>NC_133128.1:18359980-18679771 GCF_048418815.1 Hemitrygon akajei | reverse complement strand
CTTACAGAACTGCTAAATGAAATACCTACAGCATAACAGTAAAAAAATAAACAGGTGTTTTACACACACACACACACACACACACACACACACACACACACACACACACACACACACACACACACACACACACACACACACACACACACACACACACACACACACACACACACACACACACACACACACACACTCTCACTGAACTCTGCCATTAAGTTCTGAGCACAGTAATGGAGAATGGTCGCAGATGCTATGCCATCTGTCAGTAAGTTAGCCTTGAAGTTGTAGCAGCTGATGGAAATCAGAGTTCTGCAGCTTCTAATCAGAGCCACTTTCTCCAGGTAGCTGGATCCATCCCAATTTTAATATGGACGTTCCTTCATTAGAATTAATGAAAGACTGCTGATGAAAAGTCACTGACCTTTGTTCTTCACAGACTTTAACATCAATACATATAACTGTAGAAATCTGAAGCAGCCCTCATGTCTGCTTCATTATCATATTGTTGATATAATCCTCATATAATATATCGTGGAGGCTATCCCTCGAGGTCGAGGATGATGGTCTTCGTTCTGTTGATCTATCACAGAGCGAAGACGCCTGTGCATGTATTTGTTTAACATGTACTCGATGTTGCACTCCAAGAAGCACACGATACTTCACAAATCAACCAACTGATTCCAGTGGCATGGAAACCACGACGACTGGAGCTGATGGATTTGTTGCAGCCTTCATTCGCCTTCACAGCCGTTGGGTTCGAAGTAACTTCGTCCACCTGTTCCACCGTTGAGGACTTGGTTGGATTGTTCTTTGTCAGGGACCTCACCCTCGACCTTACCAGCATGGGTGACCCTACCAGGAGCATAGCTCCAGACGGTATCACTCTCGGGATCTCAGGACCACACAAGCTTCTCCACCACGACAAGGTGACAATCTATGGAGAAGATATTATATATATGTTTATCAGAATCAGATTTAATATCACTGGCACATGCTGTGAAATTTGTTGCTATGCGGCAGTGGTACATTGAAATACATAAAAGAAAAAACTGTAAATTACAGTAAGAGTATATATATATATATTTGAAAAGCTAAATTAAATAGGTAGTGCAAAATGAGAAAAAGAAGTAGCGAGGTAATGTTCATGGGTACAATATTCATTCAAAAATCTGATGGCAGAGGAGAAGCAGCTATTCCTGAATCATTGACTGTGTCACTTCAGGCTCTTTTACCCCCTCCCTGATGGTAGCAATGAGAAGGGGTCCTTAATGATGCAACATTTCTTGAAGATGTCCTGGATGCTGGGGAGGCTAGTGCCCATATCAGAGCTGATTCAGCTTACAACTTCCTGTAGCTTTTTCTGATCCTGTGCAGTGCCACCATACCCCTCCCCCCATACCAGACAGTGATTCAGCCAGTTAGAATGCTCTCCACGGCACATCTGTAGAAATTTGTGAGTGTGCTTGGTGACACACCAAATCTCCTCAAACTCCTGATGAAATATAGTCGTTCTCCCTTCTTTGTAACTGCATCAATTTGTTAGGCCCAGGATAGATCCTCAGAGATGCTGACACTCTGGAACTTGAAACTTCTTCACTTAGAACCATAGAACCATAGAACATTACAGCACAGAAACAGAACCATAGAACATTACTTCTAATCCCTTGGTAAGGATTGGTGTGCGTTCCCTCATATTATCCTTTCTAAAGTCCACCACTCAACTAGCTAATCTATCTTGCTCCTGTACATCACAGTTGTGTCGTCAACAAATTGATGGATGGCATTTGAGTTATGCCTAGCCACACAGTCATGGGTGTAGAGAGAGTAGAGCAGTGGGCTAAGCATATATCGTTGGGGAGTGCCAGTGTGGATTATCAGCAAGGTGAAGATGTAATTTCCCATCCACACAGAATGTGGTCTTCCGATGAGGAACTCAAGAAGCCAGTTGCAGAGGGAGGTACAGAGGCCCAGGTTTTGGAGCACATAATCATATCATATGATAAGATTGTAATCTCCTCTACATTCATGTTTACTCCAAAAAAAAACCTTCCATCCCATTCTTTATCACGGATTTTTTTCCGATCCTGCGCCATGGCCCCTTCATGCAATATGGTGATGCAACCAGCTGGAATGCTCTGCACTGTGCATCTGTAGGATTTTGTTATAGTCTTTGGTGACATACCAGATCTCCTTAAACTTCTAATGAAATATAGCTGCTGGCATGTCTGCTTCATAATTGCATCAATATGTCAGCCCAAGATTATCTTCAGAGATGCTGACGCTCAGAAACTTGAAACTGCTTACCCTTTCCACTGCTGATGCCTCAATAAGGACTGGTGTGTGTGTGTGTGTGTGTGTGTGTCCCCTCAATTTCCCAAACCTGAAGCCTACACTCAGTTCCTTGGTCTTGTTGGCATAGCGTGTAAGGTTAGTGTTACATGACCACTCAACTAGCCGATCTTACTTCTGTATGCCTCCTCATCACCAGCATACATGGGAAGAGCTAAAGATTAAGGTCCCTGCACTGAACAATGTTGTGTACTTTATCCAAATAGATTCATTCTGCCCATTAACTGTTTCCTATTAGTCAGCCAATATGTAAGTTCATTCACTATGAGCTTTTAATTTGATACAGTATTTGTCAAATGATTCTGGAAATCTTTTATCCACAGCATATGGTTTTATCTTCAAAGACCAATAAATTGGTCAAACATGATTCCTTTTTCTAAATGTCTGGCTATGGTGTGTCTAATAATAAGCTTCCAGCGTTTTCCCCAATGACAAGTATTAAGTTAAGTGGGCTGCAGCTTCCGGCTTTCCATCCTCCGTACTGAATAAAAAGTTGCTTTTGCTATTTTCAAATCTAAAGGAACCTTCATTAAATCTTGGGAATTTCTGAAAATTACAACCAATGCAAGGATTATTTCACAGACCACCTCATTTAAGGACAGAGTCTATCATTATCTTGCAAACTGTGACCCTGCAGCTCCAACAATTTTCAATACCATTTCCTTGGTGATGACAATTATCCCAAGTTGCTCCCTTTCCCCTATTCCAATACTGCAGCTATATCTGGGATGCTACATGTATCCCTATAGAGCGAAGGTTCCAAACCTGGGGTCCATGGACCCAATGCTTAATGGTCTTGGTCCATGGCATAGAAAAGGCTGGGAACCCCCGCAAGAGAGACTGATGCAAAGTAGCCACTTAATTCAACCCTAATCTCATTGTTTTCCATTAATAATTTCCCAGACTTGCTTTCTGTAGAATCAACACTCACTTTATTGTTTCTTTTTTAATGTCAATATACACCATTCTTATTTGTTTCTGTATATCTGACAAGCATTATCTCATATTGTAATTTTTCCTTTCTCAATCATCAAGTCATAGAGGACTGGTGTGTGCTCCCTTGACTTCTCCATCTTTAAGTTCACCATCAATTCCTTGACGTTGAGTGGAAGGTTGTTGTTGCAACACCACTCAACCAGCCAATCTATCTCCCTCCTCGGCACCATCTGAAATGCTGCCAACTATAGTTGTGTCATCGGCAAATTTACAGATTCTGTTTGAGCCACGCCTAGCCATATTTTCGTGGGTATACAGAAAGTAGAGTGGTGGGCTAAGCACACATCCTTGAGGTGTAACAGTGTTGACTTTCAGCAAGGAGGAGACTTTGAGAAAAGAAAGGGAATGGAATGGCACCACCCATCTGAAATGTTTCAATGTAGCTAAATCCACAGTCACTTGCAATTGCAGATACAAGATTAGTCTTCCACAGAGAGAAGCCACAGAAAACACCTGGGTTTGATGGAGCACCGGGCCATGTTGTTAGATCCTGTGTTGATCAGTACAAAAGTCCAAAGTAAACTTACTGTTAAAGAACATATATGTCGCCATATGCTATACCAAGATTTATTTTCTTGCGGGCATTCACTGTAAATACAAAGAAGCACAATAGAGTCAATGAAAAACACACAAGACAGAGACAAAGAACTATTGTGCAAAAGAAAAAACTGTGCAAATACATAAAAATGATAATAATAAATAAGCAATAAATACCGAGAGCACGAGTTGTAGAGTAAGTGATCAGTGTGTGACATCCTGTTACTTTTGGTGATCTAAAGGTTCTTTGTAAGTCAAGAATAAGGCATAAAACTTATTGCTTACGATAATTTAGGTGTCACAAGTGCGAAAAATGAACAAAAGGAGCTGAGAGAACAAAGCAAAAGAAAGAAGATAAAGCAGTTGTGGTTGTCTCATACTCAGGCTATAGTTAACAATTAGTCAATAACATTGCCAGGATTAAGTGGTATGATATCTGCTACAGAAAACTAAGAAGGTTCTAGAAAAACTACAAAGCAACTGTACTTTATTTACTGGAAAAATCACTGAAATATTACATGTGTATAAGTGATTTATACAAAAATACAAACAAATATAGGAAAGTTAAAAGAATAATAATTCTACCCCTCCCATTCCAACAGTGGTACTTACAGACATTTTTAATTGCTCCCTACTTCCATGAGGTTCCCACCTGATTTAAAGACCACTATCATCCCATTACAAAAGATAAAAAAAAGGTAACAGCCTTAATAAATACTGCTAAGTTGCTTTGAAAAGATGCTCATGGAGTACTTCATCTCCAGCCTCCCCACCTGCTTCTTCAGTCTACTGTAAGTTCATCAACCACCAAGACAATTTCATGGCAGACACTGTTTCCCAGGCTCTACATTTCTTTCTGGAGCATCAGGTTGGTAATGACACCCACATCAGATTACTGGTTATTGACTATATCTCTGCTTTCAACACCACAAACCTAAGCAAATTCATCTCTGAACTACTAGACCTAGTACTCAATGCCTCCTCTGACAACTGGATCCCTGACGTTCTGACCAACAGACAGCAGGATGGCCGGCAGCAGCAACGGCATGAATATCCTCACTGCTGCCTCATGAGATTACATCCACAGCTCCCGACTCTTTGACCTGGACACTCATGACTGTGTGGCCATACTCTGTTCTAACTCCATCTAGAGCTGACACAACTGAAGGGAGGTGAATCTCAAAAATAATATGGAGTCAGAGTACAGGAGGGAGATGAAAAGCCTGATGGCATGGTTTGTGATAACAACCATTCCCTCAATGTCAGCAAAAACAAAGGAGCTGGTCATTGACTCCAGGAAGGGAGTGGTGCACATGCACATCAATGGTGCAATGGGCTGCGAGATTCAAACTCCCAGGAGTGAACATCACCAATAGTCCTCTTGGTCCAACCACATAGATGATATGGCCAAAAAGCCACAGTAGTGACTCTGCTTCCTTAGAAAGCTAAATAAATTCAGTATGTTCCTGTTGATACTCATCAATTTGTTTATGGGTGGACCACAGAAAGCATTTTATCTAGATGTGCCTGCCTGCAATGCACTTTCACTGTAATTGTTACACTTAACGACATTGTTACTGCTTTTCCCATGGGCTACCTCAATATAATTAGATTACAAAACAATCTGAAGATATTAGGATTAGGTTTTTCACTGTACCTTAGTACATATAGAAACATAGAAAACCTACAGCACTATACAGGCCCTTCGGCCCACAAAGCTGTGCCAAACATGTACTTACTTTAGAAATTACCTAGGGTTATGCATAGCCCTCTATTTTTCTAAGCTCCATGTACCTATCCAGGAGTCTCTTAAACAACCCTATCATATCCGCCTCCACCACCATCACTGGCAGCCCATTCCATGCATTCACCACTCATCACTCTCTGCTTAAAATACTTACCTCTGACATCTCCTCTGTACCTTCTTCCAATCACCTTAAAACTGTGCCCTCTCGTATTAGCCATTTCAGCCACGGGAAAAAGCCTCTGACTATCCACATGATCAATGCCTCTCATCATCTTATACATCTCTATCAGGTCATCTCTCAACCTCTGTTGCTTCAAGGAGAAAAGGCCAAGTTCACTCAACCTATTCTCGTAAGGCATGCTCCTCAATCCAGGCAACATCCTTGTAAATCTCCTCTGCACCCTTTCTATGGCTTCCACATCCTTTCTGTAGTGAGGTGACCAGAACTGAGCACAGTACTCCAAGTGGGGTCTGACCAGGGTCCTATATAGCTGTAACATTACCTCTCAGCTCGTAAATTCAATCCTACGGTTGATGAAGGCCAATGCATCGTATGCCCTCTTAACCACAGAGTCAACCTGCGTAGCAGCTTTGAATGTCCTATGAACTTGGACCCCAAGATCCCTCTTATCCTCAACACTGCCAAGAATCTTACCATTAATATTATATTCTGCCATCATATTTAACCTACCAAAATGAACCATCTCACACTTATCTGGGTTGAACTCCATCTCCACTTCTCAGCCCAGTTCTGCATCCTATCAATGTCCTGCTGTAACCTTTGACAGCCCTCCATACTATCCACAACACCACCAACCTTTGTGTCATCAGCAAATTTACTAACACATCCCTCCACTTCCTCATCCAGGTCATTTTTAAAAATCACAAAGAAAAGGGGTCCCTGAGACATACATATATCCTCTACATAGAATATGACCCGGCTACAACCACTCTGCCTTCTGTAGGCAAGCCAATTTTATATCCATAAAGCAAGGTTCCCTTGGATCCCATGCATCCTTACTTTCTCAATAAGCCTTGCATGGAGTACCTTATCAAATGCCTTGCTGAAATCCATATACACTACATCTACTGCTCTACCTTCATCAATGTTTTTCATCACATCCTCAAAAAATTCAATCAGGCTCATAAGGCACAACATTAGGCTCATTAGGCCTTTGACAAAGCCTAATCATATTATGCCTCTCCAAATGGTCATAAATCCTTCCTCTCAGGATCTTTTCCATCAACTTACCAACCAATAATAAACCAATGTATGACAATTATTATGACAATAATAATAACCAATTTATCAATTTGTACTCCATCTACCTTCTGGATGAAAAAAACCCTCAGATCCCTCTGATTCTTATTCACATTTAGCCTCTGGTTTTAGACGCCTCAGTATAGGAGAAAACGTCTCTCACTTTCCATCTTATCTATGTTCCTCATTCTTATTGGATTTTTCTATACTTTGTCCAAACACCTGACCTGTCATTCACTTTTGTGCACTATATGCTTTCAATCCAATTTCAATACCATCTTGAAATCATTAAAAAGTGGTATCAAAAGCAAGATTTGATGGATCGGGCAATTTAAGCTTGAAATATGTCAAAAGTAATACATAACCTTAATAAGTTTACAAATAAGGAAAACTGATTTTACAGACCTTTCAGTGAGGTAGTTTTGAGTACTATTTTGGACTCTACAATGTTTGGTAGATGTTGAAACAATAGTGAGGAAGCAGAGCAGTGTCACCACAGAACTACCTTCTGAGAAACTGCAAATGTGAATAGTTGGGTTTAATTTGAAGGCAGAGTACAAGGGGAATACTCAGATTCTTAGCAACATGGAGGAACAGATGAATCTTAGGGTCTATGTCCACAGAACCCCTAACGTTGCCATGCAAGTTGGTAGTGTAGTTAAGAAGCCATATATGTATTCGCTTTCATTAATCTTGGGATTGTGTTCCAGCGCCACGAGGTAACTTGCTTTGCAGCTCTATAAAATTATAGTTAGACCTCACTAGTTAGTACAATAACAAATGAGAGAAAATCTGCAGGTGCTGGAAATCCAAGCAACACATACAAAATGCTGGAGGAACTCAGCAGGCCAAGCAGCATCTATGGAAAAGAGTACTGTCAACATTTTGCGGCAAGACCCTATTGTGTCCAGATCTGATAACCTCATTATAGGAAGGTTGTGGAAGCTTTAGATGGGGTTCAGAAGAGATTTACCAGGATGCTGCCTGGATCAAAGATTAGGGTTACTGAGTTGTGGACATGCTACATTGGAGCCAGAAGAATGGTAACACATTGCAAGGTCCCCCGCACAGCCTCAGTGATTTGATTTGATGCAAATGACTCATTTTACTGTTTGTTTCGATGCACGTGTGACAAATAAAGCTAATCTTCTTTCTCTCTTGTACAGTATGCTAAAAGGTCAGCAAAACATCATGAGTCAAAGGGCCTATACTAGTCTATGCTCCATGTTATTGGTTACAACAGTGAAAATTAATAGGCAAGTTGCATAGAGATGCACACAGAATCCAACAGACAAGTTAATTGTTGGTATCTTCAAGAATGAAACAGTTATGCTGTTGGGTATAAAATTATTTAATACATGCTTCAGGAGAAACTTTTTTTTACCATTTTGGGTTAGTTTGTAGATTATGTTACTGGAGTTAGTGACATAAGCAGGGACTGGGGCTGGGAAATTTTTTTCTGAGCTCTCCCTGCTTCACAATAACACATTTACCAACAAGGCAGGGGAATAATGAATTAAGAACACATTAAAAAAACAATTGAAGAATTGAGTCACACACACAAAGTGCTGGAGGAACACAAGAGGTCATACACCATCTATGGAGAGGAATACAATGTCAGCGTTTCAGGCTGAGACCCTTCATCAGATCGTCACAGCCTGAAACATCAACTCTTTATCCCTCTTATAGACGCTGCCTGTCCTGCTACGTTCCCACGGCATTTTGTGCGTGTTACTCTGGAGTTCCATCATCTGTAACATTTTGTTTTTATGATGAATAGAACCTCACACAACCTCAGTGGAAAAAGCCTGCTTGCATTTAATCTATCTAATTCCTGATTTAAGATGCAGCTACTGAAGATGTGTGACAACTTACTGGTGGATCATAAGGCAAGAGATTCGATTGAAAACATTACCTATAACATCTTTTCTGAAGCAAGTTGTGGTGAACTATCACCGCAAACAGTGAGGAGGTAGGCAGAGGCGAGACTGGAACAGGGGATGAGCTGTGCTGGGGCATTGCGAGGCACAGCATGTTTAAGCTGGGGTTACAGACAGAGTTCGCATCATTGCTGGAGGTGGAGTGAGAGTTCTAGAAAGGAGTCAACGTGGAAGAGGTCTGATGCCTGTCCACCTAACCCAGGTGCGAGGTTGGATTGCTTCAAGCACTGCTAATTTGGTGAGATCAAGAACGGCTTCATGCTGGGCAGCCCAAGTGCCGTGACCCCGGTCCCAGAACATGGTGCTTGGACATTTTAAAAATCAGCTCAGATAGACAGGAAGCCCGAGTGATGGGAACGGAGGTGAGGGTCAGGATGATTTCACTTGCTCTCCCACAAATGTTCATTCCTTTCTCCGGGACACTGAGGCTGCGAACTGATCCGGCTGCTGTGCGTTTTTGCCTGCTGGTGAGATGAACTGGGGACTGAGGCTTGGGCCTACTCCGGCTGCTCAGGGAGTGGATCAGGGACTCAGTCTGGGATGGGATGCTTTTGGCTTGCTTCTGGGTTTTTTTGCATGATATGTGTTCTTTTTTCCCTCTCTTTCTCTGCACAGTGGTTTTTGGTCTTTTTTTAATTGTGTTATTTGGGTTTCCTGGTTGTGGCTGCCTGTAAGCAGACAAATTTCAAGGTGTATAATTTATACATCCTTTGAGAATAAATGTGCTTTCAGTCTTAATCTTGAATAGGGTTATGGTGACCAAGCAAATACTCATCGGCAGTATCTGATCAGAATGAACGGTTTTATGTCTATGTCCATGTGATCCCTAGGTTGTTTCACTGCCTCTTTTTTTCCACTGCGCCCATAGAAATATACTTCTAGCTGCACGGTAGTCACTGTACGTGGTTTCCTTTAGATGTGTCCACATGTAATCATGTGGCCTATGACTGTTTGCCTAGAAGTTGGATGGATCTTTCTAAGCTCCTCGTGAGGAAGCTTTGACGCTTTTCAGTGCAAAACTAAAACCCAGATATTCCACAAGAACTCTGTTGTTCAGGAGACTGGACCAGCAAATCCTGTTGAAATGCACACCAGGCATCTGACGTGTGGGACCTATAAAGAGTGACATCATTTGTCACTCGAGCTCTATAGTACATTTCCAGGAAAAATTGGGTCACATCATTTGTCTGCTTTACATAATGCCGTTCAGAGCAACTCTACGATTTGTCGTCTATAAACTTGACACAGAAGGAAGATTGCTGCCTCAGGACTCTCCAGCCATTCACCAGTTCTGACAAAGAGATCTTTAACCACAGGCATTGGCTGTTTGCCCTTCCTTGACCTGCTGAATATTCCCAGAATTTTCTGTTCTATCTTAGACTTTTTAGCACCTGCACTTCTTTTATTTTCACCTACAATACAGAACGCATTGTTCCTAATTTTCTCCCTGCTCTACTCACTCTATACTTATAATTATGTGGCTAATTACATCTCCAATGTTGTACTTAACTTAGCTAAAGTTGGCAAATCAAGGTGGTGACAAATTGGCATATTGTTGAGTGATACCTCAACAACAACCTTTTACTCAACGTTAACAAAAGCGAAGAGCTGATTATCGACAATAGGAAGAAGAGACCAGAGGTCCACGTATCAGTCCTAATTAGGGGATCAAAGGTGGAGTGATTTAAATTCCTTGGCATTAACATATCATAGGATCTGTCCTGGGACCAGCAGGCAATTGTTATCACAAAAAAAGGCACAACGCTATCTCCAAATTCTTATTAGTTTGCTTAGGTTCAACAGGTCTCTTAAAAACTTTGACGAACTTCTATGGATACACAATGGAGAGAATCCTAACTGGATGCTTCACGGCCTAGAATGGAAACACCAGTGCTCATGAATGGAAAGAGTGATAGGAAGTCAAGGATGCAGCCCAGTCCATCACATTCCACGCCATAGAGAACAGTTACATGGAGCACTGCGACAAGACAGTGGCATCCGTCATCAAGAGCCCCACTCTCCAGATTGTGCATTCTTCTCATTACCAACATGGCGTAAGGAGGTGCAGAAGCCATAGGTCCCTCACCACTAGGTTCACAATCAGTTATTATCTTAAAATGATCACGCTCCGAAACTGGCGTGGATAATTTCCACCACCGCTACTCTGAATTGAATCTACAATACACAGGCTCACTTTCAAAGACACTTTGCAACTCATGTTCTCAGTTATTTGCACAGTTTGTCTTCTTCTGCACATTGGTTGCTTGTCAGTCTTTGTATGTATAGCTTTTTGTAAAATTCTATTGTATTTCTTTTACTCCTGTAAATGCCTGCAAGAAAGCAAATGTCAAGGTAGTATATGGTTGGTGGTTGGCATCTGTCTGTCTCAAAGCACAATGGGTGATGGTTTTGATCATCATAAGTCTGGGTGGAAGATATGGAGATCCTGGGACATCCAGTCATCAAGATCCCCCTCTCGGCCTCACCAGTGTAGTCCAAAGGAAAGCCTATGAAGTTTGGCACCAGCTCGGCTGCAGGAGCTGCTGGAAGGATGTTCAGTGATGTCCAGCTGCCTTAGGGGCTCCACTCCGGATTGGCTGTCCGGGTTTACTGCCATAGCTGTCATCTTTCCCCAGACTGCCCACAATGCAGTGGGGCTATTTACCCATTGCTGGGGATCTGGTTTGTGAGCCTGCGTGCTATGTGTGCAGAGCCAGACCCCCTCCCCGTTATATATACGTAATCTGATAATAAATTTACTTTGAAAATTTTAGAATTCCTCACACTAACATAATTTAAAACTTCCTACCAATGTATTAAAATTAACTTTGTGCTATTGCTTTGTGAATGCCTTTCTTCTTGCAGACTTGCTGGCCTGTTAATCCTCAACTTCTACACAGAGTTCCTCTACTCACTCTGGGGCTACAGCTGCCAACGGAAAGTGATGTTGCCCGAACTGCAGATGGCCATGCTGGGTGAGCACAAGCAGCTCAGGCCCTGGAGGATCAGTTGTTTGGTGACTGCAGCGTCTTTCCACGAGGCGCTGCAGTTAGATGCCCAGTAACAAGGCAGGGTAGTAGGAGAGGGGAGAGGCATTGTGGGAGAACCAGTGGTGAGACCCAGCTCCACATTACAGAAAAAGAATTGGCCACAAAACTTCTCAAACCTGCTCTGCCATTTCATAATATGGCCATTCCTCCATCTCACCCACCTTGATCTCCTAATTACCATATACTTTGATTCCTTAACCTTGAATGTCATAAGATAAAGATTTGCTTTAATTGTACATGAGCATGGAAATATACAGTGAATGTATTTTTGGCATCATATTAGTAAGGATTGACCTGGGCAACCTGCAAGTGTCACCATGCTTCTGATGCCAACATAGAATGCTCTCAGCTTTTTCACCCTAACCGTACATCTTTGGAAGGTGGGAGGAAACTGGAGCACCTGGAGGAAACCCTCACAGTCAGAGGGAGAACACACAGCATCGTTCAAAAGTCTTGGGCAAAGGATATTCAGAATGGTGAGGGTGCAACACCATGGGAGGGGTGTGGACAGGTGTCAGAGAAGGAATGCCAGCGGTGGGGGGTTGTGACGCAGGTGCAGGCACACCCAGCCTTGAGACACCAGGCAAAGTCATTTGATCCAAAATAATTTGTTTATTGATCATCACAGAATGTATCTCTGGTGCTTCCTGCTCCCTTCCCTCTCCTTTCCCTTTTCCCCAATAATGATTTCCCTGTCCTTGCCGCCTTCCCACTCCCAGTCCACAATAGAGACCCGTATCATCACTCACATTTGTCATGAATTTTTTTTTGGCAACAGTACAGTGCAATGCATAAAATTATTACAGTACTATACTAAAGTCTTAGACACACTAGCTATATATATGTGCCCAAGACTTTTGCACAGTACTGTACTAACTCCTTACAGGCAAAGGAGCAATTGAATCCTGATCGTTGATTGCTGGCATTGTAAATCTATTGCATCAATCACTACGCTATAATTAAACAATATAATTTTACCTACTTCCACCACTTCCGCTGGCAGCTCATCCCTACATACAGTAACTATTTACAAACAAGAGAAAATTGGCAGATGCTGGAAGTCCAAGCAACACACACAAAATGCTGGAGAAACTGAGCAGGCCTGGCAGCATCTATGGAAAAGACCAAGGAGATGGTGGTGGACTTTAGGAGATCTAGGCCTCATATGGAGCCAGTGATCATTAATGGAGAATGTGTGGAGCAGGTTAAGACCTACAAGTATCTGGGAGTACAGTTAGACGAGAAGCTAGACTGGACTGCCAACACAGATGCCTTGTGCAGGAAGGCACAGAGTCGACTGTACTTCCTAAGAAGGTTGGCGTCATTCAATGTCTGTAGTGAGATGCTGGAGATGTTCTATAGGTCAGTTGTGGAGAGCGCCCTCTTCTTTGTGGTGGCGTGTTGGGGAGGAAGCATTAAGAAGAGGGACGCCTCACGTCTTAATAAGCTGGTAAGGAAGGCGGGCTCTGTCGTGGGCAAAGTACTGGAGAGTTTAACATCGGTAGCTGAGCGAAGGGCGCTGAGTAGGCTACGGTCAATTATGGATAACTCTGAACATCCTCTACATAGCACCATCCAGAGACAGAGAAGCAGTTTCAGCAACAGGTTACTATCGATGCAATGCTCCTCAGACAGGATGAAGAGGTCAATACTCCCCAATGCCATTAGGCTTTACAATTCTACCGCCAGGACTTAAGAACTTTTTAAAAGCTATTATTAATGCTTTTTGAGATAGTGATTTAGATGTATATCATATTTTTTTACTGAGTTAAGTATTGTATGTAATTAGTTTTGCTACAACAAGTGTATGGGACATTGGAAAAAAGTTGAATTTCCCCATGGGGATGAATAAAGTATCTATCTATCTATCTATCTATCTATCATCTATCAGTCAACATTTCGGGCCGAGATCCTTCAGCAGGACCCTTCTTAGCCTGCTGGGTTCCTCCAGCATTTTGTGTGTGTTGCAGTGACTATTCGTTCCATTATTCAAGATGAGACCCTGGGATAATCTTGGAAACTACAGACTGGAGACTCTCACGTCAGTGGTAGGGAAGTTATTGGAAAGATTCTCAGGGATAGGACTTTTAAGCATTTGGAAAATCATGGTATAATTGGAAGAGCAATAGAGTTTCATGCAGGGAAATTGGGTCTTACTAACTTGATTGAGGTGACAAGGGTGATTGATGAAGGTAGAGCAGTGGTTGTTGTCTACATGGATTTTTGTAGGCGTTTGACAGGGTCCCTCATGGGAGGCTTATCCAGTAGATTAAGATGCATGGGATCTTAGTGAATTGGCCACTTGGATTCAAAACTGGCTCGACCAAAGAAAACAGAGGGTAGTGGGTGAAGGGACTTAGTCTGGCTGGAGGTAAGTAATTAGCCATGTTCCACAGGGTTCTGTACTGGGACCACTGCTGTTTGTGATATACATAAATGACCTTGTTGAAAATGTAGGTGGGTGGGTTAGTAAATTTGCAGATGATACGAACATTGGTGGTGTAGTGAATGGTGTAGGTGTCTGTCAAAGAATACAGCGGGATATAGATCAGTTGCAGATATGGGCAGAGAAGTGGCAGGTGGATTTAAACGCAGCAAAATGTAAAATTTTGCACCATGGTAGGCCAAATGTGAAGAGGCAGTACACTGTAAAGGGTAAGACCCTTAACGGCGTGCTGTTTGGAGAGGGTGCAGAAGAAGTTTCCCAGGGAAGAAATGGGTAATATAAGGGGGTATAATTTTAAAGTGATTGGAGAAGAGTATAGGGGAAAGTCAGAGGTAAGCTGTTTTTTTACATAGAGTGGTGGGTGTGTAGAACACCCTGCCAGCGTGGTTAGGCAATTAGGGAATCTTTCAAATCTCTGTTCAGTCAATTCTACCTCAAATAGGAGCAATCCCATTCCACATGCTCTTATTTTTCTAAATCACTATAACTTATTCACTCTCACATACTCAACCAAATAATCATATTGCTATTATTAATAAAAACTTTTAAATGTAAATTGCACAACGTGTGATTTGTATCCAGGTCCGAGTCATTAGTCAATCACCAGAACCAATAGTTGTTTTGGTTCCCTTCAATGATGTGCTGGTAGGTTAACTGGCCCTTATCAATCACACCTTTGTGCAGTTAGGGTGACAGAAAATGAATGAAAAGAAATTGAATTGAGAGAATATCAGATATCACGTTGCAAAGCTGTAGGAGAGTGAATAGGGTTGCTCTTCTGGGACAGAGGATGGATCTGATAGGCTGAATCACCTCCTGCAGTGTCAGAATGATTTTGGTCTGTTATTCTACTTTCTGCCCTAAAGTCATGTTACTTTTCCTCAGAAGTATTTCTCTAATTTCAGTTAATGAAAAATCGAATCAGACCACAAGACATCGGAGCAGAATTAGGCACCTCGGTCCATCTGCTGTGCCATTCCAACATGGCTGATTATTATTCTTCTCAGCCCCATTCTCTGCCTTCACCCTGTAGCCTTTGACACCCTTACTAATCAAGAAACTATCAACCTCCACTTTAAACATACCCAATGACAGAGCCTCCACAGCTATCTGTGACAATGAATTCCAATATTCACCACCCTCTGGCCAAAGAAACTCCTCCTTATCCCTGTTCTAAAGGGACATCCTTCTATTCTGAGGCTGTGCCCTCTGGTCTTAGACTGACCCACCTTAGGAAACATCCTCTCCATGTCCACTCTAGCTAGGCCTTTCAATGTTCAATAGGTTTTAGTTCTTCTAAACTCTAGCTAATACAGGCTCAGAGCCACCAAACACTCCCCATATGTTAACCCTTTTATTCCCAGGATCACTCCCCTGAATTTAGAGATGTACTAAAGTCCTGTGAGGAGAACAATAATTTAAAAAACACCTTTCCGCCTACTGTTAGATTGTAGCTGTATCAGAATCGAATTTAATATCACTGGCATATGTTGTGAAATTTGTTGTTATATGGCAGTAGTACATTGGAATACATAATACTAAAACTGCAAATTACTGTGTTTTATGTATGTGTGTGTTAAATTAAATAAGTAATACAAAAAGAGAGAAAAAGAAGTCGTGAAGTAGTGTCAATGCGTTCAATGTCTATTCAGAAATCTGATGGCAGAGGGCAATAAGCTGTTCCAGAATCACTGAGTGTGTGCCTTTAAGCTTCTGTACATTCTCCCTGGTGAAGAGGGCATATCCTGGGTGATAGGGGTCCTTAATGAGGAATGCCACCCTTTGGAGGCATCACTCCTTGATGATGTCCTGGATGCTAGGGAGGCTAGAGCCCATGATGGAGCTGACTGAATTCACAAATTTCTGCAGCTTTTTTCGATCCTGTGCAGTAGACCCCCATGCCAGATGGTGATGCAGCCAGTTAGGATGCTGTCCTTAGTACATTGGTAGAAATTTGTGAGTGCCTTTGGAGACATGATGTGAGACTAGAATCAGTGAGGTAGTGTTCATGGGTTCTGTCATGTATTGTAGTGACAAGGTCAGTTAATGTAGTTTGACACATGTCAAGTATGGTGATGATGTCATCAGTCTGGGACAGGACAACACATGATGTGAAGGAGTATAGAAGCAAGAACGAGAAATAAAGGCATGTTCAGAGCATGAAACATTGAGTCATGATATATGCACTATCTAATTAAGTACTAAGAAAGGTTGCAAATACACAACAGTGGTGACGAGGATACAGACTTTGAAAGTAAGTTTAATGTTAGTTGATAAGAATGAGAAATCCGGGATCCAACACTTCCAATGTTTTATGGAGCTAACTATGCTTAAATCCAAGATGGATACAGTGGCTCAATTCATGTGAAATTTATGTCGATGGTAAAGAACTGACAATGAACGATAACGCTGTAGGTAATGCAAAGATAGAGAGCACTACCTTTGCGCCTTGCAGGACCAGATGTACCGGATATATTCTCAACACTACCAAACACGGGACAAGCAGTGGATGTGCTGAATGCTTACTTCGTTCCCTTGGTCAACACTACATTTCCTCAGCAGCATTTTCACCAGCTTGCTCCAAACCAGGATGAACAGTTCTCTACTCGTCTTCAGCAGGCAGCAAAAAACTGTAATTTTCTAATTGACAAAAACAACCAAATCAGGGATGCCATAGTGGGAAAATGTAACTCAGTCCACGTGCAGAGAAAATGACTGGAGAATATGTAGGGCCTAAAGCTTGCCCGCACTCTGGAAACAGCGGCACAGTGTGGAAGAGTGGAGGAAAAATTGTCAGCCATGTCACTGCGAGGAAGCCTGCCAGAGAGCGTGTGCGCCATGTTTCACACCGTGAGGACACAACACCTGGCAAAAAGACAGAGGGGAAAAGTAATTCTACCAATACAAATGAAAGGAATTGCTACAGATCACTCAGGTAGAGACCAAAAGTGCCCAGCTCGTGGACAGACACGCAGAAAATGCACTGGAAAGGACCACTTTGCAAAAATGTACCAGACAAAAGGATTAAAGATTTAAAAAATGAGCAATGTTGAGGATGAACAGAAAAAAAATTGCATTTGTTGTTAATGAAACAGAGTCATCTGAAAAAATGACTTTTTGTGTAGGGGGTGTCAATCTGTGCTTATTAGTAGATTCAGGAGCCAGAGGTAATTTGCTGGGTGAAAACATGTGGGAAAAACTGAAGTCAGAGAAGATCAAGTGCCATTCATATATTCCTAAGCAGAAGAGAAAACTGTACCCATATTCATCTGGTATATCACTGGAGGTTGAGGGGGTGTTTGAATGTGAAATAAGTATTGGAGACAGGACAGACCAGGCAGAATTCATCATGATAAAAGGCAATGTTTTCTCTACTTTGGTTTCTCCTAGGTAGAGAAACAACTACTAAACCAGGTGTGTTAAAGATTGGAGAAAATGTGTCAGTAGTGACAGACATTAAAGAGTCACTTAAGTTGCAGTACCTAAAAGTGTTTGAAAGGGTAGGAAAGCTAAACACAAAGCAGATCAGTCTGTACATTGATTCAAAGGAAAAGACTGTGGCTTACCCTCTCAGACGTATACCTTTCAACTTAAGGGAGGCTGTTGAGAAAGAAATTGACAAGCTAATGAAAATGGACGTTATTAAGAAAGTTGAAGGCCCAACTCCTTGGGTTAACCGGCAGTAATTTTACCAAAACCCAACAAGGACATCAAATGTGCCGAGACATGAGAAGGGCAAATGGAGCAATTGTGTGGGAGAGATATCCCATTCCGTCTGTAGATGAGATACTACAGGGTATGAACGGAGCTGTGGTGTTTAGCAAACTAGACTTGAAATGGGGCTATCACCAACTAGAACTAAATCCTGAATCTAGAGAGATATCCACATTTGCTGTGCATAATGTGGTGTATAGGTACAAGAGACTGATATTTGGTGTGTCATCATCCAGTGAGCAGTACCAGCATGAGATAGCAAATTCTTTAGCTGGAATTGAAGGAGTTGAGGACATCTCAGACAATGTGATTGTACATGCGCCTAACCGAAAACTGCAGGATGAGAGACTGCATGTTGTCATTAAGAGACTCTCAGAGTGTGGATTGACTCTGAACCTGGAGAAATGTCAGTTTGTGTGGACAGACTAGTTTTCATGGGAATTCTCGTGTCACAGAAAGGCATCGGACCAACTGAGAAGAGAGTGCGAGCAATAATGGAGGCTCATGAACCACAAAATGCCATAGAAGTGAGGAGTTTCCGAGCCCTTGTTGGCTACAACAGCAGATTCATACTAGAGTTATTCTTCTACACTAGAGTCAGAAACTTTGTCAGAACCACCGAGACAATTGACCAGGAAGGACACCCAGTTCAAGTTTGGAAAAGAACAGAAACAAACATTCAAAGCCCTAAAAGAGCTAGCAAGAGCAGGTAGATAGGCCTACTTTGATGAAGATCCATCAACTAAAGTAATAGCAGATGCCAGCCCAATCGGACTGGGGGAAGTACTCATACAAAAACAAAATGAAGAGATGGTACCTGTCTGCTATGTGAGCCGTAGTCTCACAGACTGCGAATGAAAATACTCACAGAACGAGAAGAATTAGCACTTGTATGGGCCTGTGAAAGACTTCATCCTTATTTGTATGGGAGAAAATTTGACCTGATCATGGATCACAAACCTTTGGAGATGATGTACAGCCCAAGATCTAAACTTTGTGCATGCATAGAGTGGTGGGTCTAGAGATTGCAACCATGCAACTACAGAGTCATACACGTGCCAGGAAAACAGAACCTTGCAGACCCAGTGTAAAGGCTACTGGGAGAGTCTGCTCAAAAAGAGAAACACAAGCATGGTTTAGAGGGATATGGCAGGTTCATAGCTGTGAGTGCTGTGCCTAAAGCCCTGACAACACGAGAGGTAGAGAGAGTGTCAGCCACAGATCCACAGCTGCAAGAGGTGTGCAAAGCCATCACGAATGGACACTTTGAGAACTGTAGAGCATAGGCACCCATTGCAAATGAACTGTTTGGAGTGGGTCATCTTACCCTGAGGGATTGTGTTACCTGAAGCCTTGCACACGCAGACGCTTGCCCGAGCTCATTAAGGACACTTGGAAATAGTTGGTACAAAACAGCATCTCAGAACCCAGGTTTGGTGGCCTGGTATGGACAAAACAGCTGAGAAATACCGCAAAACTTGTCATGGCTATCAAACTGTATCTGGACCCAACCCTCCAGAACCACTAAATCTGACACTGTTATCAGATGGTCCTTGGTAGGAGGTAGCTGTTGACTTGCTTGGACCATTACCAACAAACCATTCCATTCTAGTAGAAGTTGATTACTACAGCCAATTTTATGAATATAACATTTTGACCTCTATAACTGCAGGGAGAGTTATTGACAGTCTGGAGAACATTTTCAGTAGACATGGACTGTCTGTATCTATCAAATCAGATAATGGACTTCAATTCAGATCTGAACAGTTCAAGGAATATTGCCAGAGTAATGGAACCAAACCCCTGAAAACAACGCCAAAGTGGGCTGGGGCAAATGGGCAAGTGGAGAAGCAAAATGCATCACTGATAAAAAGGATCAGGATTGCTCGAGCAGGAAGTCTTGACTGGAAACGTAAACTGAGAAAGTATGTGACATGTTGAACATGCCACCGCAGAGAAAAGTCCTGCTGAATTTCTCTACAACTGAAAAATGAAGGGGAAGTTACCAGACATAAAGGAGGTACACACAGCAGAACTGGGAGTATGAGATCGGGACGCAGAACAAAAAGGAAAGTACAAGTTATATGTAGACAATCACAGAGGAGCATAAGAGTCTACTTTAAAAGTTGAGGACGCTGTGCATATCCAGCAAGAAAAAGTGGACAAATTCACCACACCTTTCAACACAATACCACACAGGGTGGTGAGGAAAACAGGAAATCAAGTGGTAGTTAAATCTCCAACTGGACTGCAATACGCAAGGAACACCACACATGTAAAAAGTTCAACACAAGAAAGACTTTTGACAAACAGGAGGAAATTTGAGGAATTAACAATGAGCTACCAGGTCAGGAGGACAATATGATGGACAGTTACAGACAAGCTCAGGTGCACAGTGAACGAAGTCATTACCAGATATTGAAAGCAAAGAGAAACCAGTAGAGAGACCTCAAAGGGTTAGAAAACAACCTCTGAAATTTAACAATTTTATATTGAAGTAGAGCTTTATGTTGTGGGTTTTGAAACAATGAAAACTGTTGTAGGTTGAAACTCAGTTCCAGAGTTAGCAGTAAATTGAAACAGAAAATAGTCAAGCACATTGAAGAATACATATGTGTTGAATTGAAATGGTTAATTCTGTTGAATTGAATGTGTTCTAAAACATTGAAGTTCATTTCTCAGGAAAGGAGGGATGTCATGATTTGAAATGGTAAGGTCAGTTCATGTAATTTGACACTTGTCAAGTACAGTGATAACATCATCAATCTGGGACAGAGCAACACGTGATGTGAGGGACTATGGAAACGAGAATGAAAAATAAAGACACGTTCAGAGCATGAAGAGTCAAGTTATGATATATGCACTATCTAATTAAGTACTAAGGAAGGTTTCAAACACACGACAGGTTCAATGTCCATTCAGAAATCTATTGGCAGAATCGAAGAAGCTGTTCCTGAATCACTGAGTTCTGTTCCTTCAGACTTCTGTACCTCCTTCCCAACAGTAACAATGAGAAGAGGGCAGGTCCTCGGTAATGGGGGTCCTTAATGATGGACACTGCCTTTCAGAGACACCGCTCCTTGAAGGTGTCTTGGATACTACAGAGGCTAGTACCCAAGATGGAGCTGACTAATTTTACAACTTTCTGTAGCTTTCTAGCCTTTACTTCACATTTTAAATGGTAACAAATCACCTGCAGTGCATAGAGGAACTATTTCTCAATGAAGCACAAATTTTAAAATGCTGTTGTCAGGCAATTTAATTTTAAATTTAACCTTTCTGAGCAGTCACCACTAAGATTTGGTTTAGAACACAGGGCACTGCAGCAGAGTACATGCCTTTCAGCCCACAATGTTGTGTCAACCTTTTAACCTACTCTAACCTCAATCAAACCTTTCCTTCCTGTATAACTCGCCATTATTCCATCACCCATCTAAGAGTTTTGTAAATACCCCAATGGATTTGTCTCTACCAATACCCCTTGCAGGGTGTTCTATGCACCCACCAATCTCTCTCCTCCAAGAGGACCACAACCTTGTCATGGTTTGGAAGCTTGCGTGCCTCAATGACCTGGAGAGCTATGTTGCCTGGAGTCAGAGCTTTATGCTTTGGATCTTAGGGTCACCCATGCCAAGCAGGTCAAAGGGTAGAGGCCAGAGTCAGAGTGGTCCACTGGTCCTCCAGGGCTGGGGGTTCAATTCAGGGCTAACAACCCTGACTGGTAAAACAATATTATTACAGAAACAGCAATGAAACTGAGTGTGATGGTATCTCTGAGTCTCCAGCAGGATTTGCAAGACTGACAGTAGTGAAAACCAAAAAGCTACTGACACGATGATGGAAGCCAATGACACCGCCAGAGATGGAGGACCTTCACTGCTACCCTAAACACCAGCAGTGTAACAGGCAGTAAGTGCCACCCTCTCCATAAAGAGATTAAATCTCTACATTACTGACATCCCCCTCCCTATACTTTCCTCCCACCACCTTAAAATTATACCTCTTAATATTAACCATTTTCACCCTGGGAATGTCTCAGGTGATCAACTTGATCCATGCCTCTTATCATCTTGTTCATGTCTATCATCACCTCTCATCTTCCTTCACTCTAAAGAAAAAGTCCCTGGCTCACTTAACCTATCTGCACAAGACATACTCTCTAATGCAGGTAGCACTCTGGTAAATCTCCTCTGCACCCTCTCCAAAGCTCCCATGTCCTTCCTATAATGAGGTGACAGAACTGATCACAAAATTCCAAGTGTGGTTTAACCAGGGACCTATAAAGCTGCAATATTATTACCTCGCAGCTCTAGAACTCCATTCCTCTGACTAATAAAGGCAAAGACACCATACATCTTCTTAAAACCCTATCAACTTGCGCGGCATTTTTGATTTAATTGGCAACGTTTGTACCAGTGCAGGCAATTTGAGAGATTTATCTGCAGAAATTGTGCAAATGAAGCTTTACTAGCAGTTGTGTGAGAACAGTATTAGCAGTTGCAGGCAGTAACATAGCTCACTGTTCAGATCTAGGCTTCTTTGGCTAATAGCAGCTTGAAAAACAGCTTTAAACATAATTATTGGTTGTGATGCAGTGTTTTGTGAACTTCCCTGAATTAGCTTTTCACTTAGCAAAAATAGAGCAAAGCACCTCGAGACAAATCAAAAACCTTACAGATATGAAGCAGTAGTTCCAATTAGCAAGCACAACAAGCCATTGTGGATGAGTACATTCAGAAAATAGATAATGGAGTGTGAATAGAACTTATAAAAATGGCATAAGATATCAACTGTCATTGCTTGTTCATTAAGAGACATTTAAAAGGAATTAAATGAACACCATGAGGAAAAGGCCATTCAGCCCACTGTCTTAAGTTAGCTCTTTGAAGAAACAATTCAGTTACTCAGTAATTCAGTTATTACTCCTCTGCACTTTTCCCATGGCCCTGCAAACATTTCTTGCAAAAGTATTTATCCAATTGTATTCTAAATGTTTACGAATTCCTAAACATTCTTCAACAAGGCAAACTGGAACAAGCTGAGTGGATCTTACCATCAATCCTTACTGCTGAGAGACACAGATATAATCACATTACCTTATTCTGTGTCCTAATGATGAACTAACTGGCTGAGAGAGTTGGGGATTTGAGGAACACCTTTTTCCACACAAAGGGCTTTTAAAGACTGGAACGCACAAACCGATGAGATAATGCAGGCAAGCGGTCTCACATAATTTAAGAAATATCTGGACCGAGTAAATGAATTAAAACTTACTTGTAGAAGGCTGCAAATCAAGTGTGCTTATATAGGATTACTATAAATCAGTACTTGACAGCAGAAACATTGGAATGAAGAACTTATTTTCTGTCCCATATCACTCGAGTATCTCAATCAAAGACACACTTACTGGCACCAGACCAAGAACCCCTACAACATGGAGAAAATCTTTCACAGGCAGTGAATACAAATTTTTTTAAAATCTGCAGATGCTGGAAATCTGAAATAAAAACAGAAAATGCTGGAAACACTAAGAAGATCAAAAAATTAAAAAGGTGTAATTTTAACTATTTCTCTTCCCATAGATGCTGTCTGACCTGCTGAGTGTTTCCAACTTAGAATATAGAACAATACAGGACCCTACAGGCACTTTGGCCCATGATGTTGTGTTGAACTTCTAACCTACTCCAAGATGATTTTAACCTTCCTTCCCACATGTATCTCTATTTTTCTTTCATCCATATGCCTATTTAAGAGTATCTTAATTGTCTCTACTGTATCTGCCTTTATCATCAGTCCTGGCAGTACATTCCACACAGTCACCAGTCTCTGTGTAAAAAGCCTACTTCTGATATCTCCCCTATACTTTCCTCCAAACACCTTACAATTATGCTGCTCTAGTATTAACCACTTCTACCATAGGTAAAAGTATCTGGCTGTTCTCTAGATCTATGCCTCTTATCATCTAGAACTCCTCTATCAAGTCGCCTCTCATCCTCCTCTCCAAACACATAGCTTGCTTTACCTGTGACAGACACTAAATTTATGCACCCCACAAATCTGCAGTCAGCCAAAGCAGTTTTTTTAATGTTTCTGAATGCTTCCAATGTGCAGATATTACTGCAAGCTCAGTTTTTAAAAATTGTAATTTATTACTTCCTCACAACATTGAAATCTCCATAAAATTGTGCACATTCCTGTCCCAGATCTACACTTTGACAGGATCCATGAATAGGTACCTCAGCCTATGTAACGGTGAATTGCAGCTACTAATGGATCATCTGGAGTCCAACAGCAGATCCCAGCTGGATAATCACAGATGGAGCTTATCCAGCAAGTTCAAGCCTTCTCCATCCACGTAGGAGGTTTGAACGAGACCAGAGATAAACAGAGAAATGCCAGCAGTTCCACGTGGAATGGGTAGTGATTCTCAGCAAGCTTTTTGGATGTGGAGGGATGTGGAAGCTTTAGAGAGGGTGCGGAGGAGGCTTGCAAGGATGCTGCCTGGATTAGAGAGCAAGTCTTATGAGAAGAAGCAACAGACACAAAATGCTGGAGGAACTCAGCAGGCCAGGCCGCATCTGTGGAAAAAAGTACTGTCGACGTTTTGGGACGAGACCCGAGTCCTGCTGAAGGGTCTCGGCCCAGAACGCAGATTGTACTCTTTTCCATAGATGCGGCCCGGCCTGCTGAGTTCCTCCAGCATTTTGTGTCTGTTGCTTGGATTTACAGCACCTGCAGATTTTCTCTTACTTATCAGAAGAAGGTGAGTAAGCTAGTGATTTTCTCTTTGGTGTGAAGAAGGATGGATGAGCGGTGGCTGGATAGAGTTGTATAAGATGATTCGAGTCATAGAT
Source organism: Hemitrygon akajei (assembly GCF_048418815.1). NCBI lineage: Eukaryota > Metazoa > Chordata > Chondrichthyes > Myliobatiformes > Dasyatidae > Hemitrygon > Hemitrygon akajei. The sequence goes on along the minus strand of NC_133128.1, from coordinate 18,654,877 downwards.
CAACCGGACAGCCAGAGACTTTTTCCTGAGGTGGAAATGGCTAATACCTTGAGTTCTTGAGGAATTGTGCATCACATTACCATTGGCATAAAACGATTGCACCAAACCTGGGTGAAAGTCTGAAGTTTTCTGTGCAGGACGCCATTCTAGACTGAAGAAACCCTAGCCGATGAGATCAATCAAACACTAATGACTATCCAATCAACTGTAAGAAGAATAAAATGCTGAATTAGATAAAGTGCACTTTTGGAAAATGAAAGGAAAGGAAAGGAAACTTGAGGTAATAATATTGATGCACCATCAATAACTCTTGGAGACGTGAGGCGAGATATAGGTTTTTATTGGCTGGAAGAAAGAACAAGCAGCAATTGACCACCACACTGCATCCTGGAGACTGAGGCCGGGGCGGAGTCCCCAATCGCCTTTATACCGGGGTCCGTGGGAGGAGCCACAGGAGCAGTCAGCGGGGGGGGGGGGGGGGGGCGTGTCCAGACAGGTATATGTAGTTCACCACAAATATCAATGTGATGAAAGAAGTAGTTACATTGGCTAATTTGAATAGTTATGGATATGTGAAAAGAATGTAATAATTGATTGGCAGTTTTGGTTGATCACACATGATGTCAATTATTTGACTGCTCTCTAATCATGTTACTTTTTTTATTAATTATTATTGAAGATTAACGAAAATACATTAAGTCAATATGTCATTATGTACAATAAAGAATTAAATGAGCAAATAACAAAGCTAAGCAATATATCAATAATAAGAAGAAAAAATAAAGTGTTAAGAATATTCTTGGCTGCTCTCTAATCAATGCTATTTTAAGCCAGTGTTACATGTTATCTGTACACTTAGTGGCCACTTTATTAGATACACTTACACACCTTCCCATTAGTGCAAATATCCAATCAGCCAGTCATGTGGTTGCAACTCAATGCATCAAAAAGTGCAGGCATTGGTCAAGAGGTTTAGTTGTTGTTCAGGCCAAGTGTCAGGATGGGGAAGAAATATGATCTAAGTGACTTTGCTTGTGGAGTGATTGTTGGTGTCAGGCAGGGTGTGCCTTGAGTATGTTAGAATCTGCCGATCTCCTGGGACACACAACAGTCTACAGAGTTCACAGAAAATGGTGCAAAAAAAAACCAGCTAATGAGTGTCAGTTCTGTGGGTGAAAATGCCTTGTTTATGAGAAGTCAGAGGAGAATGATCAGACTGGTTCAAGCTGACAGGAAGGTGACGGTAACTCAAATAACCACAGTGTTACTACAGTGGTGTTCAGAAGAGCATCTCTGAATGCACAACAAGCCTTGAACTGACTGGGCCACAGCAGCAGAAGACCACAAACATACACACAGTGGTGACTTTAGTAGTTACAGGAGCTACCTTATAAAGTGGCTACTGAGTGTATCTTCTGATGGTATACTCAGGAAGTTTTCCTGAGATGGGGAAATTGAACCACCCCATGCTTAGGCATTTCATCCTCTATATTAAACATATATTGTCCTCACAATTTTAACAGCATTATACATGTGTTATCTCTATCCTCCCGCTGGTGGTGATATTATAATATAATGTTATAATAGAATGCATCCTTTCTGGATGCATCATAGCTTAATATGGCAACTGCTCCGCCTGAGACCATAAGAAACTATAGAGATTTGTGGACACAGCTCAGCTCACGTTCGGCATGAAAACCAGCCTCTCTTCCTTGGACTCTGTTAATACTTCTCACTACCTCAGGAAAGCAGCCATCATTATCAAAGACCTCATCCACCCGGACATTCTCTCTTCTCCCTCCTCCTATTGAGCAGAAGAACCAAAACCCAGAAAGCACACATCAGTAGGCTCAAGGAATGGGTTGGAGGAGCAGGTAATGCAGAAATAGTAAATATCAATTATGCAAAATGAAGCAATAAATTTTAGGAATCAATATTCCACTCTTATGAGACAATTGAATGGACCACTTTATGAAAAGATGGACTCTTGATCTCTCAATCTACTTTTCCAAGGCCTTGCATTGTATAGTCTGCCCACATGCACTTTCTCTGTAAGTGTAACACTTTATCCTGTATTCTGTTATTGCTTTTCCCTTCTTCTGCCTCGATTGCAAGCAAAGTGGTGCAGTGGAAGTGTACTGGGCCCAAAACCCAGAGGTTGTTGGATCGAAACCATTTCCTGCTACAAGTTTCAGACTTCATTGGCCGAATGGCCTAATTCTGCTCCGATATCTGAATGGCACGGCTAAATAGTTTTCCACTGTATCTCTGTACGTGTGAAAAATAATAAACAGATTTTCCTACTTATAATAATGGATATAAAAATATATGTCCCATTGTTGTCTGTAAGGAGTATACACGTTTTCCTCATCACTGCGTAGGTTTCCTCTAGGTGCTCCAGTTTCCTCCCACAGTGCAAAGGTGTACTGGTTAATTAGTCATTGTAAATTGTCCTGTGGTTGGGCTAGGGTTAAACTGGGGGTTGTTGGGCAGCACAGCCTGTTCTGTGCTGTAGCTCAGTAAACAAATAAGGAGCGAGCAGGGACAGGGTTAGGGTGCTCTGCTGTCTCTGTTCATCCCTCAAGTCTTTCAATAAGATCATGGCTGATTTTGAACTTCAAATGAATTTTGTTACTTGATCCCCTTTTCCAGAGATTCCTGAACAATATTGCATTATCTTATACCATTACTATTTCTGGATCACCTCCTCCTCCCACCCTTTTCCCACCCTAATTATGAAGATTGAATAAAAGCTGAGTTGTACTCGACTATTTTATGATCCAGGGGTTCTTTGGAAGCCAAGAAAGCGGCATAAAGCCAGGTGGTTACGGTTGTCTATTAGATGTTGCAAGAACAAAGAACGAACAAAGCAAGAAAAAAAACAAAGAACGAAGTTGCCATGGTCATCTTATACTAAACCTCCTTCAGACTGGAGAGATAACCAGACATCCAGTGATAAGGAATAACCTAAGAAGTAACCAGGTTCAGTGGTGTGACACAGGCTCCAGAGAAACTTCTAGAAAAATGCTACAATTGCTGAAAATTCACTAAACAATTAGGCACATACAGGCGATTATATAAAAATCATAAGCAAGCAGAGGAGGTTAAATTGCAAGAAAAATTACAATTCTATGCACTAGTAGTTCGTTTCCTTCTGATTTTAAATTGCACATTCAAAATTATTACATCTGAAAATTCAGAAGCAGGCAAACTTGCAATTCCTGCATCAGGTATAAAACAAACACCAGTTATTAAAACATCAAAGGATATTCACACAACTACGTCAGAGTCAGGCAGTTTGTCCTTATGAGTAGCTACACTCGCGTGAGTTTGAGCAGCTCTGTTAACAATGGTCCTTCCTCTGTTCCGCAGTTCAGGGTAGTGTTTAGCACTACACTTTACAGCACAGGCGACATGGGTTCATTTCCCACCACTACCTGTAAGAAGTTTCTACGTTCTCCTCGTAACTGCATGGATTTTCTCTAGGTGCTCCGGTTTCATCCCATAGTCCAAAGAGATACCAGTTGGCAGGTTAATTGGTTGTGAATTATCCTGAGATTAGGCTAAGGATTAAATCGGGGGTTGCAGGGCGGTGTGGCTCAAAGGGATCAGGGTTGATTCTGTGAAAGAAAGGAAGGAAGGAATTCAAGATGATTTAATGTCAATTCCAGTACACACATGTAAAGCAGAACAAAGTGATCATCACTCCAGATCCCCCACATCAGAAGAAAACATAATAAGATAAAGAACACAATAAATATAAATAGATGAAATAGCTTATACACATAGATTGATTGTATGTCCATAAAGTGACGCTGGGCACAGGAGTGTCTGTGCATAAAGTGACTGACAGGAAACGATAAAGCAGTGGTGTGGGTGTTGTGGTGGGGTGGGTTAGTGGGTGGATGTTTTGATCAGCCTTGCTGCTTGGCTAAAGTAACCCTTTTCTTAGTCTGGTAGTCCTGGTTTAATGACTTAATCGCAAGTAATTAAGATGTAAATAATGACAAGGCACACAAGGGCAAATATTATAACTCGTGATCCCAGCTTCCTAGCTTTGATTTGATTCTGTCAAAGAAATCCCATCAATCAGATTGATGTATCTTAGCTGCTTCTTTATGACTATGATCAGCCAAGCTCGTTATGTCTTCAGACTAGTTGGGCATCTAAATACAATACTCCTTGCCTATAACTGCACATATCCTCTCCTTTAACTGCTAACAGAAGATCAAATGCCAAGCGATTTTGGAGAACCATCTTATGCATTGCAACAATTTCAGTGTGTTACTTTCAGTGAGCCCCAACAGCATCATTACTTACTCTTTCTAAAGCTGTAGCAACATTTTTAATTCGGTAGAAATATAACAACCATGAAAAACATCAGAATAAACATCATAGAGTCCAGTCATTAATGACCCTGTGTGATATCTTCTGACTGGTTAGTGATTTACTCATTGAAGCCCAGCAGTGTAAGCACTGGGTCAGAGTTCACCAGCACCTTGAACTTAGTGCTTGCTGTCTTCATCGAGTACCAGTGTAGCTTGCTTGCTGTGGCTAACGTGTATTCATTTAATTTTGCCTTCTACTGTTACTGCTGAGTTGGTAATCAACAGCACATGTTAAAGTCCCTCCCATTAAGCTCCCAGTGGCTCTTTAAGTTGAAAGGCCTCGATAGAGTAGATGCAGAGGGGATGTTTCCTACGGTGTGGGAGTCAAAGACCAGAGGACACAGCCTCAGAATAGAGGGGCATCCTTTTCGAAAGGAGATGAGGAGGAATTTCTTCTGCCTGAGCGCAGTGAGTCCGTGGAATTTGTTGCCACAGGCGGCTGAGCAGGCCAGGTCAATGGGTATATTTCAAGCAGCGGTTGATAAATTCTAGATTAGTGAGTGCGTGAAGGGATACAGGGCGAAGGTTGAGAGGCAAACTGATCAGCCATGATAAAATGGCAGAGCAAATTCGATGGGCCGAATAGCCTAATTCTGTTCCTGAATCTTACAGTCTTATTTGGTTTCTTGGTCAGGACCGACTCAACTAGGAATCAGGGTGTGATCTCCTTCTGTTGTATCAATCCAAGTAACAAAAGTTTGTTGAGAAGCAGACTGTACAGCCTGGGTTAATTTCACGTAATAATTAACTAAACTGTCCGGCACATTGAGATCAATCTCCACTTAGTAACATGGGTCACCTTGCTACCACCTCAAAAGGGCTTAATTTAGACTATATTTGAGGTTGTTCTGATGCTATGCAAGATCATAAGAAGGTCTGTAGGCCATGGAACACTGTCTTCATGATATTTAGTTAGTAGTCATTGCTTGATGATCCCATTCATTTTTTCCCGCTTATCCTGATGACTCTGGATTTTGCGGACAACAGAAGAAGCATTCAGTGTTCATCAGTCAACATAATTCCTTATAAACATTTTCAGTGAATTGAGTTCTTTGGTCCAAGTCAATGTGACATGGCAACCTCTATCTAGGAATATAGCCCCCGATCAGAGTTTTTTTTCTGTATGACTTTCCCTGCTGGAATAGATTCCACCATCTCGAAAACGTGTCCACAATTATTAGTGTGCCTGAGTATTTTTGGCACTTAGGTAAAGTAATATAGTGCACTTACAGATGCAAAAATGGTCCCGGTGGAGCAGGAGTGCTTAATTATGGCTGTTTTTCCATACTTCCAGCATTTGTTTTTTGGCATGGTATGCATTTTCCAAACGTTTGTTGAGCTTGTGCCCAGAACTTTGAATTCCACCACCACTGGGAGAATCTGTTGGTCATCTTCTCCATGTGATTGTGGCCTAAGGAGTGTATCAGGTGTGCCAGAGAAGGGAGCAGTGTGAATTAGGCTACCAGTCTGTGACTAGTGCCATACATCCATGTTCCGCCACTGTTTAATTTTCTACCATTCTCCATCCAAAACCACATTCCCATCAGAGCATCAAGTTTGCATTTCCTGTATATTTGTCTGTGATGAAGAGTTTAAATTTTTTCCATAACATTGATTGTCAGATTCACCTTATAGATTCCTTGTAATTCTTTTTTACCTCTTTTGTTCATTTTCCCCCTTCCTGTGTTGCCTCTTTCTATTGCCTCAACTACGAACACACTTCCGCAGCATTCAGATAAGTTCATTTTGGAGTATCTTTTATATTTTAATACAGCCACTTCAGAGAGCAATTGTATAACATTCATTAGTTCTTAAAGATAAAGATTAGCATAATATATGGATCTATTGCTTTTAGAGCAATGTCTCCCCTTACCACCGCGTATTAATTTGTTGTCTGTGCCAACGCATTGATCTGTTGTCTACGCATGCACATTGCTCTCTCTCTCTCTCTCTCTTTGCAATGTGAATGCACCAGTTAAAGCCATTTCTCGCGTGCGTGCTTTTATTTAATTGATATACAGCTGCAAAGACACAACAAATTGGTGACTAGTACTGACTTGAAAATATGTCAGAAAATATCACAAACTGTACTGACGATTATGGGATGAAACAACGAGAGGAAAGTGGAAGGCAGTCACAGATACTAACAAATGGATGCGTAAGTACACTGCATAGTACACAGTAAAAGGCATGAACTAGCAAAGTTAAAGTGAAAATAATGCGACGATGGCCTTAGTCTGGAAAGTTGACAAATTCCATAGGGCTAATGATGACTAAGAGTAGTATATCAAGAGGGTTAAACTGTATTGTGAGGCTAACTACATGGCTGAGCAAAAGAAAGTTCCCACACTTCTTAACTTAATGGGTGCCAGGACATACAGTCTATTACATGATTTAGTAACCTCTAGAAAGCCAGCAAGCAAGAAGTTCAACAAAATTGTTACAATTTTACAAATTCATTTGAGCCCTAAATTGCTGGTAATAGCTGGAAGACTTAGATTTTACAAAATGAACTAATCAAAGGATGAAAGCATTTCTGTATACTTTGTAGAACTGCACAAACTTTCCCAGTACTGTGACTTTAGAGCTGAACTTTCTGATGCATTAAGGAGCAGGCTTGTTAGTTTCATGCATAGTCAAAGCACTCAGAAGAGCTACTGTCAGGGACAAACCTAACCTTAGAATGGGCATTTACTATTGCAATTTCATTAGACACTTCAGCAAAGGATGCAGCAGAACTACAGAAAAAGAGGTTAGAATGTGAAATGCACAAAATGTCTCCGAATGGTGCAGAGTCAAAAATGTTATCAATGTAGCAAATCCTCCCATGATGCAAATGACTGCTGCTTCAAAGAAAAATTTGCAGTGTCACAGACAAAGCCACATGAAGAAAATGGGCAAGTTAGACAAAAAGCACAACCACAGAGAAAAACCACACTGAGTGAAAAGGTTCATACACAAAACTAAGTGTGGTGCCCTGGTTCATATCCTTACTGACATGCTGTAGGTATTTCATTTAGCAGTTCTGTAAGAGCTGTCTGTTCTGCTTTCAGCCTGTTTGGCTTATTGCTGAAGATAAAGGATGATGTGGAATGTGTTCTATCCAATTAGCAGGAGGTTTTTCTTGGTGAGGGACAATAAGATTAGTCTTGGGCTTGTGTTCGACAGGAAATGGAGAGAGAAGACACGGGAAGAATGGGTCATAGCATCCGATCCAGTGTGGGAGACCCGTTTCTTCGAGATAGATTGCGAGCAACATTTGGAAGGTGGTGTGTGAAACACAGAAACAAAGAAACATAGAAAACCTACAGCACTGTACAGGCCCTTCAGCCCACAACGTTGTGCCACACATGTCCCTACCTTAGAAATTACTAGGCTTACCCATAGCCCTCTATTTTTCTAAGCTCCATGTACCTATCCAAAAGTCTCTTAAAAGACCCTATCGTATCTGCCTTCACCACCTTTGCCGGCAGCCCATTCCACGCACTCACCACTCTCTGAGTAAAAACTTACCCCTGACATCTCCTCTCTACCTACTTCCCAGCACCTTAAACCTGTGTCCTCTTGTGGCAAACATTTCAGCCCTGGGAAAAAGCCTTTGACTATCCACACGATCAATGTCTCTCATCATCTTATAATTCTCTATCAGGTCACCTCTCATCCTCCATCGCTCCAAGGAGGAAAGGCTGGGTTCACTCAACCTATCCTCATAAGGCATGCTCCACAATCCAGGCAACATCCTTGTAAATCTCCTCTGCACCCTTTCTATGGCTTCCACATCCTTCCTGTAGTGAGGCGACCAGAACTGAGCACAGTACTCCAAGTGGGATCCATCCAGGGTCCTATATAGCTGCAACATTACCTCTCAGCTCCTAAATTCAATTCCACAATTGATGAAGGCCAACACACCTTACTCCTTCTTAACCACGCAGTCAACCTGCGCAGCTGCTTTGAGTGTCCTATGGACTTGAACCCCAAGATCCCTCTGATCCTCAATACTGCCAAGAATCTTACCATTAATACTATATTCTGCCATCATTTTTGACCTACCAAAATGAACCACCTCACACTTATCTGGATTGAACTCCATCTGCCACTTCTCAGCCCAGTTTTGCATCCTATCAATGTCCTGCTGTAACCTCTGACAGCCCTCCACACTATCCACAACACCTCCAACCTTTGTGTCATCAGCAAACTTACTAACCCATTCCTCCACTTCTTCATCCAGGTTATTTATAAAAATCACGAAGACTAAGGGTCCCAGAACAGATCCCTGAGGCACTCCACTGGTGACCGACCTCCATGCAGAATATAACCCATCTACAAGCACTCTTTGCCTTCTGTGGGCAAGCCAGTTCTGGATCCACAAAACAATGTCCCCTTGGATCCCATGCCTCCTTACTTTCTCGAAAAGCCTTGCATGGGGTACCTTATCAAATGCCTTGCTGAAATCCGTATACACTACATCTACTACTCTTCCTTCATCGATGTGCTTAGTCGCATCCTCAAAAAATTCAATTAGGCTTGTAAGGCATGACCTGCCCTTGACAAAGCCATGCTGACTATTCCTAATCATATTATACCTCTCCAAATGTTCATAAATCCTGTCTCTCAGCATCTTTTCCATCAACTTACCAACCACTGAGATAAGACTCACTGGTCTATAATTTCCTGGGCTATCTCTACTCCCTTTCTTGAATAAAGGAACAACATCTGCAACCCTCCAATCCTCCAGAACCTCACCCATCCCCACTGACGATGCAAAGATCATCACCAGAGGCTCAGCAATCTTCTCCCTCGCATCCCACTGTAGCCTAGGGTGCATCTCATCTGGTCCCGGTGTCTTATCCAACTTGATGCTTTCCAAAAGCTCCAGCACATCCTCTTTCTTAATATCTACATGCTCAAGCTTTTCATTCAGTCTGCTGCAAGTCATCACTACATTCACTATGATCCTTTTCCATAGTGAATACAGAAGTATTCATTACGTACCTCTGCTATTTCCTCTGGTTCCATACACACTTTCCCACTGTCACACTTGATAGGTCCTATTCTCTCACGTCTTATCCTCTTGCTCTTCACATACTTGTAGAATGCCTTAGGGTTTTCCTTAATACTGCCCGCCAAGGCCTTCTCATGGCCCCTTCTGGCTCTCCTAATTTCCTTCTTAAGCTCCTTCCTAGTTGCCTTATAATCTTCTAGATCTCTAAAGTTACCTAGCTCTCTGAACCTTTTGTAAGCTTTTCTTTTCTTCTTGACTGGATTTATTACAGCCTTTGTACACCATGTTTCCTGTACCCTACCATAACTTCCCTGTCTCATTGGAACGTACCTATGCAGAACTCCACACAAATATCCCCTGAATATTTGCCACATTTCTTCTGTACTTTTCCCTGAGAACATTTGTTTCCAATTTTAGCTTCCAATTTCCTGCCTGATAGCCTCATATTTCCCCTTACTCCAATTAAACACTTTTTTAACTTGTCTGTTCCTATCTCTCTCCAATGCTATGGTAAAGGAATAGAATTATGATCACTATCTCCAAAATGCTCTCCCACTGAGAGATCTGACACCTGACCAGGTTCATTGCCCAATACTAAATCAAGTACAGCCTCTCCTCTTGTAGGCTTATCTACATATTGTGTCAAGAAACCTTCCTGACTACACCTAGTAACTCCACCCCATCTAAACCCTTTGCTCGAGGGGGATGCCAATCAATATTTGGGAAATTAAAATCTCCCATCATGACAACTCTGTTATTATTACATCTTTCCAGGATGGAGGCCAAACACAGCAGTTATGAGTTTTATGCATTGAAAAGTGGAGGGCCAGCACTTTTCAGATGTGCATGGTTGAGAAAAATCCAACTAGACTGGCACTCAATGAAATCTCTCAATGTGTAATCAACAGGCAACTGTAGCCCAAACGATACCACTAACCAGAGACAGTCAAAGCTGCTTAATGCTAATGAGAAGGTGTTTGAGTAGGTTATTGGCAAACTCAAAGGCATGAAGGCCAGAGTTAAACTGGATGAAGCAGCAACACCAAGATTCCATAAAGCGCATCCAGTGCCTTATGCACTACGCCCTAAAGTGGATGCTGAACTTCAGAGCTTGGAGTTGTCTGGAATTCTCTCCAAGGTTGAGTGGAGCGATTGGGCCACGCCCATTGTCCTGGTGATCAAGAAAGGGAAGGCCAGAGCAATTCGCATATGTGGGGATTTCAAAGTGGGTATCAACCTGGTGCTGCTTACTGTGCGGTATCCCCTGTTGTGAAATAAAGATATTTTCACATCTTTGGCAGGCAGAGAGGGGTTTTCAAAGATTGACTTGTCACAAGCCTATCTGAAAATGGAGATTGAGGAGTCAACCTGGAAGTCTCTCACAATCAGCACTCACAGGGGACTGTTCCAATTTAGAACAAACGTAGAACAATACAGCACAGTACAGGCCCTTCAGCCCACAATGTTATGCTGACCCTTAAACCCTGCCTCCCATATATCCCCCCCACCTTAAATTCCTCCATATACCTGTCTAGTAGTCTCTTAAATTTCACTAGTGTATCTGCCTCCACCATTGACTCAGGCAGTGCATTCCACACACCAACCACTCTCTGAGTAAAAAACCTTCCTCTACTATCCCCCTGAACTTCCCACCCCTTACCTTAAAGCCATGTCCTTACCTTAAAGCCAGGAAAGGGATTGCCTCATCTTCAGCTCCAGCAATTTGGTGAAGTGCAATATTACAAAACACTCCAAGATATCCCAGGAACACAATGTTACCTTGATGACATCATCACGAATGGCAAGAGTGATGAAGGGCACCTCCAGAACCTTGGTAAAGTGCTTACCAGGCTGAGGGAGTCTGCGTGCAGACAGACAACTGTGAGTTTTTCAAGAATGAAGTCTCATATCGTGGACACCTCATTGACAAGCATGGCTTACACAAGTCACAAGGGAAGTTTGAAACAGGTACCCAAACTAGACAGTATGTCACAACTCAGGTCATACTTGGACCTTGTAAACTACTACCACTGGTTTCTCCCAAACACTGCCACAGCACTGCACCCATTGAAAACACTGTGCATACAAGAGCAAAGTGGGAATGATCAGAAAGGTGAAAAAGCATTCAGGGAAACAAAGAGACTAATAATTTCAGATGAACTGCTCACACGTTATGACCCATCCCTGCCCATCAGAATGGTGTGCCATGGTATTGGAGGCAGTTTGTCACAAATTATGAAAGATGAAGCTGAATGTCTGATTGCATTTGTGTCAAGATCACTGACGAGTGCAGGACGCAACTGCACACGGATCGACCAAGAGGCCCTTAGTCTAGTATGGGGAATAAAAATGTTCCACCACTACCTCTACAGACAAAAGTTTACGCTAGTGACAGATAACCAGCCCCTTTGTGTCTATTTTCAATCCCAGGAAGGAATTACAATGATGTCTGCTACCTGGTCACAAAGTTGGGCACTGTTCCTAGCACTCTTATAACATAGAGTTCAAGGTAACAAACAACATGGCAACATAGACTATTCACTTGTCTTGTCTTCCACTGTAAGCAACTGAAAAAAGAAAGTCTTCATACTGTGACCCAGCAGAGCAGTTACCAGTAACTAATTCTGAAATACAAAGGGAAACAAGGAATGACCTGACATTGTCAAAAGTCTATGAAATCACCATGCAAGGATGGACAGCTCATGGTTGCCCTATGTTTCCAGAGTTCTCAGTGAGACAAGACCAACTGTTGGTATGTCAAAGATCGCTGATGTGTGGATCTCGTGTCATGGTTCACTCTAAACCGCACACCAGAGTGTTAGAGAATCTGCATGAAAGACACCTGGGTACAGTCAAGATGAAGAGTCTTGCCCGGAGCTATGTGCGTTGGCTGGGAATAGATAATTAGATTGAAGACTTGGCCAAAAGCTGTTCAGAATGCCAAAAAAGTTCAAAATGCACTCACACAGGAGTTACACCCATGGGTGTAGCTGTCATCATCATGGCAATGTTGGCCAGAAAGAATGACAATCTTCAAATCAGTGAATTCAAATGAATCAAGGACTGTGGAAGCAGTCTTTGTTCTTGCCGTGTGCTTGGGGGATGGAGGCTGCCATTTTGTGAAGACACTCGATACTCCATTTTGTGAGCTTGACATGCTGGACTTGATTAGTGTCTTAAAGAAGGTACAAAGACTCTGAGAACATTGTCTTTGGCAAGACACCTACCAAACCTAATGTCCAGAGGCACTACAAGAACATACTAGTTGATATGACACATGCCAAAACTGATGTCATTCCAGAGGTTCAGAGGCGCTATCCTGAAAGAAACAGTGTACCACCAAAAGACTGAATCTTTAATATCGTGAAGTTAGTTATGAATCGTTATAGCGAAAACATGTTTCTCTGAATATTGGTTTGTAAAAGGGAAAGTGAATGTTGTGTACAAGTACAGTTTATGTAACATTAATCTAAATGGGGAGGAAGTGTAATGTATGGATCTATCTCTTTTAAAGCAGCATGTAGGATTTGTTATCTACACATGTGTATTGATCTATTGTCTCTGTATGCACATTTATCTACACATGCACATTGCTCTCTTTCTCTCTCTCTCTCTCTCTCTCTCTCTCTCTCACTCGCCCGCTACAAAATGAATTCACCGGTTAAAGTCATCTCCCAGGTGCATGCTTCTATTTAACTGATATGTAGTTGCAAAGACACAATAATAGCTTTATTTGTCACGTGTACATCAAACATTGAAACATACAGTGAAATGTGTCCTTTATGTCAACGATACAACCATCAACCATCAGGCTCCTGAACCATCAAACATTAACCTCCTGAACCAGCATGGATAACTTCGCTCACCTCAGCATAGAACTGATTCCACGACCTTTAGACAAACTTTGAAAGACTCTACACACATGTTCTTTATATTATTTATAAAATTATGTATTACTGAGTTATTTATTATTTGCAGTTTGCCTTCTTTTGTTCTTTTGTCTATGTGTGTAGTTTTTCATTGATTCTATTGTGTTTCTTTGTACCTACTGTGACCACCCATAAGAAAGTGAATTTCAGGGTAATATGTGGTGACATATACTTAATTTGATAATAAATTTACTTTGAACTTTGAACTTTGACCAACACAGTCTGAGGATTGTTGTGGGGGCAGCCTGCAAGTGTCACCATGCTTCCAGTGCCAGCAAAGATCCAGGAGGACACCGGGAGAGTGTAGCAACTCCTTACAGACAGTGACGGGAAATGAACCCTGATCACTGCCGCTGTAAAGTATTACACTAGTCACCATGCCACCATGCTGTCCTCCTTGTTCTTGTACTAACTGGCCAGTCACGATTGGGGTTCCAACAGCAGTACGAAATCAGGCTTCCAAGTAAAGAGTTGTTTTCCTGTCACAACTGTGCCTTCTCCAAATTTGCTTTGTGGCCCTCAGAGAATACATAACCGAGTAAATAAAACACATTGCGTTCATGTAGGTCTGCAGTGTCAGGTGCAATCAAGACAGCATCCGTATACTCTATCATAGTCAAATCAATAGTTTATGAGGTGTACCATGCCTTATTAGCTGTACTGCCATCACTAAAAAAATCACTGAACAATTACACACATACAGGTGATTATATAAAAATTATAAGCAAGCTTAAAAGACAAATAACAATTCTACACTCTAATCCAACAGCTTTAACTGTAATCTGTTTTACAAACCATTATCTTTCACCCCACCGAGCGGAAAACCTGGGCAATGACTAAAAAGAAAGTCTGCAGATGCTGGAAAACCGAGCAACACACAGGAAATGCTGGAGGAACTCAGCGGGCCAGGTAGCAACGTCAGCCCGAAGCGTCGACAGTACTCTTTTCCTAGACACTGCCTGGCCTGTTGAGTTCCTCCAGCATTGTGTGTGTGTTGCAATGACTAAAAATCTACTTTTCTAAACCCCCAAAAAAACTCAGCAGCTAAATAGCAACAGCTCCCTTCCAAAAAAATTCCAAAAATGAATTTCAAAAAAAAATGAATTTACAAACTCGACTTCTACATATTGAGGGAATCAATGGGTTTGGGCAAAGTACAGGGAAAAGGCACTGAAAATCAGCTTTGAACTATGAGAAGGTAAGCCCTTCTGAGTGAAGAAATTTCAACTTCTATCAGTTCTAAATATTATACTCCCATCCCCAGTTTGTGGCTCCCAGACTTTAACCTTCCTTATCAATAATCCTTTCTGCACCACACCTCATTCTTCTGAACCCTAGCAAATCCCTTTCTCCTTGATCCCTTCCCGTAAGACAGTCTTCTCATTGCAGGATCAATCATTGCTACATATTCTCTAAAGCTAAGTAGGGAGACCAGAACTATATACAGACCTGCAGCTGTGGTCTCAGTATATTTGCAGCAGAACTTAATTTTGTACTTCAGCACCGTGTAGTAATGACCTTTGGCCATCTTAATTGCTTGTTCTATTTGCACATATCTTGCTGCATTTCATATATAGGACCCATTATTCCAGTAAAACACCAACATTTACTAAGTTCTTATTTTTTAAAAATGGCCAATATTGTGCTAGTGAAGAAGGGATTTGCCCATGTTCAGATGCTTTCAAGTAAGCAGCTTCAGAGACTGCTGAGTAACAGCTCTCTACAGACTGTTACCCCATTGGCATTCAAGGCAGCAATGGAGGTCCCCATTCTCTGGCAGTGTTCAGGGCTTCCTTCGTCATGTCAGTAACTTCCTCTCAGTTTTCACTACTGTCAGTCAAGCAATTCCTGGGTGGAGATTCAGGAATACCATCCCACTTGGATACGGAAGGATCCTTCATTGCTGTTTCCATAACAATTTTTTTTTAACCAGTCAGTGTTGTTAGCCCTGATCTGAACCCCCAAACCTGGAGGATCAGTAGTGCTTTGGTCTGACCTCAACCCTGTGATCTGTTTGATATGGGTGACCCTACCAAGGGCCAAAGCACAAGGATTTGACTCCAACCAACATAACCCTCCAGGTCATTGAGGCATGCAAGCCTCCAAACCACAGAAAGGTTGTGGTCCTTTTGGAGGTGAGAACAGCTGGTTTTGCTTATTCATTTTTTTTAAGCTCTGGGTGTTATCAGTAATGTCAACATTGCCCATGCCCGACTCTCTATGAGAAGAAGGCAGTCTAGAACAACCGGCATGCACAAAATGTTGGTGGAACACAACAGGCCAGGCAACATCTATAGGGAGAAGCACTGTTGACGTTTCGGGCCGAGACCCTTCGTCAGGACTAACTGAAAGGAAAGATAGTAAGAGATTTGAAAGTAGGAGGGGGAGGGGGAAATGCGAAATGATAGGAGAAGACTGGAGGGTGTGGGGTGAAGCTGAGAGCTGGAAAGGTGATTGGCAAAAGGACAACCAGAGTGACTTCTTAGACCATTAAACACTAGTCACGTTGATGAGTCTGGTGTCACGTACAAGTCAGATTTGTCATAAGGTGGCGTTGGCAGCGGACACAAATACAAGACACAGACACTGAAGTACTAGGAGCTGGACTATGTTTATTAAGAATACTAGGGAAGCTAAGGAGCGAGGACAAAATGATAACATGAACATAGACTTAGAGTGACAGACCGGAAAACCTAGACTTGGACTTGGGATTTGAACTTGACAGGAAACTCAGGTCATGATTTGGAACTCGGGTCTCGGCAGGGACTCGGTACCTGGGTCTTGACTTGGCTTTTGACGAGAGACTCAGACTTGGCTTGGACTTGAATTGGACTCTTCTCGGACACAGGATGCAGAAGACAGAGCCGGGGCTCTTCTCGGACACAGGACACGGAGCCGGGTTTCTTCCTTGGATACAGGACACAGAGCTGGAACTCTACTTGGAAACAGGATGCAGATCCGGGACTCTTCTTGGACACTGAGCAGAGAGCAGAGCTTCTTGGTATAGGTTCTGACGAGGACGGTTCAGCAAGGAATCACTGGACCCCAGAGCTATTTATGTTGCCAGCCCAAAATGAGAATCAGGTACCTCAATTAAGGTACCCAATGGAACAATGGAAAAAAGGAATAGCCGGAATATGGAATCCACGGACCGGACCATGACAAGATTAGGTTATGATGGAAGAGTTCCTTCCCTGAAGGTCATTAGAGTCATAAAGCAATACAGCACAGATCCAGGCTCTTCAGCCCAACCAATCCATGCTAACCATAGTGCCCACCCAACTACACCCAATTCCCTGCATTCAGCCCACATCTCTCTAACTCCCCCCACACACCCATGTACTTATCCAAATGGTTGATAATATTTCCCCTACCTCAATCACCTCTTCTCACAGCTCAGTCCATACAATCACCACTCTCTGCATTAAAAAATTGCCGTTCAGATCCCTTTTAAATCATTCCCCTTTCACCTTAAATCTATGCCCCCAAGATTTGAACTCCCCTATCCTGATCCTCTTTTCAATGACTCTCATAAGCTCTTATCCCTCTAACTCAGGCCCTCTAGACCTGGCTATATCCTCCTGTGCATCAGGACTTAGGCAGACCTGCTAATCTCGAAGGGGTATGGTCTCTCCCTAGTCATCCCTTTAATCTTAATATAGCGGTAGAACCTCTTGGCATTTCCCTTAACCTTACTTGCCAGTCCACTGAATACCCTCTCTTTACCCTCCTAATTTCCCTCTTAAGAGTTTTCTTAATATTTCTATAGTCATTTGTAACATAAGATGAACATATGAAAAACGAGCAAATGTGGCCAATTTCTATTTGGCTTTTCAAGCCTGCTCCACTACTTACCAATGAAACTGTCCATGTTCAAGTTCAAGTTTAATTGTCATTCAACCATACATGAATATACTGGGGCCAAGGTGCAAAGCACATTACCAACAGCACACAGCACACATCACATAGCTCATAGCACAAAAATAGCAGAAAAACATTCAGTCACAAAGAAAAAAAATTATATTGCTCAAGTATCCAAGTGGCATGACCTGTAGATTGATGGTAGGTTCTCCTGATCCAGTTTGTTTTCCTACCAAGTGAACACTGGAGGGCAGCACTGATGGGCAGGGCCTGCTCCCAACCCACAACATATTCCAGCATGCCCACAGTGGCCTCAGCTCTCCCACAATGCCTCTGCCATCTCCTCCTCTGGATGGCTACCCTGTGGCATATGGGCCTAGTCCTCGCCACAACTGAAGCAACACAGCTGCCTGCACCATTGCCATATTCAATCAAAAACCAGTGTATTATGCCTAAACAATGGAGAGGTCAATGGGAGAGGGAGGATTTGGCTCATATAGACTGGGAACACAGGCTATATGGGACAGTTGAGGAAAAGTGAAAGATTTTGAAAAGGTTTTTCACAGTGCTCAACAAAAGTATATTCCAGTTAAAAGCAAGGACAGTAAGGGTGGGGAGAGCCAGCCTTGGATAACTAAGGAAATAAAAGAAGGCATCAAACTAAAAGCTCATGCATACAAAGTCGCCAAGTGTAGCAGGAAACTGGAAGATTGGGTAAACTTTAAAGAGCAACACAGAAACACTAAGCAAGCAATAAAGAAAGGGAAGCTAGATTATGGAAATAAACTAGCACAAAATATAAAAATGGATAGTAAAAGTTTTTATAATTATATAAAGCAGAAAAGGGTGGCTAAAGTGAATGTAGGTCCCTTGGAGGATGAGAAGGGGGTATTCATATTCGATAATGAGGAAATGGCAGAGACTTTGAATGACTGTTTTGTGTTGGTCTTCACGGTGGAGGACACGTCTAACATGCCAAAGAGAGATGTTATGGATATGATGGGAGGTGAGGAACTCAATACAATAGCTATCACTAAAGAAGTAGTGCTGAGCAAACTTGTGGGCCTGAAGATAGACAAGTCCCCTGATCCTGATGGAATGCATCCCAGGGTACTGAAAGAAATGGCAGAAGTTATAGTAGAGGCTTTGGTGATGATTTACCAAAATTCTCTGGACTCTGGGCAGGTCCTGGCAGAGTGGAAGATGGTGAATGTCATGCTACTGTTCAAAAGAGGATGTAGGCAAAAGTTAGGTAACTATTGGCCAGTTAGATTAACATCTGTAGTTGGGAAAATGCTCAAATCTATCTTTAAATAAGAAACAGCAAGGCATCTGGAAAGAAATGAATCTATCAGGCAGATGCAGCTAGGACTCAGCAAAGGCATGTCCTGTTTGACAAACTTACTGGAGTTCTTTGAGGATATAAAGAGCGCAGTGGATACTGTAAAGGGGAACAGATGGGTGTTATTTACTTGGATTTCCAGAAGGCATTCGATAAGGTATCGCGTAAAAGACTTAACCATAAGAAGGAACAATGAGAGAAGATTATTATTTAAATGGTAAAAAATTGCAGCATGCTGCTGTGCAGAGGGACTTGGGAGTGCTTGTGCATGAATCACAAAAGGTTGATTTGCAGGTACAACAGGCTATCAAGAAGGCAAATTATGTTGGCCTTCATTACCAGAGGGATTGAATTTAAGAGCAGGGAGGTTATGCTGCAACTGTACAGGGTACAGGTGAGGCCGAACCTGGAGTACTGCGTGCAGTTCTGGTCCCCTTACTTGAGGAAGGATATACTGGCTTTGGACGCAGTGCAGAGGAGGTTCACCAGGTTGATTCCAGAGATGAGGGGATTAGACTATGAGGAGAGATTTAATTGCCTGGGACTGTACTCACTGGAATTCAGAAGAATGAGAGGAGATCTTCTAGAAACATATAAAATCATGAAAAGGATAGATAAGATAGAGGCAGGAAATTTGTTTCCACTGGAAGGTGAGACTAGAACTAGAGAACATAGCCTCCAGATTCCGGGAAGTAGATTTAGGATGGAAATGAGGAGGACCTGTCTTCCCAGAGAGTGGTGAATCTGTGGAATTCTCTGCCCAATGAAGCAGTAGAGGCTACCTCAGTAAATATATTTAAGACAAGATTGGATAGATTTTTGCATAGTAGGGGAATTAAAGAAAATGCAGAAAAGGCAGGTAGGTGGCCAGATCAGCATGA
The DNA here is from genome assembly GCF_048418815.1 of Hemitrygon akajei. NCBI lineage: Eukaryota > Metazoa > Chordata > Chondrichthyes > Myliobatiformes > Dasyatidae > Hemitrygon > Hemitrygon akajei. The sequence continues at coordinate 18,635,474 of NC_133128.1, read as the reverse complement.
TGTTATTGAATGGCAGAGCAGGCTCAACGGGCTAGATGGTCTACCCCTGCTCCTAGTTCTTATGTTCTTATATCCCTTGATTCTGTTAAGGTCCAGACACTTTAGTGATCTCTGCTTTGAATGAACTCAATAACTGAACTTCCATAGTCCTCTGGAGTAGAGAAATCCAAGGTTTCACTTTCTTCTGTGTGAAGAATTTTCTCCTTGGATCAATCTTGGTTCTAGGCACTTAAGTCTAGGGGAAATATCCAGACTACATCTGGCCTTTTGAGCCCTAAAATAAGTTTGTGAGCTTCAATTAGATCTCATCTCAGTTTTCTGAACTCCAGGAAATATAGACTTAACTTAATTGACCTCTTCTTATGCAGCATTCCTGGAATCAGGTCAATGGCCTCCACTGCACTATCTCCACGACAGGGACACCATTTTCACCTAAGGAGCCAAAAACTGTATGCAAGTCTTTGGGTGTAGTTTCACCAAGATTCACCACTAACTAATCTGGAAAGTCAACCTTTAATCCTCTCAACCAAACTGCTGGAACTGATCGTGGAAAATGGGATCCAGGTACTTATCCCTCATTAATCACAATCTGTCACCAGAGAAAATTTCCTTTCTTCCTATTCTCTGCCTTCTATTTAATAATTAATTCTCAGTTTATGTCAGCATATCATCACCAATTCTACTCACCAGCCTCCAGTGTGGGAGGTTGATGAACAGAACTTCAGATAATTCTGATTCAACGATTAATTTTACAAAGATCAATGCTCCCAATGGTGTCATTCATCTATATAAATATGCACGTATGGTGTCCATTCATTTTCAATCACTCCCTAATATAAACTAACATGCCGTAAAACATAAAATTTCAGCACAAGCTTTTAATCCAGCTACATATTTATTCATTATTGAGATACAACATGGAGTAGGTCCACTCAGCTCTTCAAGCCGTGCTGCACAGCATCTGTCAGTGTAACCTGAGCCTAAACATGGGACAATTTACAGTAACCAGTTAACCTACCAGTCGGTACGTCTTTGGACTGTGGGAGGAAAGTGGAGCACCCAGAGGAAACCCATGTGGTCACAAGGAGAACTTACAAGCTTACAAGCAGCAGCAGAAATTGAACACGTGTCTTTGCCACAGTAAAGCATTATGCTAACCACTACACTACTAATATATATATATATATACAAGGCTTGTGTGAAATGTTCTAGTTGGTACACAGTTCTTCCACATCTGAGTATCACAATTTCACGTGAAGCCTTTGACTTCTCTTTCGGTCCAGGCCATTGCAAAGACCCATCAGATCTTGTCTAACAGCTATTCTCTGAGTCTGCTCTGGGCTGCATCTCTACCAAGTGGGGAGGGGGGGGGGGGGTTCCACGTTCCCTGGAATTGAAAAAGCTTTGTTTGTTACCATTTTTTCATTCTCTGGGTTTATCATGTTCATCTTGCATTTGATCAGTAAAACTGCAGTGTTGTTAGCATTTGTTTTGTCTCTGAGCTTCTTTAGAACTTCTGAGAAATGATACTATCTTCTCCATTTCTGCCCTTTGGAAATACACCTCTCTTCTATCTGCTTCTATAGCTGGGCAATGACCTGTGATGCCTATTTGGCCTCCTCTGCTCTGTTCAATTGATCTGCTTCCTTCCTGTCTGGGTTCTTGGCTTGATTTTAATCTCTCCTGCTGTCTCCCCGATTTCCCACAGGCCTCCTCCTTTTACTAGAATTCCTCTGCTTGCTGCAAATCTTCTTTCTGGACTGGAATGTAAAGCAATTCATTTTTTATACATCTGCGGCATTCCTTCCCACAAGTTAGGCATTCCACTCTCTGCTGCCCATGCTGCTTGCTGCAATATTTACATAGTTTACTCTGTTGCTGCTCTTCCCGTCTGTGCTTTTGATTGTCTGCATGAAAAGAATCGTGTTGCTTGCTACCCTATTGATAAATCTCTGCCGCTGGACAACTCCAATTGCCGATGGACATCTCTGAGACCTATCTGCATTTGGCACACTTTTCTGGTTTTCTATTTATCCATTTTGTAGCCAACACCTTTAGTTCAGTAAAGTATGTATCTAACTCTGATCTGATTTCTCACCTGATATTTATTTATAAATACACCATGGAAATGTCCCTTCCAGTCTAAAGAGTTGCACTGCTCCACAATCCATCTATTTAACCCTACCCTAAACACAGGACAATTTATCTACTAACACGTACATCTTTGGAACGTGGGCGGAAGCCAGAGCACCCGGGGAAAGCCAAAGAGTTCACAGGGAGGACGTATAGATGGCATCAGAACTGAACTTCAAACTCCAACGCCATGAGCTGTAATTGCCTCGCGTTAACCACTACGCTAGCTAAGGTACCTCTTGAAAACTTTATATGTGTCTGCTGCCTCTCTGTATGGAGAGTCAGACTAGATACCTTATTGATCCCAAAGGAAATTACAGTCACAGTAGCATTACAAGTTCACAAGCATACAATATTAGAAGAGAAGTATCCAAATGGGCGTAGGCTCTATTCAGCAGGTAAATGACAGCAGTGTCGACTCCAATGTGCTCCTCGTAGGCAAACTGCAGGGGATCGAGGGCTGATCTGACCAGGGGTTGGAGGTGAGCCAGGACCAGAATCTTTAGGGTCTTCATGATGTGTGAGGTCAGGGCCACTGTATGGAAGTTATTCAAGACTTTCGGTAGGTCCTTCTTGGGTACTGGGACCACATATGATGTTTTTCACACAATCAGGACCCTTTTCAGACTGAGACTCAGATTGAAAATGAGCTGGGTTGTGGTAATTAACAAAAACATTCAGAACCTATTGCAGTGTGTCCTTGGTCAAAGTCCAAGTCAAGTTTATTATCCAATGCACAAGCACATGTACACAAAGGTGCTTAGAAAAATCAAAGTTTGATACAAACTACAATATTACTGCCTGAACAAGGCCAAACTGAATATTGCAAATATGTCAATGCTGTTCTAGATGCAGCATAAGCAGGCATATTATAATCATACTACAACAAGAGAAAATCTGCAGATGCTGGAAATCCAAGCAACAGACACAAAATGCTGGAGGAACTCAACAGGCCAGGCAGCGTCTATGGAAAAAAGTATGGTCAATATTTCGGCAGGACTGGAGGAAAAAAGCCGAGAAGTAGATTTAAAAGGTGAGGGAGAGGGGAGAGAGAACCACCAGGCGCCAGGTGAAACCTAGACGGGGAATGATAAAGTAAAGAGCTGGGGAGCTGATGGTGAGATACTTATAATCATATGAGTAGCATTCACAAGAAAAAAAATTAAATATAAATTATGCACACTTTTTTTGAAGAAAACACAATTAGAACAAAACAAGTCGAAGTCCTTTATAGTGGAAAATGTCCTAACTGTTCATAAATTGTAATGATGAGGATTTTGCTTCAAGAAGTGAATGGTTGAGGTCAAGTACAGTCTTGTGCACAAGTCTTAGGCACATATAAGACCACAAGACCATTATATATAGAAGCAGAATTAGGCTATATAGTCCATTGAGTCTGCTCCATCATTTCATCATGGCTGATCCAATTTTCCATCTCAGCCCCAATCTCCTACCTTCTCCCCATATCCCTTCATACCCTGACTAATCAAGAATCAATCAACTTCTGTCTTAAATATACCCAATGACTTGGCCTCCACAGTTGGCTGTGGCAATGAATTCCACAGATTCACAACCACCTCTGTTCTAAAAGGACGTCCCTCTATTCTGAGGCTCTGGTCTTAGACTCCCCCATTATAGGAAACATCCTCTCCACATCCACTCTATTGAGACCTTTCATCATTCGATAGGTTTCAATTAGATCACCCATCATTCTTCTGAATTCCTGTGACTAGAGGCCCAGAAGCATCAAATTCTCCTCATATGACAAGCCTTTCAGTCTTGAAATCATTTTCATGAATCTCCTTTAAACCCTCTCCAATGTCAATGCATCCTTTCTTATGTAAGTGGCCCAAAACTGCTCACAATACTCCAAGTGAGGCCTCACCACTGCTTTATAAAGGCTCAACATTACATCCTTACTTTTATATTCCAGTTCTCTTGAAATGAATGCTAACATCACATTTGCCTTCCTCACCACAGACTCAACGTGCAAATTAACCTTTAGTGAATCCTGCACAAGAATTCCCAAGCCCCTTTGCACCACAGATTTTTAATTTTCTTTTGTACATTTAGAAAATAGTCTACACTTTTATTTCTTCTACCAAAGTTCATAATCATACACTTCCTGACAGTATTCCATCTGCTACTTCTTTATCAATTCTCTTAATCTGTCCAGGTCTTTCTGTACTTCCTCAAAACTACCTGCCCCTCCACTTATCTTCATATCATCTGCAAACTCGGCCGTAACGCCATCAATTCTGTTATCCAAGTCATTGACATATAACATAAAGAGAAGCAGTCCCAATACAGACCCCTGTGGAACACCAGTGGTCATTGGCAGCCATCCAGAAAAGGCTCCCTTTATTCCCACTCTTTGCTTCCTGCCAATCACCCAATACTTTATCCATGCTAGAACCGTTCCTACAATACCATGGGCTCTTAACTTGTTAAACAACCTCATTTCTGGCACCTTATTAAAGGCCTTCTGAAAATCCAAGTACATAACATCCACTGATTCTCCTTTGTCTAGCCTGCTTGCTATTTCTTCAAAGAATTCCACCAGATTTGTCAGGCAAGATTTTCTCTTAAGGAAACCATGGTGACTACAGCCTATTTTATCATGTACCCCAAAACCACATCCTTAACAATTGACTCCAACATCTTCCTAATCTCTGAGATCAAACTAACTGGCACATAATTTTGTTTCTTCTGCCTCTGTCCCTCCTTGAAGATTGGAATGACATTTGCAATTTTCGATTCCTCTGGAAGCATGCCAGAATCTATTGATTTTTGAAAGATCATTACTAATGCCTCCACAATCTCTTCAGCCACTTCCTTCAGAACACTGGGGTGTACACCATCTGGTCAAGGTGATCTATCTACCATCAGACCTTTCAGTTTCCCCAAACGTTCTCCCTAGTAATGGCAACTTCACACACTTCTGCCCCCTGACACTCTCAAACTTCTGGCATACTTCTAGTGTCTTCCACGATGAAGACTAATGCAAAATACTTATTCAATTTGTCTGCCATTTCCTTGTCTCCTATTACTACCTCTCCGTCATCAGATTTCAGCAGTCTGATATCCACTCTTGCCTCTCTTTTGCACTTTATGTATCTGAAGAAACTTTTGGTATCCTCTTTAATATTATTGGCCAGCTTAACTACATCTTTTCCATCTTAATGACATTTTTTAGTTGCCTTTTGTTGGTTTTTAAAAGCTTCCCAATCCTCTATCTCACTATATTTTGTTCTTTTATAAGCCCACTTTTTGGCTTTTATGTTGGCTTTGACTTCTCTTGTTGGCCATGGTAGTGTCATCCTCCCTTTAGAATACTTCTTCCTCTTTAAAATGTATATATCCTGCGCTTTCAGAATTGCTTCTAGAAATTCCAGCCATTGCTGTTCTGCTGTCATCCCTGCCAGTGTTCTTTTCCAATCAATTCTGGCCATCTCTTCCCTCATGCCTCTGTAATTCCCTTTACTCCACTGTAATACTGATACATCTGACTTTAGCTTCTCCTTCTCAAGTTGCAGGGTGAACTCAATCATATTATGATCACTTGTCCTCAAGGGTTCCTTTACCTTAAGGCCTCCTAATCAATTCTGGGTCATTGCACAACACCCAATCCGGAATAATTGATCCTTTAGTGGGTTCAACTATGAGCTGCTCTAAAATGCCATATCATAGGTACTCTGGAAATTCCCCCTCCTGGAATCTAGCACCAACCTGATTTTCCCGATCTACCTGCATTTTGAAGTCCTCCATGACTGTTGTAACATTGCCCTTTTGGCATGCATTTTCTATCTCCCATTGCAATTTGTAGACCACATTGTTACTACTGTTTCGTGGTCTGTATATAATTCCCATTAGGGTCTTTTTACCTTTACAGTTCCTTAGTTCTACCCACAACAACCCAGCACCTTCCAACCTTATGTCACTTTTACATTGCAACTCATATATATAGCTAGGTTGCCTAAGACTTTGGCACACTTCTGTATTTGTCAATGTGGAGCAGAGAGCAAGGTTGTAAATCTTGTGGAAGCAAAGGATGTTGGGAATGGCAAAGGTGGACCACCCCAGGAGGAGTGTGGGACCAATTTGCAGAGAAGGAGTGCCAGGGGTTGGGGGTGGGTGGTTGGGTGGCACACCCAGCCCTGAGACACCAGGCAAGGTTTTTTGATTCCAAACTATTGATTGTTACAGAATGTCTCTCTGGTGTTTCCCACTCCCTCCTCTCTTCCTTCTCCTTTCTCAACCATGATTCCCCTCTCCCTGCCACATTCCTACTCTCAGTCCACAAAAGAGATCCATATCAGAATCAGGTTTATCATCACTCATCTATGTCATGAAGTTTACATATTTTTACCCAAAAGTAGAGTGCAATACATAATATTATTACGGTGATTTACAAAAGTCTTAGGCAGCCTCGCTATATATATTTAATGCCTAAGACTTTTACCCAGTACTGTAGCTGTACTTCCTTGATAACAGCATCTTCAGTTTTATTTGTTCTTTATTAGCCAATTGCAACTTGATATAGCCAGAAAATTTCTTATTCTGTTGTTTCTATTCATTTAGAAAACTGTTTGCTTTAGAGTCTAGCTGAGGTGGTGACTAATTAATCCATGCACAGGGCATTGGTGTGGGAGATGGTGCAAAACTAGTCTGTCATTACTGCACATTAGGCAGATTTTTTTCAGTCCAGTATCCAGTCATACACCCATCATCTTCCATTCTAACAAATAGGTCCAACATGTGTATTTTCTTTTATATTCATTTTCGGGATGTAGGAATCCCCAACAATGCAAGTGGTTGTTGCCTATCTCCAACAGTCTTTGAGAAGGCAAGTTTAGAAATAGACTGTAGAATAGTGTAGCACAAGAACAAGGCCTACAATCCACAATGTCTGTGGTGACTATTGTCAATATTCAATTTAACTAATCCTATCTACCTGCACAAGTTCCATACCCCTCTATTTCCTGCCTGTTCATTTTCCTGTCCAAATGACTCAAACATTTTTATCGTACTTTCTCCTACCACTTCTCATGGTAGCATGTTCCATGCACCTACCACTTTCTGTGTAAATAAAATACCACGGAAAGTTCCTTTGAACATCCTCCCTCTCGACTTAAACTTATTTTAGTATTTGACATTTCCACTCAAGGAACAAGACTCTGGCTATCTACCCTATCTATGTCTCTCATAACTTTATATATTTTGATCGTGTTTCCTCTCAGCCTTGACTGCCTTAGAGCAAGGGTGGTGAAGACAGGTTGTATTGGGTTCCATTAGAGGTTTCTGCAACATTCATGGACTCAGGGTCTTCGACTATACAAATGTTTGTATATTTTTTGTGTTGACTGCATTTTACTGCTATGTGCTTGCTATCTGAAATGTGCCTTGTGCTCTGTGTGACTGTTGGTACTTACTCATGGCAACTTGGCTGTATTCGTTAAACTTGATCTTGAACTTTTTGAGAGTGTGTGACAACAGTCTTCTAAAACAACCTCTCAAGTGCCATGGCAATTTTAAACCGAGATTACACTGAACACCAAGGGTTTTGCTTCCTGAATACGTTTGGGTGTATCTGATGGATTCATGACATTTCCCTATCAAGCACTGTTTTTTGAAATTGCCTGTATTTGCTATTTCAATTCATAATTCAAGTCAGAATAACTGATGCCAAGATTAATGAAAGCACTCCTGTTGGTCCACAAATCAAATAGGTCATTAATGAAAGCCAATTCGAAGAACTTCTAGTGGGACCCCGGAGAAAATCGCATGGAAGGTATTCAAGGATGGTGTTGAAAAATTTCTTGGCAACTACAGAACATCAAGCTACATGCAGCTGGTTGACAACATCTTTCAAGCATACAAAACCATGAAGCGCAACATGTCACTAAAGATTAATTTTCTGCATTCCCATTTAGACTTTTTCTTGGTGCTGTCAGTGATGAGCATGTGAGAGGTTTCACCAGGACATTGCGGTCATGGAGAAACGGTATCAGGGCAATTGGAATCCATCAATGCTGGCCGATTATTGTTGGACACTTATGCAAGAAGCCTCAGACATCGAGTACAAATGAAAATCATCAACAAAACATTTTTAGCTTAGTTGAACTATTGCAAAGCGTCAGCACCGTTATGTAATTAAATGCATTATGTTCAATAAAAGTTAATTTATTTTATCTCCAAATTCTTATGTGATACAAGTAGTCTGAAATTATATTTGTGTTGAGTTTCAAGTGATCTATCATAAACAAAAAAAAAATTCCAAGGAAGAACACTTCCGAAAAAATCTGTTGTCCACTGTTGTTAATGAATGAATTAGTAACATTAAGTATGGACTTCTGTTTAGGAAAAGAGAATGAGCTATGTTGCTTATTTGCATGTATTCATTGTTAATAAGAGTATAACAGAGATAGATTGAAATAAGTGAAGCATTTTTTAAAAACCTATTCAAAAATCATAAATATAGATCTTTGAAAAGACAATTGAAAAATAACATAATTTCTAAACAGTATTGTTATTGTAGCCGTTTTCTATCCAAATGCCGATGTGTACACCAGATCTACAAGGATTTAAAAACATATCATCCAAAGTCATGTGTTCTCACAAATGTCTTGCTGGTGTCAAGCTGGCGTGAGACATTTCCTGCGAAAACATCTCACTGCTTTGGAGTTGTAAAAATCATTCACTGTTTCATTTGGCAGTAAAGATAAGCATTATGCATCCTTTTTTATCATGGATGGGGTTTAAAGAATTGTAAGTCAGCACTGCTGTGTGCCAACAAAATTTCTATATGTGCCATCTTGGTTATACTTCCCATAGGTTCACCACCCCACTCTCAAGAAAACAATCCACGTTTGAGTAGCCTCTATTTATAGACAACACTCTGGTGAAACTCTTCTGCAGCTATTGAAATTCTACAAAGCCTTCTGATTATATGGCAAACAAAAGTGCACCCACAAGTCCAAATGTGGCTAAATCTATGTTTAATACAACTGTAACAAGACTGCTTGAACAAAGCCAAACTGAATATTTTGTTTGTTGCTGTTCCAGACACAAGTAAATCCTACCCCTAAGGATCTCCTCCAAGTACTGACCTACCACTGATGTAAGATTACCAGCTTATAATTCCCTGCTGCACCTCTAATGCCTCTCTTAAGCTGATGAACAACATTGGCTGTCTTCCAATCCTCCAGGACCTCTCCTTGGGTAAAGAGGATAGAAAGTTCAGAATCAGATTTAATCACCAGCATACATCATGAAATTTGTTAACTTTATGGCAGCAGTACAATGAAATACAGGTAGTCCCGAGTTACGAACGTCTGACTTACGGACAACTCATACTTACGAACCGAGGAAAGAGAACACCGTCTGCCATTTTAAGTCGGATCACAACGCTGTCCACCATTTTAAGTTGTTGCCGTTGACACTGTGTTGAGTGTGTAACTTTGTATTTGGCTTAAATTTCTCTTGGCAAGGTTCACCCTGACCCCACCCCCCTTTTCCATTCGGCCGGTGGTGCAGTGAGATCAGTGCCAGGCTTGAGAATGGAGGTTCCTGAGTTCGATCCAGTGGCAGACTGCTCCCAAGCGTGCTCTCCATCTGTGCCGGTTTGATGTCGAACTCGCAACTCAACCTTGTAAAAAAAACACTGCCACCTCCAGTTTAAACACCCACGTGGAATATTGAGGATCAAATACCTAAATGCAGCACAGCCCCCACTTGTCCCATTTAACCTGTCTGAGTGCGGTGGACTTTAGGACCTGGGGAATTCAGTGTGGTGGTCCTTAGGACCCGGCGGAGCTCGGGACCAGCCGCCCGCGGTGTTTCTGTTCTGTTGACGGGAGGCAATCACGATTGAAAATAAAGTGGAAATAATAAAACGTTTTGTAAAAGGTGAAACATCATTGGTCATTGGAAAAGCGTTAGGCTACAGTCGGTCAATGATCGGAACAATTTTAAAGGATAAAGTGAGAATAATGGAGCATGTGAAAGGCCCTGCCCCGATGAAAGCTACAATTATTACTAAGCAATGCAGTGGTTTAATTATTGAAATACATATGTTTCTTAAGTGTTTTATATGCATAGAAAGGTAAAATATATACTATATACTAAGACAAACATTTGACTAACTGACGCTAAATAATACCAGATGTGCTTGTTCTGACCTACATACAAATCCGACTTAAAGACGGACTCAGGAACGGAACTAGTTTGTAACCCGAGGACTGCCTGTACACAATAAATAATGTAGAGGAAAAAACTGTTACAGTAAGTATTTATGTGTCTATTAAATAGTTAAGTTAAAAGAAGTTAAAAGAAGAAAAATAACAGAAGTTAAGATGGAGTGAGGTGGAGTTAAAGGGTTCAATGTCCATTCAGAAATTGGATGGCAGAGGGGAAAAAGCTGTTCCTGAATCGTTGAGTGTGCGTGTGCTTCTCTGTTAAGGCTCCAGCATTCTTCACCTTTGCCTCTCTCAGTAAACTTGGATAGATCTCAGCAGGCCCCGGGACTTAATGTTCGTCAAGGTACCTAACATCTCATCCTTCTTGGTATCAACACGCCTCAGAATATCAGTGTACCTCACTCTCCGTTTTCGCTGTCCAGTCAGTGAAGGTAGTCGCACAGTATTGTTTGGTAGAAAGTTTCACAGTTTTGATTGAACAACAATGAAGGAAGTGTGCTATATTTTCAAATCTGGTACCCAGTGTGCAGATGGGACATGGTTTCTGCAAGACCATATGCTGAACTCCTTCATTGAAGCTATCACGGACTGATGCACCTGCACAGGAAGATGACAGAGGATGAAGTCAGGTGGGTTTATTCTTCGTTCTCATTCACTAACCACCTGCTGTAAACCCAACCTGGCAATTATGTCCTTCAGGACTTGCCCAGTTTGTTTTGTGCTGATATACTTAAGCCGCTCCTAGTGATAGATATTATTGAGTATTGAGTACAGAGTGTTCAGCTGTTATGTTGAAGTTGTACAAGATATTGGCGAGGCCAAATTTGGAGTATTGTGTGCTGTTCTGGTCACCTACCTACAGGAAAGATATCAATAAGATTGAAAGAATGCGGAGAAAATTTTCAATTGCCGTGACTTGAGGACCTGAGTTATAGGGAAAAGTTGAATAGGTTAGGGCCTTATAAACACAAGAGGTTCTGCAGATGCTGGAAATCCAGAGTAATGCACACAAAACGCTGGAGGAAATTAGCAGGTCAGTCAGCATCTATGGAGAGGAATAAAGAGTTGACGTTTCAGGCTGAGATCCTTCATTAGGGCACAGTGCTGCTCTAGGTTAGGACTTTATTCCCTGGAGCATAGGAGAATGAGGAGAGATTTGATAGAGGTATAAAAATTATGAGGGATATAGATATGGTAAATGCAAGCAGGCTTTTTCTGCTGAAGTTGGGTGAAACTAGAATAAGAGGTCATAGGTTAAGGGTGAAAGGTGAGGTATTTAAGGGGAGCCTGAGGGGGAACTTCTTCACTAAGAGGGTGGGGGGGGGGCTGCCAAGGTGGAATGAACTGCCAGCATAGTGATAGATGCAGATTCAATTGTAACACTTAAGGGAAGTTTGGATAGGTACATGGATGGTGGGTTTTGGTGGTCTGTGATCTTGGTGCAGGTAGGTGGGACAGACCAGCATTATGTAGATGGGCCAAAGAGGCTGTTTCTGTGCTGTAATGCTCTGTGACTCTGTGACTTCATGATCTACAGATCTTATAGATCTCACAATCATCTAAAGGATCAGTCAGGTACATCACCTTCAAGTGAACGAAGGTTGATTGCCATGGCTGGAAGAGAGATGGGGGGTGGGGGGGAGGATTCCAGGTCAAGCTGAAATGCAGAGGGATGAGGCTTCCTCTATTCAGCATCTTGTATGCAGATGCACAGTCGCTGGAGAGCAAATCTGAGGACCTGAGAGCAAGATTGCGGTATCAGAGAGAGATGAGAGCCTGGTGTATTGTATATCTGACCAAGACTTGGCTTTCTTCCAGCATGCCAGATACAGCAATCAAACCTGAATGCTTCTCAATTTACAGAATGGACAGAACTGTTGATTCGGAAAAGACAAAAGGTGGAGTTGTTGTTTCGTGATAAACTCTCGGCGGTGCTTCGATGTAGTGGTTTTATTGGGCATATGTTCCCTTGACTTGGAGCACCTAATGATCAAATGCTGTCCATTCTGTTTACTGAGTGAGTTCTCATCCGTGATCCTGACCACAGTTTAAATACCACCAGCCGCTGACTATAAACAAGTGCTCATGATACTGCATGATGTTGTCTCCAAACAAGTAACAGTCCATCCAGAGGCATTTCAGATCACTGTTGGAGATTTCAACTTGGCTTGTTTGAAGAAAACTCTGCCCAATTACTTTCAGTATATAACCTGTAGCACTAAGGTCCTAACATACCAGACCACTGCTATACTAAGATAAGGAATGCCTACCGTTCCATGTCCAGGCCACATTTCAGTAAATCGGATCTCTTGGCTGTCTGTCTCCTACCTGCATACTGACAGAGGCTAAAGAGCAAAGCACCAGAGATTAGGACAACAAAGAGGTGTTCATGGGAGGCAGAAGAGCAGCTACGAGATTGCTTCCAGTCTGTGGACTAGCCCATGTTCAAGGACTCATCTGTGGATCTAAATGAATGGTTGTCATGGACTTTATTAAAACACTCGTAGAGCTGAAGAGATGGGGGATGCAGTCTGAGAACCCCAATACAGGTCCTTCAGCCCATAATGTTGTGCTGACCCTTTAACTCTCTCCAAGATCAATCAACCCCTTCCGTTCTGCATAACCCTCTATTTTATGTAAAGCATTGTGCTAATCACTAGGCCACCATGCTACCCCCATAGCATGAGCTCCCAGATCAGCTGATGATCCTATGATTTCAGTCTCTGAAGCCAAAGTGTCAGGAGGGTGGACCCATGAAAAGCATCTGGTCCAGATGGAGCACCTAGCCTCGTCCTAAAGACCTCTGCTGATCAACTAGTTGGTGTGTTCACTGAGATCTTTAACCTCTCGCTTCAACAGTATATGGTACCCACCTACTTCAAGAGGGCTTCAATTATGCTGTTGCCCAAGAAGAGCATGGTGACTTGCCTCAATGACTATCACTCAGTACCAATAACATCTACAGTGAGGAAGTGTTTTGAGAGCTCGGTGATGAAACGTATCAACTCCTGTCTGAGAAGTGGCTCAGATCCACTTCAATTTGCAACAGGTCCACAGCAGCTGCCATCTCATTGGCTCCTCACTCAACCCTAGAACATCTAGACAGCAGAAGTGCATACATCATGAGCTCTTGATCGGCTACAACTCAGCGTACCATCATCCCCTCAAAGCTAATAAATAAGCTCCAAGACCTTGGCCTCAATACCTGTTTGTGCAATTTGGTCCTGGATTTCCTCACTTGCAGACCCCAGTCAGTTCAGTCTGGGAACACCTCCTCCATGATCTCCATCAGCACAGGTGCACCACAGCATCTTAGCCCCCTGCTCTACTCGCTTTACGCATATGACTATGTGGCTATACACAGCTCTAGCACCATATTCAAATGCTAGTGCTGGTGACACCACTGTCCTTGGCCAAATACGAGATTCAAGAGGGAGACTGAAAATCTGGCTGGGTGGTGCCACAACAACAGCCTCTTACTCAATGTCAGCAAGACCAAAGAGCTGATTATAGACCAGGAGAAGGAAACCAGCGGTCCATGAGCCAGTCCTCATTGGAGGATCAGAGGTGGAAAGGACTAGCAACTTTAAATTCCTAGGTGTTATTGTTTCAGAGGACCTGTCCTGGGCCCAGCACGTAAGTGCAATTCTGAAGAAAGCACGGCAGCACCTCTACTTCCTAAAGAGTTTGTGGAGATTCGGCATGACATCTAAAACTTTGATAAACTTCTACAGATGTATAGTGAAGAGTATATTGACTGGCTGCATCACAGCCCGGTATGGAAACACCAATTCCCTTGCATGGAAAATTCTACAAAAATTAGAGGCTACATCCCAGTCCATCAGGGGTAAAGTCCTCCCAACCGTTGAGCAAATCTACATGAAATGCTGTCGCATGAAAGCAGCATCCATCATCAGGAGTCCCACCAATCAGGACATGCTCTCTTCTCACTGCAGCCATCAGGAAGAAGATACAAGAACCTCAGGACCCACACCACCAGGTTCTGGAACAGTTACTACCCTCCATCCATCAGGCTCTTGAAGCAAAGGGAATAACCTCAATTAACTTCACTTGCCCTATCGTTGAAATGTTCCCTCAACCAATGGGCTCACTTTCAAGGACTCTTTATCTCTCATGTTCTCGATACTTATTGCTTATTTATTTATTATCACTGTTTCTTCTTTTTGTATTTGTACAGTTTGTTGTCTTCTGCAGTCTGGTTGAATGCCCGAGCTGGGTGGACTTGCATTGATTCTGGTATGGTTATTATTCTATAGATTTATTGAATATGCCCACAAGAAAATTGATCTCAGAGTTGAATATGGTGACATATATGTCCTTTGATAATAACCTTACTTCGAACTTTGGCTCTAACAGAGAAGGATGTATGTGGATGCTATGCCATCCAGTGCCATTTCATGGTAACAAAATCGTAAGCAGCAAGCATTTCCAGGTCAGAGGTTGCTGTCAAGATAAAGAAATCAATCCAGACTGTAATTAAATCAAAAGTAATTTCATAACATGACACACATAGAACCTCCAGATTGTAGCGAAGACTATATTTCAATAATAACAACTACTGATTATAGTATAATGTGACCTCCAGCTTTGCTTCATGTCAAAGGCTAACAGGTTATTGAAGAGACAGGTCCTCAAAGCTACACTGCTTGTGGACAGCCGAAATCGAGACCTCCGCTCTGCACTTGAAAGGCCAACAATGTGGACATGGAGCAAAGGACATCCAGAGTGCAGACTTCCATTTTGAGCTCAAAGGCCAGCAATGTGGTTGTTGGACAGTCCCAAGTGTGACCGTGTGGGCAGATTCGAGGGATGGTCATCTGGCACACTTGCAGTTCAAACTACGCAGTCCCATCATTGGCTATTCCAGGGGTCGATACTGAAGATCGAAACCCAAAGGTCGATCGGAAGTCCGGAAATCATAGCCCAGTGACTGAAGCCTGGAGGCCCAGAGGCCCGGAGGTCCGCCCTGGAGTTTGAGTGTCCGTGTATGTGAGTCGGGGTAGGGTGGGAGAGAGGAAAAAGGCTTGCTTTGTGGTTGTTTTCTTTCGCATTGTCTTCCATTTTGTTGCACAGTGGGCATGCTACGTTGGGACTGCAGTATGTGGCAACACTTGCAGGCTGCTCCCAACACACCCTTAGTGTGTTGGTTGTTAATGCAAATGACACATTTCACTGTGTCCAACACATTGCACACTTATCATGTACATGTGATAAATAAATCTGAATCTGAATCTGGATCTAGATCTGATTTTTTTTCCCTCTGCAATTCCAGAAAGGGAATAACATCACATCGCTTGCCATCTACCACTTAACAACACAATTTCAGTATTATCCGTAACAGAAAAGAAGGGTACGCTGCTTCTCCAATCTTTAAACTATTACACCTCTCATCCATAGCACTCAGAACAATCCTTCTGCTGTTCTTTGGTGTTCCTCCTTTCTTTCTCTCTTTGCTTTGCTCTCTTTCATTCTCTTCCTAACTTTCAGAACATTGCTTTTCTCACTGATTTTTTTTTCTCCTGATTAGCTCGGATTAAATAACCACTGGCTGACTAAAAATGCAAAGATCCCTGATGGGGAAAAGATGCATCAGTTTAGCAGGTGAGAGGGTTATGAGGAAAGCCACCTCCCACGGCTTCCTTTCTGTCACCCAAGTTCCTCACGGTAAGCTCATTCAGAAAGTCAGGAGGCCCGGGATTCAGGGAAACTTGGCTGCGTGGATTCGGAATTGGCTTGCTGATGAAGGTAGAGGGTGGTAGTAGAAGGAGGTATTCTGCCTGGAAGTAGGTGATGAGTGGCATTCGGCAGGGATCTGTTCTGCAACCCCTGTTCTTTGTAATTTTTTATAAATTACTTGGGTGAAGCAAGCGGTAGAGTTGGTCAGTAAGTTTGCAGATGCCACGAAGGTTGGTGTGTTGAGGATAATGTTGAAGGTTTGTCAGGGGTTACAGCAGGTCGTTGACAAGATGCAGAGCTGTGGCAGATGGAATTCAATCCAGTAAAGTGTAAAATGATATTTTTTGGAAGGTTGAACTTGATAGGGGAGTACAAAGTTAAAGGTAGGATTCTTAGCAATGTGGAGGAACAGAGGGAATTTGAGGTCCAAGTCCATAGATCAGTCGAAGTTGACATTCAAGTTGATAGGGTGGGTTAAAAGGCATTTAGTGTGTTGGCCTTCGTTAGTCAGGGGATCGAGTTCCAGAGTTGAAAGGTAGTGTTGCAGCTCTATAAAACTCTGGTTAGACAACACTTGGAATATTGTCTCAATCAGATGTAGAAACATTAGAGAAAGTGCAGAGGAGATTTACCTGGATGCTGTCTAGATTAGAGAAAATGTCTTATGAGGAAAGGTTGAGCTTTTCTCTTTGGAGGAATGAAGAATGAGAATAGACTTGATAGAGGTGTATAAGATAACATAAATAAAGTAGACAGCCAGTGCCTTTCCTGTAGGGTTCAAGGCTAAATACAAAATACTTAGTTTTAAGCTGTCTAGAGTAAAGTATAGGGTGCATGCCACAAGTAAGTTTTGTTGGAGCTGTGGAACGTGCCGCCGGGCTTGAGATACAGGCAGATACATCGGAGACATTCAAGAGACACTCAGATAGGCACATGGATGAAAGAAAAATAGAGGGCTACGAGGGAGGGAAAAGGATAAATTGATGTTGGAGAGAGTTAAAAGTGTTGCACAACATTGTGGGCTGAAGAGCCTGTATTGTGCTTCTCACACTTGTCTCCACAACCCCTCCAGCTCTACAGCATTGACACTAACTGTTAGACATATTCATTGTGGGGTTTTACGTTGATCCATGCATCACTCCTAATGGCAGACATGCGACAATCATTTATATAACCCCCGACTGTGAGGTAATTCAGAAAATCTCCTCCAGCAACAACCTATCACCACACATTATAGATTAACGAGAAGAAGCAATTAGGAGATGTAATGACCGGAGCATTTATTCAGAAGGAAAGTTCAAATAGTGTTAGAAGACATGCTTGCATATGTTAGAAGCCCTGAAAGCATAGCAGGTTTATTGGCTTGAGGAAATGGTTAAATCCTAAACTTCATACCTGCCATAGGATTACAGGGTTTATAAGCGGATTCATCAATGCAGAGGGAATATTGTTTGAAAAGTAAGTATTGTTTGGCCAGGTCTCATTGGTTAATTCCAATGGTTCCAAATAGAGCCAACAGTTTTTACATGATTAGACTGCAGCAAGTCTGGGATATCCATTGTGGGACTAATTAATCCTAGACAGTTTAGCCCATTGGAAGGCCATATTGATTGCTGGGGCAATTCAGAGAGCAATTTAAAGTGAATCACCAGAATTGTTGTCTGTCCTGAGTTCCATAAGTAGACAGGTTAGAGATGGCAGATTTCTCTGTCTGAAGTGAACCTGTTAGATTTTTACAGCAATCCAATAGTCTAATGTTAGCTTTCTATTCCATTCCAACTCTCTTTAGTTGCTTGAATTGAAATCCCACTCCTGTTGTGGTGACATTAAAATGGATGACAGAATTAATGCTGCTGCAGAGATTAGATTTATTTGTTACATGTACATCAAAACAGTGAAGCATTCAGTGAAACGCATCATTTGCCTCAACAGCCAACACCCTCTAAGAATTGTGCTGGGGCAGTTCCACTTTGCTGACATGATTCAAGCAGTGACATAGCATGCTCACAACTCACTAACCCTAACCATCTTTGGAATATGGGAGGAAACCGAGGCACCAAAAAGAAACTCATACGTTTACTGGGAGAATGGACAATATCCTTACAGGTACTATTGGAAACATCCTCCCTACATCCACTCCATCTAGGTTTTTCAATGTTCAATCTTTCAATGAGATCATCCCCCCCCCCCATTCTTCTAAGTTCCAGCAGTCTGAAGCCATCAAACACTCCTGATACGTTAAACCTTTCATATCCAAAATCATTCTTGTAAACACCTTCTGAACTCTCTCCAATGCCAGCACATCTTTTCTTAGATAAGAGGCCCAAAACTTTACAATACTTAAAGTGTAGTCAAAAATGATACCTTATAAATCCTTAGTATCACATCCTTGCTCTTATATTCTAGTCCTCTTGAAATGGATATTAACATTGCCTTATTTACCACCAACTAAACTTGCAAGTTAACTTTTATGGAATCCTACACAAGGACTCCCAAGTCCATTTGCACCTCTGATTTTTGTATTTTCTCCCTGTTTAGAAAATAGCCTACACCAGGTTTTCTGGTGACATCATCATCGAGAATGGCAACTTAAGTCACTAGCTCCTCCGGCAAAACGCGTATTAAGCCCCATTAACCCATCAAATATAATATTTTTCGAAAAATATTTGAACTGAAAAGAGGGACAAGAATGGGGAAAAGGAATGGAAATTTAAAAAGCGACACTGCAGAGCCTGTGGCCAATAGGAGTGCAGCGAGCAGCTCTCCTACCCGACCGCGTGCTAGCGAGGCAGACGCTGGGCCTAATTCAGGCGAAGCGGCAAATATGATCGAAATCCTGAAAGAGATAAGGGAGTTCCGGAAAGAAATAGACCAGCAGCTCCGTGATATTAAGTCAGAGCTCGCCAGCGTTAATCAAAAAATAGCGGTGGCAGAGACTCGAATTGAGAAGGTGGAAGATCGCGTTCAAAACGTTGAACGAATACTGAGTAAGACAATAAAAATATTACATCACCAAGAAGGTAAACTGCTTGACCTGGAGGGAAGATCACGGCGGAAAAATATCAGAATCTACGATGTTCCCGAAAGAGTGGAGGGCTCATCTATGACGGAGTTTGTCGGAAAGTTACTGCGGGACGCGTTGGATCTTTCCCCGACTATGGAGCTGGAAGTCAAAAGAGCCCACCACGCTCATCCCGAAACCTACCCAGGATAGAAAGCCATGCTCAATAATAATTAAATTCCTTTGGTACAGCACCAAGGCAGAGATTCTACAAAGGGCCTGGGGTTAGAAGAGAGTGTTTTTAGAGGATAAATTAATATATTTCGACCAAGATTACCCCACCCCCCCCCGCGGTCCTCCAGAAATGCAAAGAATACTCTGAAGTAAAGAGAGTACTAAAGCAAAATAAGATTAGATTTCAAACTCCGTATCATGCTAAACTTCGAGTGTTTTATGACAATGGGACGCGGTTGTAACAGACAGTGGAAGAGGCGACTACAGACATGAAGGCCAGAGGGTTGCCTGTCAGCATGACCAAAATGAGGGAAAGCCTGGCTGAGGAATTATCCCACTCCGTTTGGGAAATAGTGCGAGAATCGAGAAGGCAGGAGACGGGAGGAGGCCGAGAGAAATATATCAAGAAGAGACCAGGAGTTTCCCAAAGACAGTCCTCGCCCCCTTCAGAAGAGCCATAAGGTTTGGCTAACTTTAAAAATGTTGAGAAGCTAAATGGAAACAAAAGTACATGGTGATATACCTATCTCGAGAAATACTTATTATAATGTGGATTTTATATTACTTAGTTGTTATTCTTTATTCGCTCACTTACTCCTTTTTCCCCACCAAAATGAGAATATATATATATATATATATGTGTGTGTATGCATGTATGTGTGTGTGTGTATGTATGTATGTGTGTGTATATATATATATATTTGTGTGTGTGCATATATATATATATGTATTTATAGGAGGAGTACACAAGGAAATCTTTTCTGTGTAATGGATTTGTTCACTGACTTTTATGAATACTGCAATGGGGGCCCTCAACTCACAAGTAGGTGGGGTTATCCCTCACAGCTAGACATTTCCTTTATCTCAAAGCAGGGTCATCTAGTAGAGACCTCAGCCTTGGAATCACATGTTCATTGCCACTTTTGTTATTATTTGCATTTCTTGGTTCTTATTTGTTCAGGGAATAGATCAATTAAGTTTTATTCTAATTTCAATGATACATTGACAGATAAATACAGATGGCTAAGGACAAGGTAAAATTCATTTCTTTTAATGTCAATGGGCTATTAAATCCAATCAAACATAAGAGAATTTTATCCAAAATGAAAAAAGAACAAGCCCATGTAGTATATTTACAGGAAACTCATTTAAGTGATAATGAGCATAAAAAAGACTAAAGAGAAAGGGCTTCACTAAGCTGTTTTTCTCCTCATATAAATCAGGACATAGGAGAGAAGTTGCTATACTTATCTCAAGTAAGCTAAATTTTGAAAAAGTATTCGAAATGGGAGATAAAGAGGGCAGATATATTCTGGTAAGGGGGGACATAGACAGCAATTCAGTTACTCTATTGAATATATACGCACCCCCGGGAAGTGATATTGGTTTCTTTCAGAAAATTACTGTTGTTATGGTAACAGAAACAGAAGGTCTCCTAATATGTGGGGGAGACTTAAATTTACAATTACAACCAAACTTAGACTCTTCCAATAGAAAAACCTATGAAACAAAATCTTTACATAAGAAAGTTAATACACTTTTTAAGGATGTTGGTTTAATTTATATATGGAGGGACCCTTTCCCTGACAGAAGAGATTACACTCACTATTGTGCTCCCCATTCTGTATATACAAGAATAGACTATTTCATAACATTTGGAAAAGACAAAGACAAAATAAACACCTGTGGAATTGGGACAATAGATGTAAGTGACCATGCACCTATATATTTATCTGTTGATTTTGACCTACAACCAAAGAGTACTATTTGGAAACTAATTTCAAGTCTACTCAATGATCCGTACTTTAAGGAACAAATTAAAAAAGAAATTGGTCTCTACTTAGAATTTAATGATAATGGAGAGGTTTCACCTCCCATTTTATGGGATATTCTGAAGGCGGTCTTAAGAGGGAAAATTATAGCAATATCTTCATATAAGAAAAAAATAAGGAATAAAACATTAGAGGAATTACAAAATAGGCTGAAGGAATTAGAGAAATAACACAAATTGAATTTGGCACAGGATACATTAGGGGAAATTAAAAGAAATAGGAATGAAATAAATAATTTGGATAGGCAAGAAATCAGGAAAAACTTAACGTTTCTGAAACAGAGACATTATGAAAGTGTATCAAAATCTATGAAAATACTGGTGTGGAAACTGAAAAAAAATAGCAGAAAATACAATTCATAGAATTAGGGACCCAAGAACAAAAATGATAAAAAAAATAAGCTAAGTGAAATTCAAGAAGCTTTTGAAGTGTTTTACAAAACTCTGTATTCCAAAGTTCCAGGGGGAAGCATAACCCAAATTGACACCTTCTTGAATTCTCTAGAGTTACCCACTTTAAGCGAAGAACAAAATAGAACGATGACTGCTGACATAACTGAAGTTGAATTAAAAGCTGTAATTAGTAGGTTTAAATTAAGCAAGTCACCAGGATCAGATGGGTATACGGCAGAGTGGTACAAAGAATTTAAAAATGAGTTAATTCCTGTTTTACTCCCCACACTGAACTGGGCTCTAAAAAAGGCACAAATGCCACCCAGTTGGAAGGAAACGATAATCTCAGCTATACCAAAAGAAAGCAAGGATAAAATGGAATGCGGGTCATTTAGACCAATATCCATTCTTAATGTAGATTATAGGTTATTTACCTCCATCATGGCCAAATGATTAGAGGAGTTTCTACCCATACTGATACGTAATGATCAGACAGGTTTTATACGACAACGCCAGACACAAGACAATATATGAAGGACACTTCACATTATGGATCATATACAAAAAAATAAATCGAAGCAATAGTGATAAGCGTGGACGCTGAAAAAGCATTTGATTTGGTTAATTGGAATTTTCTTTACAGAGTTTTACATAGATTTGGTTTCCAAGACACAATTATTAAAACTATACAGACACTGTATGACAATCCTACTGCTAGGATTAAAATCAATGGATATTTATCAAATAGTCTTACCCTAGAAAGGGGTACGAGACAGAATTGTGCATGGTCACCACTACTCTTCACGTTATATCTGGAACCATTAGCTCAATACATCAGACAAAATGAAGATATCAGGGGAATTACTATTAAAGGGATAGAGCATAAATTGGCTTGTTATGCAGCTGACATTTTGATCTATCTAGGGCAACCAACATACTCTTTACCTAAATTGATGCAATCCTTTGAACAATATGGTCAATTATCAGGATACAAGATCAACATAGATAAAACCCAATTACTTTCATATTACTATAGCCCACCAAGAGAAATTGGAAGTCGATACCCCTGGGCATGGCACACAGAGTCTTTCAAATATTTGGGCATCATTATGCCAAAAGATTTGGCAAAATTATCAGAATGTAATTATCAGCCTTTATATAAAAAAATTAAGGAAGATGTGGCAAGATGGAACCTGATTCCTTTTTTCAGTCTCAGTTCAATGATTAAGTCTATTAAAATGAATATACTGCCCAGACTGTTATATCTCTTTCAGACCCAAAACTGTTCAGGGGCCCAAAACTGTTCACAATACTCAAGGTGAGGTCTCACCAGTGCCTTATAAAGCCTCAGCATCACATCCTTGCTCTTGTATTCTAGACCTCTTGAAATGAATATTAACATGACATTTGCCTTCCTCACCACTGACTCAACCAGCAAATTAACCTTTAGGGTATTCTGCACAAGGACTCCCAAGTCCCTCTGCATCTCAGATTCCTGGATTTTCTCCCTGTTTAGAAAAAGTCCTCATTTATTTTTACTTCCAAAGTGCATGACCATGCATTTTCCAACACTGTATTTCATTTGCCACTTACTTGCCCATTCTCCTAATCTGTCTAAGTCCTCAACACTACCTGCACCTCCACCAATCTTCGTATCATCTGCAAACTTGACAACAAAGCCATCTATTGCATCATCTAAATCATTTATATACAGCATAAAAAGAAATGGTCTGAACACCAATCCCTGCAGAACCCCACAATTCATTGACAGCCAACCAGTAAAGGATCCTTTTATTCCCATTGGCTGCCTCTTACCAATCAGCCAATGCTCTAACCATCTTATTAATTATCCTGTAATACCATGAGCTCATAACTTGGTAAGCAGCCTCATGTTTGACACCTTGTCAAAGGCCTTCTGAAAGTCCAAATATACGACATCTACTACATCCCCTTTATCTATCCTATTTGTAATCTCCTCAAAGAATTCCAACAGGTTCGTCAAGTAGGATTTTCCCAGAAGGAAACCATGTTGACTTTGTACTATCTTGTCCTGTGGCACCAAATACTCCATCACCTCATCCTTAACAATTTACTCTAACATCTTCCCAACCACTGCGGACAGGCTAACTGGTCTATAATTTCCTTTCTGCTGCCTTCCTCCTTTCTTAAAGAGTGGGGTAACATTTTTCAATTTTGCAGTCCTCTGGCACCATGCCAGAGTCCAATGATTTTTGATAGATCATTTCTAATGCCACCACAATCTCTAATGCTACCTCTTTCGGAACCCTGGAGTGCAGTTCCTCTGGTCCGGGTGATTTATGGACCTTTAGGTCTTTCAACTTTTTGAGCACCTTCTCTCTTGTAACAGTAACTGCATCCATTTCTCTTCCTTCACACATTACCTCATTACTAACATTACTAACATACTGTTAGTGACTTCCACAGTGAAGACTGATGCAAAATACTCATTTAGTTTATCAGCCATCTCCTTGTCCCTGTTATTATTTCTCCTGCCTCATTTTCTAGTGTTCCTATATCCACTCTCATTTCTCTTTTGTTTTTAAATACTTGAAAAAACTTCCACTATCTTCTTTGATATTATTTGCTAGCTTGCTTTCATATTTTATCTTTTCCCTTCTAATGATTTTTTTGTTGTTCTCTGTACATTTTTCAAAACTTCCCAATCCTCTATCTTCCCATAATTTTTGCTTTGTTGTATGCGCTTTCTTCTGCTTTTACAATAGCTTTCACTTCCCTTGTCAGCCACGGTTGTACTATTTTCGTATTTGAGTATTCCTTCATTTTTGGAATACACGTGTCCTATACCTTTCTCATCTTTCCCAGAAGTGCACGGTATTGCTGCTCTGCTCTCTTCCTTGCTAGCAGCTCTTTCCAGTTTCCTTTGGCCAACTCCTCTCCCATACCACTGTAATTTCCCTTACTCCACTGAAATACTGCTACATCAGACTTTACTTTCTCCCTATCAAATTTCAAGTTGAACACAGTCATATTGTGATCACTGGTTCCTAAGGATTCTTTTACCTTAAGCTCCCTAATTGCCTCCAGCTCATCAAATAACACCCGATCCAGGATAGCTGATCCCCTAGTAGGCTCAATGACAAATTGTTCCTTCAGCCACGATTCAGTGATGGCCACAACATCATAACTGGCAATAACAAGTAGGATAGACAAAGAAGAATCAATGGATGTTTACTTGGATTTTCAGAAAGCCTTTGACAAGGTGCCGCACATGAGGCTGTTGAATAAGATATGAGTCCATGGTATTACAGGAAAGCTACTGGCATGTATAGAGGATTGCTGACTGGTAGAAGGCAAAGAGTGGGAATAAAGGGGTACTTTCTGGTTGGATGCAGGTGACTAGTGGTGTTCTGCAGTGAACGATGTTAGGACCATTTCTTTTCACATTATACATCAATTATTTGGATGATGGAACTGATGGTTTGTGTCCAAGTGTATGAAAGATACAAAGATAGGTGGAGGAACAGGTAGCACTGAGGTAGCTGGGCATCTCCAGAAGGATGTAGACAGATTAGGAGAATGGGCAAAGAAGTAGCAGATGAAGTGCATGAAGTGATTGCTCATGCACTTTGGTAGAAAAAATAAAGGTATAGACTATTTTCTAAATGGGGAGAAACTTCAGAAATCCAATCAAAAAGACTTGGGTGTCCTCATGTAGGATTCCTTAAAGGTTATCTTGCAAGCTGAGTTAGTGGAGAGGAAGGCAAATGCAATGTTAGCATTCATTTTGAGAGGACTAAAATATAAAAGCAAGGATGTGATGCTGAGGCTTTATAAAGCATTGGTCAGAAAGCACTTGTAGTATTGTGAGCAGTTTTGGGCCCCTTATCTAAGAAACAATGCATTGGCATTGGAGAGGGTCTAAAGGAGGTTTACGAGAATGAAAGGCCTAGATGGAAGGGATATGGAGAAAATGCTTCCTATTATGGGAGAGTCTAGGATATGAGGGTGCAGACTCGGAATAGAGGGCCATCGTTTTTGAGCAGAGATGAGGAAGTATTTCTTTAGCAAGAGGGTAGTGAATCTATGGAATTCATTGCCACAGATGGCTGTGGAGGCCAATTCGTTGGGTATATTTAAAGTGGAATTTGATGGGTTTTTGATTAGTAAGGGAATCATATGTTATGGGAAGGAGACAGGGTACTGGGATTGACAGTGATAATAAAAGAGCCATGATGAAACAATGGAGTTGACTTGATGAGCCAAAAGGTTTAATTCTGCTCCTGTGTCTTATGGTCTTATGCTATTCTTGGATTTCCAGAAGGTGTTCAATAGATAAGGTGCCACATAAAATTCTTATCCACAAGATAGTGATGAAAGGAGTTGGGGTAATTTTTTGGCATTGATATGGGATATTTTTGTCCAATAGAAAGCAGGGAGTTGGGATGATCCGGTGTTTCTCTGGGGTAGTGGTGAGAAGTGCAGTGGGTTTGGTGCTGGGCTCTCAACTGTTCATGATGTGCATTAATGATTTGGAAGAGGAGACTGAGTATAGCATATCTCTGTTTGCTTATGACACGAAATTGAGTGGAAAAGCGACCTTTACGAAGGATGTGGTGAGTCTGCAGAGAAATATAAACAGGCTAAGTGAGTAATGGTCTGGCACATGGAGTACAATGTTGGTAAATCCGAGGTCATCCACTTTGGAAGGAAAAATTGAAGATCAGATCATTATTTAAATAGTGAAAGATTGCAGCATGCTATTATGCAGAGGAACTTGGGAGTGCTTGAACATGAATCGTAAAAGGTTGATCGGCAGGTGCAACAGGTCATCAGGGAGGCATGTTGGCCTTTATTACTAATGGGATGGAATTTAAGAGCAGAAAAGTTACACTGCAATTGTACAAGATGCCAATGAGGCCACACGTAGAGAGTTCCAGTCACCTAGGATTATACTTCCTGGTATTCAGAAGAATGAGAGGGGATCTTGTAGAAAGTTATAAAATTTTGAAAGTGATGGATATGATAGAGGCAGGAAACTTGTTTCCACTGGTAAGTGAGACTAGAACTGTAGGATATTGACTGAAGATTTGGGTGAATAGATTTAGGAAAGAACAGCTATGAGGAAGAACAGCTTTTCCCAGAGTGTACTACATCCATAGAATTCTCTGCCCAGTGAAGCAGTAGAGGCTACCTATTTAAATATATTTAATATTTTGTTCATTTCTTAAGGTTGTCATAGCCACAAGAGGTAGTGGGGATAAGCTCCCAATACCGGACTCTTGATGCCGTGCATCTCAAATAGCTTTTGACAACCAAATCCAAATCCTGGCCCTTACATCTGGCTGAGCTACTAAGTCTGGTGGAACCATTTCTGCGAGCAAAAGAAGGGGCAAAGGCGGATACTGGCACCTTAAAACCAGTCGCTTTGGGCAGATGGGGCTCGGCAACCGTGGTTGGCAGCTCATCTAGGAGAAGGAAATTCTGATCTCAAGCCTCTGCTGGCTTGTGACTGTACCTATTGATAAGGAAGGCCTTGGGATAAACCTCAAGGAAAAACTCAGAGCCGGAGTCCCTAAGGCTATCTTACGTTGAGTTCAACACTGACTGTCAATTCCTACGACACCATTGGTGCCAAACTATGTTGGTCTCTGCCATTCCTTTGGATTCATCAGCAGCTTGGAGAGGGAAAGCTTGCTGCAACGGCAACAGCTTGCTCTCAATATTGTATTGGCCTGTGTAGCACGTGGACAGCTAGGACACATGTCCATGGTTGACCCCGACCAATGGAGGGCCTCATAATATGCAGTGAGGTAGAATTTTGATTCATAGAGATTTAAATGTTATGGGGAAAAGGCAGGTAGGTGGAGCTGAGTCCATGGCCCAATCAGCCATGATCTTATTAAATGGTGGAGCAAGCTTGACAGGCAAGATGGCCGACTCTTGCTCCTATTTCTTGTGTCCTTGTTAAAAAGTACACTTAAACCTCTGTTTTAATGTTGTCTTCATTCAAGTCCCCTCCTTTATACTAGCTATCTCCTCTCCTCACTCATAGTCCTGGAGCAGGCTTTCGACCCAAACAAATTAACAATTCCTTTACTCCCCACAGATGCTGCTTGAACGGTTGAGCTTCCCCCTAGCAGATTGTTTGTTGTTCCCAATATCAGCATCCTCAGTCTCCGGTGTCTCTATGCTGCTATTTTGTGTCAAGTGTAGTGATGTATTTTACCACACTTAAGCAGCCACTGGAGATTTCTGTTCGAAATCACACACACAAAGGAAATTTTTCTCTGTTGTTGACTCTTTATTCTGAGGCGTGCCTGCAGTCATTCCAAGGTACAGTAAAAATGCCTTCTCTGAACTCATTTGAAGTGTGAGGCAGCTAGATTAGAATCAGAGTGCAAATGGAAGTATAAAGGCATAAGATAAGAAACCACTATGGCAAATTGACCACAGTCAGATGGTTGCGAATGAAACTGTGTCAATATCACCAAGGGCTCCTACATAGGATATCACAGGGATCTGTGCTGGAAATACTGCTTTTCAAAACATGCATTGAAAACTCAGAGGTGTGGACAGAAGCTTTGGAAGGTTGGAAATTTCAAACAATAGAAAGTGGAGAATGATAGAATAGAAAAGATGGCAGATGAGTAGCAAGCTGTATTGAATCTAAACAAAGGCAGACACAGGAGACTAGGCAAATGAGCTTAATTGTTTAAGATTATTGAACACAGCACAAAAAAAAACAGATCTGAAAGGACTGATGGATAACTGACTGAAATTAACAACGTAATACGTGATGGGGAGAGATTAAGAAAAGTTAACCAGATTGTGTTATGTATGGCCAAAGCATAGGGGTATGTGCGGAGACCTTACAGACATATACAAAATTATGAAGGGTATAGAAAGGGTAAATATATGCAGGCTTTTTCCCCCTGAGGTTAACTGAAACAAGACTAGAGGTCATTGGTTTGGGTGAAAGGTGAAATATTTAAGGGGAACATGGGGGGGGGGGGAGTTCGCCATTCAGAGGGTGATGTGAGGGTTATGGAGGGCTATGGTTCAGGTGGGGGTAGATGGACCAGCCAGGGAACCAAATCAGCAAGGACTATATGAGCCAAAGGGCCTATGTCCTATCTAAATACAGCTCAATTGCCTTCTAATCATTGAAATTGTATTTGCCTCAACCACCCATTTCGTATTCCTCTTTGCTTTGTTTATCTAAGCACTTGTTTAGATGAATCTTAAACATATTGATGGCATCTGTCTCCACCACTTTGTCTGGAAGCTCATTCTATATAGCCATCACTCTCTCTGCAAAAAGTTGCCCTCAGATCTCCTTTAAATTTTTCCCTTCTCACCTTAAACTTGTGCACTCTAGTGTTGGACTCCACCGTCTTGGGAATGATACTTTAACTACTACCTACCCTGGTTGGTGACAGCCTCCACTGGCTCGGCTTCAAAGCCAACCAACACTTGCAGTCCTCCCAGTTCAAGACCAATGATCACTCAAGGAAAGATCCAACATTGTGTTGAAGTTCAAATTATTGTCATTCAACCGTACCCATGTATACAGCTAAATGAAATATCGTTCCTTTGGGGCCAAACTGCAAATCACCGTACATATAACCACACACAGCACTTATGGTTACAGTCCAGAACATACAGTCACAAAAGAATTTTAGCCGAAGTTCCTGAGTGACATGGCCTGACGACTGACAAGTTGGCATAAAGTGTGAGGCACATGATTATGTAAGACTCTATAATGTTCCTGGCACTATTCTAATAAAACAAACCGATGTATAAATATGTGAAACAGCAGCAATAAAAATGTGAAACTTCTGTTCTCAGAAATATTTACTTTTGGATATCAGCATATCAACTTTTCCACTCTCCCTTCCTCCATCTGCCAATCATCCTTCCTCACCTAATTACTTGACTACGTTTGGCTTACCCCTCTCCTCACCTCTTTGTACTGGCAATCGTCCCTCTACTCTTTCAGTCCAGATGTAGACTTTTGACACAAAGCATTGACTCCATGGATGCCACCTGAGTTCCTCCAGCAGTTCTTTGTTTTGTTTTTTGCTTGCTTCAGTATTGCAGACTCTTGTGTCTCCACCAAAGGAGGGGTCAGAAATTATAGAAGTCAATTGCTTTTGGTGCTTGAGGAACTTTGAATGAGGAGCACAGAAAGGAGATTGAAAGGGTAAAATTCATCTTTAGAATCGTAGAGTCACAGTCCAGAAACAGGCACTTTGGTCCAACTGGTCAATCCAAATGAAAATTCCAATCTAAGCCTTATTAACTTGCACTATGTGGTGAACTACATATACCTGTCTGGACTGCTCCTGTGGCTCCTCCCACAGACCCCCCCCCCTGCTGACTGCTCCTGTGGCTCCTCCCACAGACCCCTGCTGATTGCTCCTGTGGCTCCTCCCACAGACCCCTGTATAAAGGCGATTGAGGCCTGTGCCTGGCCTCATTCTCCAGGATGTAGTGTTGTTCATTCTTCCAGTCAATAAAAGCCGATATCTCGCTTCTTACGTCTCAGAGTGAGTTATTGATGGTGCATCACACTACACCAATGGGAGCCAAATGGACCTACCTCCATGTCATTAGTCATCGTGAAAAGGCACAGAGGTGAGTATAGTCCGTGGCTTGGAGCAGAGAACAAACGATTGACTGTCAAAATACAAGAAGATCTGCAGATGTTGGAAATCCAAAGAAACACACACAAAATGCGTCAGGAACTCAGCAGGACAGGCAGCATCAATGGAAACCATTAAATAGTCAACATTTCAGGCTGAGACCCTTCATCAGGACATGAAGTGACTCGACCCGAAAAGTCGACTGTTTAATCTTTTCCATTGATGTGCCTGACTTGCTGAATTCCTCCAGAATTTTATTTTATTTTTTCATTTTATTTATAGAAATACAGTGCAGGGTAGGTCCTTGTGGCCCTCTGAGTTGTGCACTCCAGCCAATCCCCAAATTAAACCCTAGCCTAATCACAATGACCAATTAAACCTACTAACTGGTATGTCTTTCGACTGTGGGAGGAAGCTGGAGCGCGCGGTTGCGGGGGAGAACGCAGCGGCGGGATCCGGACCTAGGTCATATGTACAGTAACCACTGTGTTACCATGCTGCCCTCGTGTGTGTTGCAAAAGAGTGACTATTCCTAACTTCAGAATACATGCAGGAGGAGCTATTCTTACAGGCAGTGGGTTGATGAGGAAGATGCTACTGATATATGAAGCAAGAATGTTCTGAGAATATTAAAAGGAATAGATAGAGTGGACAGTCAGCACCTCTTCCCCAGGGCACCACTGCTCAATACAAGAGGACATGGCTTTAAGGTAAGGGGTGGGAAGTTCAAGGGAGATATTAGAGGAAGGTTTTTTACTCAGAGAGTGGTTGGTACGTGGAATGCACTGCCTGAGTCAGTGGTGGAGGCAGATACACTAGTGAAGTTTAAGAGACTACTAGACAGGTATATGGTGGTATTTAAGGTGGAGGGTTATATGGGAGGCAGGGTTTAAGGGTTGGCACAACATTGTGGGCCGAAGGGCCTGTACTGTGCTGTATTGTTCTATGTTCAATGAGAATAGATGATATACTGTAGGTGGATGAACAGGTTGGTGGATGTAACAAAGGAACACAAAATATTGAACTGTACAGAACAGGAACAGGTCCCTTAACCCACAGTGTTGTGCCAAACAAATTAAATTAGTATAGTCCCTGCTGTTTACACAATGTCTATATCCTTTCATTTCCTGCATATTCATGTAGGAGCCTCATGAATGTGCCCATAATTTTTATCTCCACCACTGTCTCAGGCAGCATTGTCTAGGCACCCATCACTCTCTGTGTAAAAAAAAAACTTGCCCCACATATCTCCTTTGATATTACCTCCTCTCACCTTAAATTCATGCCCTCTGGTATTAGACATTTCAAAGTTCAAAGTACATTTGTTATCAAAGTACGTATACTTTATACAACCTTGAGATTCCTCTCCTTACAGGCAGACACTAAACAGAAACGGAATGGGACCCATAAGAACAAAAGAAGATCATCGAACACCCAGTGTGCAGAGAAACCAAAAACAAATCCTGCAGACAACGAAGGTAAAAAAAGAGCTTTCAGAACTGAAGCTTACGATTCAGAAGCCTGTTAGTTAGAGTCTGCAGCCCCATTTCAGTGCAGAAATGAGTAAACCTCACGGATTAGTGATCTGAACCAGCCTGTCCCGTACCTCCGTCCCCAACACACTGAACTTTTCAATCTGGCCTGGCGCTTAAATCGTCCAAACCTGGGGAAAACTCTTGGAAAAAGATACTGGCAGACTATTCTATCTATGCTTTTCATTATTTTGTAAACATCTATCAGAGTTCTCCTCAGTCTTCGCTGCTCTAGAGAGTCCTTCTATTTTGAGACTGTGGCCCTGATCCTAAATACCCCACTATTCTGCATTCTGTCCATATCCACTCAGTATAGGCCTTTCAATATTCAATAGGTTTCAATGTGCTCCCCCCTCATTCTACTAAACTCCAGCAAGTACAGGCCCAGAGTCATCAAACACTCTTCACACGTTAATCCTTTCATCTCTGGAATCATTCTCATGCGCCTACTCTGGACTGTCTCCAATGCCAGCACATCCTTTCTTAGATAAGTGCCCAAAACTGCTCACAGTACTCCAAGTGTCTTCTAACCAATGCCTTATAAAGTCTCAGCATTACTCCCTTGCTCTTGTATTCTAGCCTTCTCGAAATGAATGCTAATATTACATTTGCCTTCCTTACCACCAACTCAACCTGCATGCTAATCTTCTGGAATCCTCTACTAGGATTCTCAGTCCCTTTGCAACTCCAAATTCAGAGTTCACTCCTCATTTGGAAAATAGTCTACGCCTTTATTCCTATTACCAAAGGGCATCAGCATTCACTTCCCCACACTATATTCTATATGCCAGTCTCCAAGGTAATTTTGTCACATGCTTACTCCCATAACATCAGAAATGCAGAAGCTAGTTTGCATACAATATTCTCTACAAAAATACTATTGACTAGATAAATTGATTCATGAAGTAAATTGAGGGTTACATATTGCCCAAGACAATCTGCATAGTCATCCTTTATTCTTTTAAAAATAAGTCCTTGTAAGTGCAGATTAGTCATCTATTTAATGACTTTCCTGAATGATAATCTCTCCAGCAGTGCAGAACTTGTTCACTACCACCCTGAAGTGGCATCTAGATAGGGTCCTCGAGTCACAGAACCATACAGAACAGAGACAGGCCCTTCAGCCCAGCTGTGTCCATGCTGGCCATGTACTTAGCCACACTGATCACATTTATCCACATTAGGTGCACAGCCTTATCTGCCTTGCTGAAGTTCCTATCGAGCTGCTGAGAGAGCATCTGCCTCCACCATCACCTCTTCACAAAGCACAAGCCCACTCTTGGTGAAACTTCCCCTCAGGTCCCCTCTAAACCTTAAGACCATAAAACCATAAGATACAGGAGCAAAAGTAGGCCATTTGGCCCATCTATTCTGCTCCGCCATTCAATCATGGGCTGATCCAATTCTTCCAGTCATCCCCACTCCCCTACCTTCTCCCCATACCTTTTGATGCCCTGGCTAATCAAGAGCCTATCTGTCTCTGTCTTAAATGCACCCAGTGACTTGGCTTCCACAGCCACTCATCGCAACAAGTTTCACGGATTTACCACCCTCTGATGAAAGTAATTTCTCTGCATCTCTGTTCTAAATGGACATCCTTCAATCTTGAAGTTGTGCCCTCTTGTCCTAGACTCCCCTACCATGAGAAATGGCTTTGCCATATCTAATCTGTTCAGGCCTTTTAACATTTGGGATGTTTCTGTGAGTTCCTACCTCATTCTCCTGAACTCCAGGGAATATAGCCCAAGAGCTTACAGATGTTCCTGTCATCAGAAATCAACGCCTTAAGCAACCCCACCTCGGAAAAAGGATATGTACTATCCACCCCATCCATCACCCCTTTAATTTTATATGTCACTCTCAGGTCATCGCTCAGATTCTTCCACTCCATACAAAGCAAACCCAGCCTCTCCAGTCTCTCCTTATATCCATGCTCAAATCTAAGCAACCTTCTCTTCACCAGCTCCAGTGTAATCATATCTTTCCTATGAGTGTAGCAACAAGAACTGCACATAATGCTTCAGAAGTGGCCTGAAGTTTTATAAAGTCGTAATATGCTGTTCCAGCTCTTACATTCTGTGTAATGTCAATGAAAGTAACCGTCCTGCATACCTTCACCACCTTTCCCACCTGGTAATTGATAATTGGTTTATTATTGTCACATGTACCGAGAGTAAAACACTTTTGTTTTGCCTGCTATCCAGATCGATCGTTCCAAATGTAAGTTCAGTGAGGAAGTACAAAAAGAAACAATGTCTAGTACCAATGTTCAGGGTTCCACCATCGGCAAGTTCCCAGCTTGATGCTTGGATTTAGAGTGCTCATCCAGCTCCTCGTTCTTTGTCATTGGGATCGGTCAGAAATCTAGACAGAAGCCTAAAGGTCAATCGGAAGTCCAGAAGTCAAGGCTCTATGGCCGGAGACTGAGGCTGCGAATCTCTGTGAAACCACTGGGGAGGCAAAGGCCTGATATCTGCGAATCGATGAGTCAGTCGGAGGCCAAAGAAGATGGCCCGTCCTGGGTTTGGAGGGCTGTTACATGCATGGGTGGCTGGGAGGGAAGAACAGGGCTTGTTTTGCTGTTGCTGCTTTGTCACTCAGAGTGTTCTGTTCCATTGTGTTTGTGTTGTTCAGCGAAAAATAGTGGGCATGATATGTTGGTGGCAGTACTTGCCCGCAGCCCCAGCACAACCTTTGGTTATGAATGTATATGACACATTTCACTGTTCATTTCGATGTACGTGTGATAAATAAATCTGAATTTAATGACAGAATGCAGAATACAGTGTTACAGAGAAAGTGCAGTGCACATTGACAAATAAGGTGCAAGCACTTTCAAGAAACAATGGGCTTGTGCCCCAACATCACTTTGTGTGTCAACACTCCATGTCACATATACTGAGATACAGTGAAAAGCTTTTGTTTCTATACCTTCCAGACAGATTATTCTGTCCATACGTTTTGAAGGGTATCTGTGGATAACATTCCAGGATTGGATGTCCAGAAGAGCAGGAAGCATGAGAACGTGGAGTTCAGGGTCTCGTCACTGGCTAGTCCAGGAGTTGATATCAAAGCTCAGAGCTCAAATGTTGATCAGAATTCTGTAAGTCAAAGCCCGTTAGCCAAAGCCTGGAGCCTAGAGACTGGAGACATAGAGGCTTGTCCTGGAGTGTGTGTGTGTGTGTGTGTGTGTGTGTGTGTGTGTGTGTGTGTGTGTGTGTGTGTGTGTGTGTGTGTGTGTGTGTGTGTGTGTGTGTGTGTGTGTGTGTGTGTGTGTGTGTGTGTGTGTGTGTGTGTGTGTGTGTGTGTGTGTGTTGGGAGGGAGGAAAGGAGCTTGTTTTGCTGCTTGTCATGTCCTGTGTTGCTTTGTCAAATATAGCGGGCATGGTATGTGGGTGCCTGAACGCATGGCAAAAATTGCAGGCTGCCTCCAGCACCTCCTTAGGTGTGCTGGTTGTTAATGCGAAAACACATTTCACGTACATGTGATAAATAAATCTGTAACTGAATCTAAGCACGTCGAGGAGGTACAGAAGGAAAACAATCGAAGAATGGGGAATACAGCGTTACAGAGAAAGTGCGGTGCAGGAGGACATACAAGGTGCAAGCACTTTCAGGAAACTATGGATGTACCTCCCAAGGTCCCTCTGTTCATTAACATTCCAGAGGGCTTTACCATTTACTATGTATATCTGCCTGTATGTCTTTCCAAAATGCATTACCTCATACTTGTCAGGATTAAAATCCATTTGCCATTATTCCATCTGACTTTTCAGTTGATCCATATTGAAGTTCAAGGTAGATTTATTGTCAAAGTAAGTACACAGTACATAACCCTGAGATTCATCCTCCTACAGGCAACCACAAGTCAAAAAAAACACCATGGAACCAAAACAGCAAACACCCAACAGGCGAACAATAATAAACCAATCACGCAAGCAGCAAAAGGCAAGCAAATAACATGCAGAATATTAAACATCAAGACCCGAAAACGGTCCGGGAGTGATGGTCACCGAGTTGGTTCAGTTTAGCACTGTGTCGATGACTATAGGCCTCAGTCGCAGAGCCAGTGCTGCACTCAAGCGCCTTGATCAAATTGTGCAAATAGCAAAAAAGAGTAACCAGAAACATATGGTGTGACTTTAGCCTTTAACTATCTTGCTCACTGTCCACAACACCACCAATTTTCCATACATCTGCAAAATAACTTATCGTACCAGATGTAAGGGCTCAAATCTCTGGAGTGGGATTCAGACTCACAGAGGTAAGAGGAAGCTACCAACTGAGCAACAGCTGACTTGCGTGACGAATGTTGATTCAGTGACGGAACGCAACCCCTGGGAATGAAGTCGGAACTAGACTGAGCAGATACGGGTCAGCGTGTGGCAGCACTGTTGTTTACAGAATGCAACCGAGCAAGTAATAGTGTAAAATAGAGAAGGAGGGAATAAAGCAGAGTGGACCGGCATGGTGTTGGAGTGTATGTTTGCTAATGTGAGGAGAGTTGCGAAAAAGATTGTCAAACTCAACTTTAAGTTGGTGCCGTGTTAGCATGGCTAGCACAGCACTGTTACAGGTTGGGGCGTTCCAGAGTTCAGAGTTCATTTCCGTTGCCGATTTGTAAGGAGTCTGTGTACATCCTTCCCATGGAATGCATGAGTTTTCCTTGGGTGCTCCAGTTTCCTCCCACATTCCAAAGATGTACGAAGTGTTTGGAACCAGTACCTCCACAACCCCAACTAACCCCAACCTAATCACAGGACAATTTACAATAACCAATTAACAGCTGGGTTAATTGGTCGTTGATCTATGATTAGGTTTGGGTTAACTGGGGTTGTGGGGTTGCTGGGGCAGCATGGCTTGAACGACCAGCAGAACCTAATCCACACTGTATGGCTAAATAAAAATAAGTTATCACATATACAGTCAATTCTGGTTATAAGCTGAGAATTTGGCCCTAAATTTCGGTCCTAAAATTAGGGGGTAGGCTTATACAGAGGGTGCCAACTTTGGAAAAACAATTACATGGAAGGCAGGTCATATTTATTGGCTGTTTTTGAGTCAAATACAAAAGAAGATACAAATGTTTATGAAATCTACACAAAAGAAAAGATCTACAAAACACATTGTTTCTCAATTTGCTTGTACACACTGTTGCCGTCAGAGCTTGAAACTCTCACACTCTTCATTATCTGACTCTCCGAAAATCACATCCCATTCCTCGGCAGTCACCATATCATCATAAGGATTGTCAATATCTGCTTCAACATCGTCATTTGCAGCTTTACCGGCTGACAAATCTCCATTGTCTTCTTCCCAAAGCAAATGATCGTCAGTGCCGTCCAAAGCATTGCTGATGCTGCACTTCTTGAAGGCCCTCACAATGCACTCGGCCCTCGTTTCCTCCCACAACTGCACTACCCACTTGCAAACTGTAGCTACAGATGCCGCCCTCATATTTCCCGCTGGAGTGAATGACTGATCTCCAGACATCATCCATTCGTTCCACTGTCGACTCATGAATTCTTTGAATGGTGTGTTTAAACTCACATCTAGTGGCTGGAGCACGGACATCAAACCACCAGGGATGACTGCAATGTCCGTACTTTCAGTTTTCAATGCTGCTTTCATCTCACCTGAGAAGTGTGCTTTGAACATGTCCCAGAAAAGTAGCGACTTTTCCTCCTGAAACCCTCGGGATGTCGACGCCACACCTCTTTAACCCACTTCAAGCGACCCACTTCATCCATCCAGCCGCGTTCTTGAACGTAAACAACACCCCACAGGAATTTGTCTTTCCTTGGGAATGTTTCCCTCTTAAAAATCACCATCGGTGGTAGTTTGGTCCCATCAGCCATACACGTTAACACGACAGTAAAATGTTGCTTCTCGTGTCCAGTTGTTTTGACAAGGACTGTTTTCTCCCCCTTCTGATTGACAGTGCAGTTGCCAGCAAAATCAAAGAATATTGGTGTCTGGTCCATGTTACCAATCAGTGACAGGGGGTAAGAATGTGCCTTTCGATGCTTAATTACAAACAAGTGGAAGGCCATAATCTTATTCTCAAGGTCGCTCGGCAACTTCTGAACAATCTTTGTTTTTTGTCTCAACACAAGGTCACGTTTATTCATAAATCAGGTGCACCAACTTCGTGTAGCTTTGAAATTTTTGCTGACCTCACTGTGTTTTTCGTCCCATTTCAACACTTGAACTCGAATCACTTCTCCAGTACCAATGTATCCAGACGATTGCTGGTGATTCACTCACTCTAAAACTTCTTCTCCCAGTTCTGGCCATTGGCACGCTTTCCCGCGGTTTTCACATTTCGTCTTTGGCATTTCCCTCAGCGTGTCCTCTGCCTTTCTCCACTCTCTCACTTGTTTTTCGTTTACACTAAACTTCGTAGCCGCCGCAGAATTATTCATTCCTTTAGCAAAATCAACAACCTTCAGCTTGAAACCAGCATCATATCGCATTCATTTTAATCTTTTGTACATGGTGGTCGCAAACTCAATACTGAATACACTTACTGATCCTGCTACCCCGTGTTATGTTTTAACGGGATTACGATGGGCACTAAATGGTTTCACAGGTCTTACACTTTAGAGGATTCTTTACCATTTGCAACCTAATCCAAAACTTCCCTCCTTGATTTATTTATTAAGAATTCGCTGAAAACGCTCTACAATGTGTAGGCCTGTTTTCTTAGCAGGTACTGGTTCACAAAATTTCCAGGGTCCGGAACCAGCAAAGCTGAGTACCGGCATATGAGATCTTGTGACCTTTTCTGGTTAAATCAAAAACCTCTACAAAAGGGGTTGGCTTATACAAAGGTAACATGAAAAAGTCACTTTTTTAACCTTGAAAATGGGGGGTTGGCTTATACTCCGGGTCAGCTTATACACCAGAATTTACAGTACTAACAATAAGAGCTGGCTTAAACATGAGAGAGGAAGGGTTAAATTCCTGGTTGGATTATATTCAGGGAATAGGGAAAAAGGAAGAACAGAAAGGATGATTGGTAATACTGATCAAGGATGGTGTTATAATTCCACAGCAAGATGATGAACGACAGAACCCAAAGACTAAATCTTGGTTCGAGATATCATCATCTTCATCATTATGTGCCATGTTGTATGACACAGGCGATCATGGTCAACCCACAACCATGAGTGTCTTGGCAAATTTTCCTACAGAAATGGTTTGCCTCTGCCTTCTCCTGGGCAGCGTCTTTACAAGACGGGTGACCCCGGCCATTATCAATATTCTTCAGAGATTGTCTGCCTGGCATCAGTGGTCACATAATCAGGATTTGTGATATAAGATGCAGAAAGGGTGGATAATGTAGCAGGATCCTCTTTTGAGTCAGTATGGGTGGAAGTCAGGAACAGGAAGGGAGCAGTTACTCTACTGGGGGTATTCTATAGCAGCAGAGATACCGAGGAGCAGATTGGGAGGCAGATTTTGGAAAGGTGCAAAAATAACAGGGTCGTTATCATGGGTGACTTTAACTTCCCTAATATTGATTGGCACTTGATTAGTTCCAAGGGTTTAGATGGGGCAGAGTTTGTTAAGTGTGACCAGGATGGATTCCTGTCACAGTATGTTGACAGGCCGACTAGGGGGAATGCCATACTAGATCTAGTATTAGGTAACGAACTGGGTCAGGTCACAGATCTGTCAGTGGGTGAGCATTTGGGGGACAGTGATCACCGCTCCCTGACATTTAGCATTATCATGGAAAAGGATAGAATCAGAGAGGATAGGAAAATTTTTAATTGGGGAAGGGCAGATTATGAGGCTATAAGGCTTGAACTTGCGGGTGTGAATTGGGATGATGTTTTTGCAGGGAAATGTACTATGGACATGTGGTCGATGTTTAGGGATCTCTTGCAGGATGTTAGGGATAAATTTGTCCCGGTGAGGAAGATAAAGAATGGTAGGGTGAAGGAACCATGGGTGACAAGTGAAGTGGAAAATCTAGTCAGGT
Organism: Hemitrygon akajei; assembly: GCF_048418815.1. Lineage (NCBI taxonomy): Eukaryota > Metazoa > Chordata > Chondrichthyes > Myliobatiformes > Dasyatidae > Hemitrygon > Hemitrygon akajei. The sequence goes on along the minus strand of NC_133128.1, from coordinate 18,595,838 downwards.
GGAAGAAGGCAGCATACATGAGGTTTAGGAAGCAAGGATCAGATGGGTCTATTGAGGAATATAGGGTAGCAAGAAAGGAGCTTAAGAAGGGGCTGAGAAGAGCAAGAAGGGGGCATGAGAAGGCCTTGGTGAGTAGGGTAAAGGAAAACCCCAAGGCATTCTTCAATTATGTGAAGAACAAAAGGATGACAGGAGTGAAGGTAGGACCGATTAGAGATAAAAGTGGGAAGATGTGTCTGGAGGCTGCGGAAGTGAGTGAGATCCTCAATGAATACTTCTCTTCGGTATTCACCTATGAGAGGGAACTTGATGAGGGTGAGGACAATATGAGTGAGGTTGATGTTCTGGAGCATGTTGACATTAAGGGAGAGGAGGTGATGGAGTTGTTGAAATACATCAGGACGGGTAAGTCCCCGGGGCCTGATGGAATATTCCCCAGGCTGCTCCATGAGGCAAGGGAAGAGATTGCTGAACCTCTGGCTAGGATCTTTATGTCCTCGTTGTCCACGGGAATGGTACTGGAGGATTGGAGGGAGGTGAATGTTGTCCCCTTGTTCAAAAAAGGTAGTAGGGATAGTCCAGGTAATTATAGACCAGTGAACCTCACGTCTGTGGTGGGAAAGCTGTTGGAAAAGATTCTTAGAGATAGGATCTATAGCCATTTAGAGAATCATGGTCTGATCAGGGACAGTCAACATGGCTTTGTGAAGGGCAGATCATGCCTAACAAGCCTGATAGAGTTCTTTGAGGAGGTAACCAGGCATATAGATGAGGGTAGTGTAGTGGATGTGATCTACATGGATTTTAGTAAGGCATTTGACAAGGTTCCACACGGTAGGCTTATTCAGAAAGTCAGAAAGCATGGGATCCAGGGAAGTTTGACCAGGTGGATTCAGAATTGGCTTGCCTGCAGAAGGCAGAGGGTCGTGGTGGAGGGAGTACATTCAGATTGGAGGGTTGTGACTAGTGGTGTCCCATAAGGATCTGTTCTGGGACCTCTACTTTTTGTGATTTTTATTAACGGCCTGGATGTGGGGGTAGAAGGGTGGGTTGGCAAGTTTGCAGATGACACAAAGGTTGGTGGTGTTGTAGATAGTGTAGAGGATTGTCAAAGATTGCAGAGAGATATTGATAGGATGCAGAAGTGGGCTGAGAAGTGGCAGATGGAGTTCAACACAGAGAAATGTGAGGTGGTACACTTTGGAAGGACAAACTCCAAGGCAGAGTATAAAGTAAATGGCAGGATACTTGGTAGTGTGGAGTTGCAGAGGGATCTGGGGTACATGTCCACAGATCCCTGAAAGTTGCCTTGCAGGGAGATAGGGAAGTTAAGAAAGCTTATGGGGTGTTAGCTTTCATAAGTCAAGGGATAGAGTTTAAGAGACGCGATGTAATGATGCAGCTCTATAAAACTCTGGTTAGGCCACACTTGGAGTACTGTGTCCAGTTCTGGTTGCCTCAGTATAGGAAGGATGTGGAAGCATTGGAAAGGGTACAGAGGAGATTTACCAGGATGCTGCCTGGTTTAAAGAGTATGGATTATGATCAGAGATTAAGGGAGCTAGGGCTTTACTCTTTGGAGAGAAGGAGGATGAGAGGAGACATGATAGAGGTGTACAAGATATTAAGAGGAATAGACAGAGTGGACAGCCAGCGCCTCTTCCCCAGGTCATCACTGCTCAGTACAAGAGGTTATGGCTTTAAGGTAAGGGGAGGGAAGTTCAAGGGGGATATTAGAGGAAGGTTTTTCACTCAGAGAGTGGTTGGTGCGTGGAAAGCACTACCTGAGTCAGTGGTGGAGGCAGATACACTAGTGAAGTTTAAGAGACTACTAGACAGGTATATGGAGGAATTTAAGGTTGGGGGTTATATGGGAGGCAGGGTTTGAGGGTCGGCACAGCATTGTGGGCCGAAGGTCCTGTAATGTGCTGTACTATTCTATGTTCTATGATCTATGTTAAGACCATAAGATATAGGAGCAGAATTAGGCCATTTGGCCCATCAATCTTCTCTGCCATTTCATCATGGCTGATCCAATTTTCCTCTCAGCCCCAACTTCCTGCCCCATAACCCTTCATGCCCTGACCAATCAAGAATCTATAAGCCTCTGCCTTAAATATATGTTAAGACTTGGCCTCCATAGCTGCCTGTGACAAAGAATTCCACAGATTCAACACTCTCTGGCTAAAGAAATTCTTCCGCATCACCATTCTAAAAGGACACCCCTCTATTCTGAGGCTGTGTCTTCTGGTCCTAGACTCTCCTACCATCGGAAACATCCTTTCCACATCCACTCTATCAAGGCTTTTCACCATTCAATAGGTTTTAATGAGGATACCTCTTATTCTTCATAATTCTATTGAATACAGGCCCAGAACCATCAAATGATCTTCATATGACAAGCCATTCAATCCCAGAATAATTTTCGTGAACATCCTTTGAACCCTCTCCATTTTCAGCACATCCTTTCTAAGATAAGGGGCCCAAAACTGCTCACAATACTCCAAGTGAGGCCTACCAGTGCTTATTAAAGTCTCAGAATTATTTCCTTGCTTTTACAGTATATATGCGGTCATTTAGAATACCTTCCCACTACTGATGTCAGGCTCACCAGCCTATAATTTCCTGTCTTATTCTTAGAGCCTTTCTTAAACAACGTAACAACATTAGCTATCCTCCAATCCTCCGGCACCTCATCTGCAGCTAAGGATGTTTTAAATATTTCAGCTAGGTCCCCACAATTTCTGCACTAGCCTCCCACAAGGTCCGAAGGAACAAATTGTGAGGTCCTGGAGATTTAATTTGCCTCGGGACAGCAAACACCTCCTCCTCTGTAGTCCGTATAGGATCCAAAAATTCATTTCCTCACGTCTATCGACTCAGTGATCGACTCCTGAGTAAATACAGATGCAAATAATCCATTTTGTCCACTACTTCTTTTCGGTCTACACATAGATTATCACTCTGATCTTTCAGAGGACCAATTTTGTCCCTTGCCATCCTTTTGCTCTTAATATATCTATAGAAGCCCTTAGGATTCTCCTTCACCTTGGCTTCTAGAGCAACCTCATGCCTTCTTTTGACCCTCCTGATTTCCATCTTGTTTCTTGCATTTCTTATACTCCTCAAGTACTTAATTTGCTCCTGCCTGCCTATACCTGCAATGCACCTCCGTCTTTTTCTTAACCAGGGCCTCAATATCTCTCAAAAACCAGGGTTCTCTGAACCTATCATTCCTGCCTTTTACTCTAGTAGGAACATACAAATTCTGTACTCTCAAAATTTCACTTTTGAAGACCTCCCACTTACAACTTGCATCTTTGACAGAAAACAACCTGGCCCAATCAACAGTTCTCAGATCCATTCTGATAACCACCAAAAGTGTCATTTCTCCAATTTAGAATCTCAACCCATGGACCACACCTATCCTTTTCCATAATTATCTTGAAAGTAAAGGCATTATGATCACTAGATGCAAAATGTTCCCCTGCACAAGTGTCTGTTATCTGCCCTGTCTCATTCCCTAATAGGAGATCAACTACTTTTCACTCGCCCATTGGGACTTCTATTAGGAATTAAGGATTATTATTAATAAGAACTTCTATTAAAGATTTCCTGAGCATGTTTGACAAATTCAAACCCATCCAGCCCTTTCATAGTATGGAAGTCCCAGTCAATATGTGGAAAGTTAAAGACGCCTACTATCACAACCTCACCTTTCTTGCAACAGTGTGTGATCTCTCTACAAATTTGCTCCTCTAAATCCTGCAGACAATTTGGTGGTCTATAATATAATCCCATTAACATGGTTATTCCTATCTTATTCCTCTGTTCTACCCCTAAAGCCTCACTAGACAACCTTTCCATCTGTCCTGACTGAGTATTGCTATGACAATTTTCCTGACTAATAATGCCATCCTTTAATGCCTCCTGCTCTATCACATCTAAAACAATAGAACCCCAGAAAACTGAGCTGCCAGTCCAGCCCCTCTTGTAACCAAGTCTCAGAAATGGCTACAATGTCACATTTCCATATGCTGATCCATGTCCTAAGCTCATCTGTCTTCTCCGCAATACTCCTTGCATTGAAATACGCACAGCTCAGAATATTAGCCCACCATGCTCGACCTTTCGATTCCTGACTTCGTATCTTGGCTTGACAACAGTTTTCTCCACAACCAGTCCACTATCTGTTCTGACACTCTGATTCCCATCCCCTTGCAACTCTAGTCACAACCACCTCCCCCACCCCACTGTGATGCGCTAGCAATCCTGCCCGCTAAGATATCAGTCCTTCTCCAGTTCAGTTGGTGTGTAAACCACCTCTTCTGTACAGGTCCCACTTTCCCTAGAAGAGAGCCCAGTGATCCAGGAATCTGAAGCCCTCCCGCCGACACTAACTCCTTAGCTACATTTTAAATTGTATGATCCCCCTAGTTCTGGCCTCACTAGCATGGTAGTAGTCCTGAGATCACGATCCTGGAGATCCTGTCCTTTAACTTAGCACCTAACTCCCTGAACTCACTTTGCAGGATCTCATCACCCTCCTACCCATGTCATTGATACTGACATGGATCACGACCTCTGGGTGCTCACCCTCCCACTTAAGAATGATGTGGTCTCTTGCACCTGGATGGCAACAGACCATCTGGCAATCTCATTCTCGCCCCCTAACCAATGAATCCCTTATCTTAGGCCAGGCAGTATCTATGTGTAACCCCCTGGGTCGCCTCAGGCTCGCTCAGCTCGTTCTCGTCTAGGGGGAGCAGCCTTCGGCCCCGCCAAACTGGGTAATCAGCTGGTGTGGATGCTGTGTGATGTCCCCGCCTCGCCCAAAAACAGACAGTACACCATATGCGATTAAATGAGTACAGTTTATAAAGTTACTATAACTAAGTGATTAATAATGATACAGTATATATGAAGGAAAAAAAATAAAGAAAAAGCAAAAGGCGCCAAACTTATCAAAGTCCAAACCACTTCGTGTGCAACCGTTGGAGCTCAATTACTGAAGTCTTCTGGCCACCATTCGACCCCCTCCGAACTCCTCGACTCGCAGCTCAGGACCATCCGAAGTGGTCTACCAAACACATCTATCTTCGTCTCCTCTCCTTGGGGTACCTCCTGGCCTCGCCCCCCCCCCTTGGGGTCCATTCCTCGCCCAGTTTACAGCATCGTGTCCTCTCTCTCTCACCCCCTCGCGCCGATCTCCCCAAAAGCCCGCCAACAATCGCTTACAGACTCAGAAGAAAGAACAACATTAATCCCAATTGGTTTACAAAGGAATACAATTCTCAATATCAGTAAATTTTAACCCAAACAAGCTTCCAGCACTCTCTCGCAACAAAGAAGCATTCCTACTTTTAACAAAACGAAGAAGCCATTTTGATTACATACACAGTAACAAAGAAAAAGAAGAAATCCCCTTTACATATGGAAAAAGTATTGAGACCCTTCATCAAAATATGTGCAATACTTTGATTTCCAGCATTTGCAGATTTTCTCTTGTTTGTGGAGTCCTGATGAAGGGTCTCAGCCCAAAACGTTGACTGTTTACACTTTTCCATAGATGCTGCCTGGCCTGCTGAGTTCCTCCAGCGTTTTGTGTGTATTACTTTGATTTCCAGCATCTGCAGATTTTCTCTTGCTTGTGAATCCCTTATCAAAAAGGATAGGTTGCACTTGAACCAATATCCTGGCAGGGAGTTTTGCTAAGGCTTTTGGGGAGAGTTTAAACTAGGATTGCTGGGAGGTGGGAACCAAACTGAAGAGACGGAGGAGGAGACGGTTGGCTCACAAATACAGAAAGCTTGGAAACAGTGTGAGAGGGAAGATAGGCAGGTGATAGAGAAGGGACACGCTCAGACTGAAGGTTTGAGATGTGTCTATTTTAATGCAAGAAGTATTATGAACAAAGCGGATGAGCTTAGACCGTGGATCAGTACTTGGAGCTATGATATTGTGGCCATTACAGATACTTGGATGACTCAGGGGCAAGAATGGTTACTTCGAATGTCAGGCTTCAGATGTTTCAGAAAGGACAGGGAGGGAGGCAAAAGAGGTGGGGGTGTGGCACTGTTGATCAGAGATAGTGTCATGGCTGCAGAAAAGGAGGAGGACATGGAGGATTTATCTGCAGGGTCTCTGTGAGTGGAAGTTAGGAACAAGAAGGGGTCAATAACTCTACTGGGTGTCTTTTATAGACCACCCAATAGTAACAGGGACATTAAGGAGCAGATAGGGAGACAGATTCTGGAAAGGTGTAATAATAACAGGGCTGTCATGGTGGGAGATTTTACTTTCCTAAATGTCGATTGGCATGTCCCTAGAGTGAGGAGTTTAGATGGGGTGGAGTTTGTTAGGTATGTTCAGAAAGGTTTCTTGACACAACATGTAGATAAGCTTACAAGAGGAGAGGCTGTAATTGATCTGATATTGGGAAATGAACATGGTCAGGTGTCAGATCTCTCAGTAGGAGATCATTTTGGAGACAGTGATCACAATTCTATCTCATTTACCATAGCATTGGAGAGGGATTGGAACAGACAAGTTAGGAAAGCATTTAATTGGAGTAAGGGGAAATATGAGGCTATCAGGCAGGAACTTGTAAGCATAAATTGAGAACAGATGTTCTCAGGGAAATGTGCGAAAGAAATATGACAAATGTTCAGGGGATATTTGTGTGGAGTTCAGCATAGGTACATTCCAGTGAGACAGGGAAAGGATGGTAGGGTAGAGGAACCGTGGTGTACAAAGGCTGTTGTAATTCTAGTCAAGAAAAAAAGAAGAGCTTACAAAAGGTCCAAAAACTCGGCAATGATAGAGATCTACAAGATTATAAGGCTAGCAGGAAGGAGCTTAAGAATGTGGAGGTTCAGTCCACAGTCCGTGGTCTGGTCCGCGGACTCCGGACTCCGGGTTTTCCGGCGGTCTCTTGCTGCGGTTGGACTTAACTAGAAACACCTGAGGCTCATATTGGAACTGGGAATATAAGTGGCCCTGGCATTGAGTGTGGTTTTGGGGGTTGTCTTGTCAAGAGACTCATGGTACAGATGGCTGGTGGAAGGCTAGAATGGGCTCTTGCCATTCTTGGGGCTGTGTTGGACAACCATGGCTTCTGGGAGCCTTGCTGTCATTAGTTGGAGCTGCCATTGTGGGATGGATTCAGCTGTTTCCTGGGCCAGCTGGGTGGCTGTCAGCCACTCTGAGCTAGGTAGGGATCTGGTTGCTTCCGTAGCCAGGTTGCTGGCTGTGACGCTACTCAGAGCAACCCCGAGGCAGAGATGGAACTGTCTGTCGTTCTTTGGTGTTTGACTCTTCCTGTCCTCGCCTCTGGGGTAAGTCAGGCTGTTCTGCCATTGCCCTGCGGGGGAATTTGTCTTGTCTTGTCTTTGCCTCCGTTGGGTAGGTCAGGCTGTTTGGCCGTTACTTGACGGATGGTCCTGCCCCACCTTGGTGTGGAGTTATAGATGAGTCCCAGCTTGTTGGTGGATAAGTCCCGGCTCTATGTCTGTGTACTGTCCTGTCTCATGTCAGTGTCCTGTCAAAGATGAGTCCCGGCTTGTTGGTGGATAAGTCCCGGCTCTATGTTTGTGTACTGTCCCGTCTCATGTCAGTGTCCTGTTAAAGATGAGTCCTGGCTCTATGTTTGTGTACTGTCCTGTTTCATGTCAGTGTCCTGTCAAAGATGAGTCCCGGCTTGTCGGAAGATGAGTCCCGGCTCCATGTTGATGTAAAGTTCCTAATCTGCCCCTAGCTCCAGCCTCCGAGTTCCTCAAGCTCCAAGACTGCAGCCTCCAGCCTCAAGCCTCGACCCAAGCCTCAAGCCCCAAGTCCCTAGCCAAGCCTCGTCACATCCTCGCCTGGGTTTGGGGGTCCGAGCCCGAGGCAAGACCCAGGTTCTGGGTCCTTGTCCAGTCTCGGGCTCGGAGTCCACCCCAGGCTCCTTGTTCCCAGTCCCTCATCCTAGTCCTGCTTCCCCTGCCTAGACTGCATCCCGTCCCGTCCTTGGGTTCCGTCTCGTCCTGTTTCCAGGACTCCAATGTCTGTGTCTTGCAGTTGGGTCCTGATTCAACACCCGACTCATGACAAAGAAAGAAATTAGGAGAGGCAGAAGGAGCCATGAGAAGGTCTTGGTGGACAGGATTAAGGAAAACCCCGAGGCATTCCACAAGTATGTAAAGAGCAAGGGGATAAGACATGAGAGAATAGGACCAATCAAGTGTGACAGTGGGAAAGTGTGTATGGAACCGGAGGAGTTAGCAGAGGTACTTAGTGAGTACTTTGCTTCAGTATTCACTATGGAAAAGGATCTTGGCCATTGTGAGGATGATTTACAGTGGACTGAAAAGCTTGAACATGTAGATATTAAGAAAGAGTATAAATGTGCTGAAGCTTTTGGATAAGTCACTGGGACCGGACGAGGTGTACCCCAGGCTACTATGGGGGCGAGGGAGGAGATTTCTGAGCCTCCGGCGATGATCTTTGCATCATCAATGGGGACGGGAGAGGTTCTGGATGTTTTTCCTTTATTCAAGAAAGGGAGTGGAGATAGCCCAGGAAATTATAGACCAGTGAATCGTACTTCAGTGGTTGGTAAGTTGATGGAGAAGATCATGAGAGGCAGGATTTATGAACATTTGGAGAGACATAATATGATTAGGAATAGTCAGCATGACTTTGTCAAAGGCATGTTGTGCCTTACAAGCCTGATTAAATTTTCTGAGGACGTGACTAAGCACATTGATGAAGAAAGAGCAGTAGATGTAGTGTATATGGATTTCAGCAAGGCATTTGACAAGGTACCACATGCAAGGCTTATTGAGAAAGTAAGGAGGCATGGGATCCAAGGGGACATTGCTTTGGGATCCAGAACTAGGCTTGCCCACAAAAGGCAAAGTGTGGTTGTAGACGGGTCATATTCTGCATGGAGGTTGGTGACCAGTGGTGTGCCTCAGGGATCTGTTCTGGGACCCTTACTCTTCGTGATTTTTATAAATGACCTGGATGAAGAAGTGAAGGGATGGGTTAGTAAATTTGCTGATGACACAAAGGTTGGAGGTGTTGTGGATAGTATGGAGGGCTGTCAAAGGTTACCGCAGGACATTGATAGGATGCAAAACTAGGCTGAGAAGTGGCAGATGGAGTTCAACCCAGATAAGTGTGAGGTGGTTCATTTTGGTAGGTCAAATATGATGGCAGAATATAGAATTAATGGTAAGACTCCTGGCAGAGTGGAGGATCAGAGGGTTCTTGGGGTCTGAGTCCATAGGACACTCAAAACTGCTGCGCAGGTTGACTCTGATTAAGAAAGCATATGGTACATTGGCCTTCATCAATCATGGGATTGAGTTTAGGAGCCGAGAGTTAATGTTGCAGTTATATTGGACCCTGGTCAGACCCCACGGAGTACTGTGCTCAGTTCTGGTCGCCTCACTACAGGAAGGATGTGGAAACCATAGAAATGGTGCAGAGGAGATTTACAAGGATGTTGCCTGGATTAGGGAGCATGCCTTATGAGAACAGGTTGAGTAAGCTCGGCTTTTTTTCCTTGGAGCGACGGAGGATGAGCGGTGACCTGATAGAGGTGGACAAGGCATTGATTGTGTGGATAGTCAGATGCTTTTTCCCAGGGCTGAAATGGCTAGCACGAGAGGGCACAGTTTTAAGGTGCTTGGAAATGGGTACAGAGGAGATGTCAGGGATAAGGTTTTTACACAGAGTGGTGAGTGCATGGAATGGGCTGCCAGTGACGGTGGTGGAGGCGGATATGATAGGATCTTCTAAGAGACTCCTGGACGGGTACATGGAGCTCAGAAAAGTAGAGGATTATGGGTAACCCTAGGTAATTTCTAAGGTAGAGACATGTTCAGCACAGCTTTGTGGGCTAAAGGGCCTGTATTGTGTTGTAGGTTTTCTATGTTTCTGTTATAGCTCATCTTGTCTCCCCCTTCGCTTCTGAGCTACAGAGCCAGACTCAGTGTCAGAGATCTAACCGCTGTGGTTTTCCTCTGCGAGGTTATTTCCCCGAGCAGCATCAAAGCAATATACCTTTTGTCGACAAATGGACAAAGGGGTACTCTTCACTGGCTGCCTGTCTGCTTTCCCCCTCCTAATGATCACCCATTTACCTGTGTCCTGCACCTTGTAACTACCTTCCTGTATCTCCTGACATTCAACCCCTCAGCCTCCCGAATGATCCGGAATTCATCCAGTTCCAGCTCCAACTCCTTAACACGGTCTGTTAGAGGATACAGTTGGATGCCCTTTGTCCAGGTGCTGTCGTCGGGGACACTGGAGGTCTCCCTACCTTCCCATAACCCGCAAGAGGAGCATTCCACTATCATGTTTGGCATCCCCACTACTCTAAATGTGCAACAAGAAATAAAGAAAGAATAAACAACAAAAAGAATCTACCTCGGGACTCTGACATGTGCTGATCGCCTGTGCTCGCTTCTTTTAAACACTCTCTCCATCCAATCAATCTAGTGTCTTTTCAGGACTGTGGCGTGCAAATTTTAAGATTGCCCCCACTTGCTTCTTTTAAACTCTTCAAGAACTGCCACATTACTTCACAGTTCTTGAGCCGTCTAATGAATGTGAATGCACCTCATGCCTTCTTAACCACCCTATCGACTTAAGACTATCCTTGCTTAGTTTTGGGAGAGATATACCACACTGAAATGGGCCCTTGGTCCAATTTGTTCATGCTGACCAAGGTACCTATCAACATAAATCTCAATTGTGCGTATTTGCCCCTTATCCCGCTAAGCCTTTCTTATCCATGTTATTGAGTGCGATTGACTCTGCCTCGAAGTCCAGTGCTGATGCCACTACACCACCGGCTGACCCTCGTGAACCTGTCTGAAAGGTTTTTTTTAAACTGCTGTAATGCTATCTGCCTCTACTACTTCCACTGCCAGCTTGTTTCATATGCTCACCACCCTCTGTGTAAAAAAAACCTGCTCCTCAGTGTTGTTTTTAAGATCTTACTCCTTTCACCATAAACCTACATCCTCTACTTTTAGACTCTCCTAACTGATGAATCTCTTAATGTTCTGTTCTCTTGTTGTGCTCATTAATCTTGCAGCTGGCTATGTTTGAAAGTTGCCTGAAAAGTTATTTGTGAGTTTGGCAGCTTGGGGAAGTGAAGTACAACCATCACCAGCTCTCAGAGTTTCAAAGGAAGTAGTTTCAGTTAGTTTCACAGATGAGCAGTGCAGTCTGGCAGCTATAGAGTTGTGTCTCGCAGTTCCAGGTATTTGAAACATACTCAATGGGCACTTTATTAAGTACACCAGTACACCTGCTTGTTAATGCAAATATCTACTCAGTCAATCATGTGCCAGACACTCAATGCACAAAAGCATGCAGACATGGTCAAGAGTTTCAAAGCTGTTCAGACCAAACATCAGAAAGGGGAAGAAATGTGATCTAAGTGACTTTGACCGTGGAATGATTGCTGGTGCCATACGGGGTGGTTTGAGTATCTCTGAAACTGCTGATCTCCTGGGATTTTGATGCACGACAATCTCTAGTTTTTCAGAGAATGGTAGGAAAAATAAAAGAACATCCAGTGAGAAGTAGTTCAGTGGGCAAAAATGCCTTGTTAGTGAAAGAGGTCAGAGGAGAATGGCCAGACTAGTTCAAGCTGCCAGAAAGGCAACTGTAACTCAAATAACCACGTGTTACAACAGTAATGTGCAGAAGAATGCATAACATATCGAACCTTGAAGTGGGTGAACTACATCAGCAGATGACCATGAAGATAACCTCAGTGGCCATTTTATTAGGTTTAGGAGGTAATTAACAATGTGGCCACTGAATGTATTTCACTTGACGAGAGTGGGAGAAGTCCAAAGTTATACCATTCTTAAGGAAGTTTTCTCAATACTGTCCACTGTGAAAATGGATTCCTTATGAGAGGTGTAGTTAAACAGGGAAGGCAGAGGGTGAGTGAAATATCCGGTGAATATAAAACGGCACAGTGAAACTGCACCAATGATTCTGAGTTTTAAGATTCAAGATTATGTGATGTCATTTCATTGTTACTCCAGATCTGATGCAGCACAAAAACACAAAAGATAAAAAAGACAATAATAATACTATAAAGATATACAATAAACATAAATACTTAAGATAGTTTGTATACATACAGTGGGCGAGAAAGTTTGTGAAGCCTGTAGAATTTTTTCTGCATAAAAATGACCTAAAATGTGATCAGATCTTCACGTAAGTCCTAAAACTAGATAGAGAGAATCTAATTAAATAAATAAGACAAAAAACCTTTTCATTTATTTATTAAGAAAAAATGGTCCAATATTACATGTTATACCATTGCTATTACAAAGGAAAAAGTGCTTGGCAAACTGAAAAGTCTTAGGGTGGATAAGTCACCTGGACCAGATGGACTACATCCCAGAGTCCGAGAGAGGTTGTTGAAGAGATAATGGATGCATTGGTCATGATCTTTCAATAAACACTTGATTCTGTGATGGTCCAGGAGGACTGGGAGATTGCAAATGTCACTCCACTCTTTAAGAAGGGAGGAAGGTAAAAGAAAGGAAATTATAGGCCAGTTAGCCTAACTTCAGTAGTTGGGAAAGTGTTGGTGTCCATTACTAAGGATGAGGTTTTGGGGTACTAGGAGACAAATGATAAAATAAGTCAAAGTCAGCATGGTTTCTGTGAAGGGAAATCTTGCTTGACAAATCTCTTAGAGTTCTTTGAGGAGGTAACAAGCAGGGTGAACAAAGGAAAGGCAGTGGATGTCATTCACTTGGATTTTCAGAAGGCATTTGATATGGTGCCACACATGAGGTTGCTTAACAAGATAAAATCCTATGGCATTACAGGAAAGATACTAACATGGGTAGAGGAATGGCTGACAAGTAGGGGGCAGTGAGTGGGAATAAAAGGGGCCTTCTCTGGTTGGCTGCCAACAACTAATGGTGTTCCTCAGGGGTCAGTATTGAGGCCGCTCTCTTTCACATTGTCTGTCAATGATTTAGATAATGGAATTGATGGCTTTGTGCCAAGGTTTGCAGATGATACGATGATAGGTGGAGGGGTGGGTAGTGCTGAGGAAGCAAAGTGATTGCAGCAGGACTTAGACAAATTGGAAGAATGGGCAAAAAAGTGGCAGCTGGAATACAGTGTTGGGAAATGTATGATAAGGAATTTTGGTAAAACGAACAATAGTGCAGACTATTATTTAAATGGGGAAAAGGTTCAAGCACCAGAGGTGCAGAGGGACTTAAGAGCCCTGGTGCAAGCCTCCCAGAAGACTAATTTACAGGTTGAGTCTGTGCTAAAGAAGGCAAATGCAATGTTGGCATTTATTTCAAGGGGAATAGAATGTAAAAGCAAGGAGATAATGCTAAACCTTTGTAAGACACTAGTTAGGCTGCTCTTGGAGTATTGCCAACAGTTTTGGGCCCCATATCTCAGAAAGGATGTGTTGTCATTGGAGAGAGTCCAGAGGAGGTTCACAAGGATGATTCTGGGAATGAAGGGGTTAACGTATGAGTACTGTTTGGCAGCTTTGGGCCTGTACTCACTGGAATTAAGAAGAATGCGTGGGATCTCGCTGAAACCTACTGAATGTTGAAAGGACTAGATAGGGTGAATGTGGAGAGGATGATTCCTATGGTGGTGGTATCCAGAACCTCAAAATTGAGGGACAACCTTTTAGGATGAATGATTTTTGCCAGAGAGTAGTGAATCTGTGGAATGCTCTGCCACAGACTGCAGTGGAGGCCAAGTTCACGGGTATATTTAAGACGGAAGTTGATCATTCCCTGTTCGGTCAGGGCATCAAAGGATACAAGTGTAACCCGTCCTTTTTATGCAGGTCACACCTGCCCTAGAAGAGGTCCCAATGATCCAAAAATCTGAATCCCTGCCCCCCACTCCAATCCTTCAGCCATGTATTTATCCTCCACCTCATATTATTCCTATACTCACTATCTCATGGCACAGGCAGCAATACCGAGATTACTACCTTTATGATCCTGCTTCTCAACTTTCTTCCTAACTCCCTGTATACTGCTTTCAGGACCTCCACACTTTTTCTGTCTATGTTGTTGGTACCAAGATGTACCCTGACCCCATGACCTCTGTCTGTTCACCCTCACATTTCAGTATATTTTGGATGTGCTCAAAAACATCTGGAACTCAGTCAGCTGGGAGGCAATCTACCATCCTTGTTTCTCTTTCATGTCCACAGGATCACCTATCTGTCCCCCTAACTACAGAGTCCCCTATTACTGCTGCACTCCTCTTCTGTTCCCTAACCTGCTGATCCACAGAGCCATACTCAGTGACAGAGACACAGCCACTGTTGCTTCCCCCAGGTAGATCGTAAAGTTACAGCTTTATAAAACTCTGATCAGACTGCACTTGAAGTGTTCTGATCGCCTCATTGTATGAAGGATGTGGATGTTTTAGAGAGTGCAGAGGAAATTTACCGGGCTACTTTCTGGATTAGAGAACTTGTTCTGTAAGGAAATGTTGAGCAATCAAGGGTTATTCTCTTTGGAGCAAAGGAAGATGAGAGGAGACCAGATAGAGGTGTATAAGATGATAAGAGGCATTGATAAGATAGACAGCCAGTAACTTTTTTCCAGGATCTCAATAGCTAATCAGGGTGAACATACAATCAGTGGCCTCTTCATCATGTACACCTGTACACCTGTTCATGTGGCAGCAACTCAATGCATAAAAGCATGCAGACATAGTCAAGAAGTTCAGTTGTTGTTCAGACCAAACATCAGAATGGGGAAGAAAAGTGATTTAAGGGACTTTGAATGATTGCTGATGCCAGGTGAGGTGGTTTGAGTAACTCAGAAACTGCTGATCTCCTTTTCGCACACAATACTCTCTAGAATTTACAGAGAATGGAGCAAAAAACAAAAAAAAACATCCAATGAGCAGCAGTTCTGTGACACCTTATTAGTGAGAGAAGTCAGAGGAAAATGGCAAACGGGCATGTGAGTACAAAGATCTCCGTTTGTGAAAGAGATATTGAGCTGATCGCCGTGAGTATGAGGCCATATTACCTGCCTCGAGAATTCGCAAGCGTCATTGTTGTGAATGTGTATGTCCCGCCGCGTGCCGACGCAACGATAGCGTGTGACGTCATCAGCTCCGCTGTTGCTAGGCTTCAGACACAGCACCCTGAGGGACTGGTGATAATTACAGGGGACTTCAACCATGTGACTTTGGACAAGACACTACCTGCTTTCTCCCAGTACGTGGATTGCTACACCAGGGGTAATAGGACTATTGACCTACTGTATGCAAACGTAGAGGAGGCATATAGTGCATCCCCACTGCCTTCATTGGGGAAAGCTGATCACAACCTGGTTTTGTTACAGCCCAGATATAAATCAATTGTGATGAGGCATCCCACTACCACACGCTCTTTTAGGAAGTGGACTCCTGAAGCTGAACAGGCCCTGAGAGACTGCTTCGGTACTACTAACTGGGATGTACTGCAAGGGGGGCTCTGTGGGGGCATTGAGGAGGTCACTGAATGCACAACGGACTATATTAACTTCTGTGTGGATGCAGTTGTCCCTGTTAGAACTGTTCGCTGCTATCCCAATAATAAGCCCTGGATCACTAGTCACATCAAAGGCCTCCTAAACCAGAAGAAGAGGGCCTTTAAAGATGGTGATCGGTTGGAGCTTAAAAGAGTTCAGAAGGAACTCAGAGTACAGATAAGGGGGGCAAAGGAGCAGTATAGGAGGAAGCTAGAACAAAAGCTGCAGAAAAAAAGCATGAAGGAGGTGTGGGATGGGATGAAGATCATCACCGGATGCGGTGCAAAGCGGAGGGCGAACATAAGTGGAGATGTGGAGAAAGCGAACCAGCTGAACAACTTCTTCAACAGGTTCGACAGCTCAATCTCATCCTCACCGCAGAAATCCACACCAGGCTTACTTCCCTCACAGGAAAATAGCCACTCACAGGAGACCTTGCCCACGCCCAGGATTACGGCTGCACAGGTGGAAGGTCAACTGAGGAAGATCTGTACCAGCAAGGCGGCTGGACCGGATGGAGTTTCCCCACGATTACTGAGGGCCTGTGCGACTGAGCTGGGAGAACCACTACAGCGCATCTTCAACATGAGCCTGGAGCAGAGAAGAGTACCCAGACAGTGGAAAACATCCTGTATTGTCCCGGTACCGAAGAAACCACAACCAAAGGAGTTGAATGACTTCAGACCTGTTGCCTTGACGTCGCACGTGATGAAGACCATGGAGCGGCTGATAATACAGAATCTGAGGCCACAAACCAGGCACGCCCAGGATCCTCTTCAGTTTGCGTATAAGGAGAAGGTGGGAGTGGAGGATGCTATCACGTATTTGCTGCACAAATCACTCTCTCACCTAGAGGGGGTCAGTTGTGCTGTGAGGATTACATTCCTTGACTTCTCTAGTGCCTTTAACACCATCCAGCCCAAGATCTTAAGGCACAAACTAATGGAGATGGGAGTAGACTCTCACATGGTGGATTGGATAGTGGACTACTTGACAGATAGACCTCAGTATGTGCGGTTGGGAGACTGTAGGTCTGACACGGTGGTCAGCAGCACAGGGGTGCCGCAGGGAACCGTACTCTCTCCGGTCCTGTTCACCCTGTACACATCAGACTTCCAATATAACTCAGAGTCCTGCCATGTGCAGAAGTTCGCTGATGACACGGCCATAGTGGGGTGTGTCAGGAATGGACAGGAGGAGGAGTATAGGAAACTGATACAGGACTTTGTGATATGGTGCAACTCAAACTACCTGCATCTCAATATCACCAAGACCAAGGAGATGGTGGTGGACTTTAGGAGATCTAGGCCTCATATGGAGCCAGTGATCATTAATGGAGAATGTGTGGAGCAGGTTAAGACCTACAAGTATCTGGGAGTACAGTTAGATGAGAAGCTAGACTGGACTGCCAACACAGATGCCTTGTGCAGGAAGGCACAGAGTCGAATGTACTTCCTAAGAAGGTTGGCGTCATTCAATGTCTGTAGTGAGATGCTGAAGATGTTCTATAGGTCAGTTGTGGAGAGCGCCCTCTTCTTTGTGGTGGCGTGTTGGGGAGGAAGCATTAAGAAGAGGGACGCCTCACGTCTTAATAAGCTGGTAAGGAAGGCGGGCTCTGTCGTGGGCAAAGTACTGGAGAGTTTAACATCGGTAGCTGAGCGAAGGGCGCTGAGTAGGCTACGGTCAATTATGGATAACTCTGAACATCCTCTACATAGCACCATCCAGAGACAGAGAAGCAGTTTCAGCGACAGGTTACTATCGATGCAATGCTCCTCAGACAGGGTGAAGAGGTCAATACTCCCCAATGCCATTAGGCTTTACAATTCTACCGCCAGGACTTAAGAACTTTTTAAAGCTATTATTAATGCTTTTTGAGATGGTGATTTAGATGCATATCATATTTTTTTTACTGAGTTAAGTATTGTATGTAATTAGTTTTGCTACAACAAGTGTATGGGACATTGGAAAAAAGTTGAATTTCCCCATGGGGATGAATAAAGTATCTATCTATCTATCTATCTAACTGGTTCAAGCTGACAGGAAGGCGACAGAAACTCAAATAACCATGTGTTACAAAAGTGGTGTGCAAAACAGCATCCGCTCTTCTGCACAGCAGAGGAGTTACCTAATAAAGTAACAACTAAGTGTTCTCTTATGATGATTGGAGTAGAGTATAAAGGGGATGTCAGAGGTGAGTTTTTTTACATAGAGAGCAATAGGTGAACGGAACACACTCTTCCCTCTTTTTGGCTTGTCTTACTGTGGCTTGCTGTACTTTTCACACTAATCAGTGCACCCGCAGCCTTTGATAAATACGATTCTAGTCAAAAGTTCAGTTTTGATGCTCAGACCTCTCCGAAAGCCTGCCAGGGGGCAATCAGCAATATTCTCCAGACAAATTCTTATCATAAATTAATCTGGAATTAGGCTTGGAGAGAGGAGGCAGGGGTTGTTTATGCAATTTGAAACCTGAGACCAGTGTGGATCACAGAGGTTTGTGAATGTACAAGATATGACCTGCAGGTTGACAAATCACACAAAGGGTGGTGGTCGTGTTGACAGTGGAGAAGGTTGGCTTAGACCACCCTGGACGTTCTCTCTTTTCTTCTCCCCGCTCAGGGGATACAAAATCCTACGAGCACATACCACCAGGCTCAAGGACAGCTGCTATCCCCCTGTTAACAGGCCACTTGTATGATAAAATAAGCTCTTGACCTCACAACCTACCTTGCTATGATCTTGCACTGTACCTTCTCTGCAGCTGGTAGACTTTATTCTGCATAGTTACTGTTTTACTTTGTTCTACCTCAATGCACTGTGTAATGACCTATGAACAGTACGCAAGACAACGGGCAGCGGGGTGCAGATACCTCTCCACCAAAGGAGGTGCAAGGCACTCCTTCCCTCTGCTTGTCTACAGGTCACCCCTGGGTGAGGTGTAGCACCTGCTTAACCCCACCCCACCCCCTATCAGGGTCACGTGAAACCAGGGGAGCAGGTGGTAGATGGTCATATGAGCAACTGATGCATATCGCAAGTTCTGGTTATGTGACCACTGACACCAGACCAGCAACCTCGAAAGAGTAGGGTCAATGGTAGTGGACACTGTTCTTGTAAAGACACTGCCCAGAAGAAGGTAATGGAAACCACTTCTGTAGAAAAATTTACCCAGAACAATCCTGGTCATAGTCTATGATTCGCCCCAGTCGTAGACACAGAACATAACGAATGAATGATGCAATACAAGTATTTCACTGTATCTCTGTACATGTGGCAATAGTAAACCACTACCAATATTAAAATATTTTCAGTTGGTGAGATAGGCAGAGAAGTGACAGATGTTATGGTGATGTTGCATTTCTTTGAGAAGGCTTTGGTCTGAACGGACGCTTGCATGCTGTTTGAATCTATGGCTTTACAAACAAACCAACATTAGTGTTGTTTTCCACCTCAACGTTCAGAGACTCTCATTGCACTCAGTCAGTTCTAATGGGCAAGTTACGTAGTTTGACAGACATAGGTCTTTGAAATGCTTTATTCCAGGTGGATGGAGAAAAAAGATTGAATAGCATTTACAAGTCTGTTACAACAACATTAACAGAATAAGCGGGACATCCCAGCGGCTACTCAGTTCAATTCTACTTCTCATTTCCATTCTGACATGTCAGACCATGCCTTCCTCTACTGCCGTGATGAGGCCATGCTCAGGTTGGAAGAGCAACACCTTATATTCCATCTGGGTAGCCTCCAACCTGATGGTATGAACATCAATTTCTCGAACTTCTGGTAATTGCACCCCCCCCCCCTTTACCATTCCCCATTCTCATTTCCCTCTCCCATATTATCTCCTTAGCTAGCCATTGCCTCCCTTTGGTGCTCCTCCCCCTTCCCTTTCTCCCATGGCCTGCTGCCCTCTCCTATCAGATTCCTTCTTCTCCTTCCCTTTATCTTTTTCACTTCCTGGCTCTTTACCTCACACTGCCCCTCGACTGCTTTCACCTAACACCTCCTACCTTGTACTTCTCCTCCTCCCCTCACCTTCTTAATCTGAATTCTAATCTCTTTTTTTTGCAGTCCTGATGAAGAAATTTGGCCCAAAACTTTGACTATTTGCTCTTTCCATAGATGCTGCCGGTTAATCCAGCATTTGATTTCCAGCATCTGCAGATTTTCTGCAAGGCCTACATGAAAATAAAAGCATCATGCCACTATCTCTTGTCAATCCCTGGATGATGACTACTGTCTTGTCTTGTCCACACTGCACCAACTGGGCTATAAACGTGTGGGAGCGGTGTGTGGTAAAGTG
The DNA here is from genome assembly GCF_048418815.1 of Hemitrygon akajei. Lineage (NCBI taxonomy): Eukaryota > Metazoa > Chordata > Chondrichthyes > Myliobatiformes > Dasyatidae > Hemitrygon > Hemitrygon akajei. The sequence goes on along the minus strand of NC_133128.1, from coordinate 18,575,984 downwards.
CAAGGACACACACACTGCCTCGGCTGAGGCTCGAACTAACAACCTTCAGATCGCCAGCCCAAAGCCTTAACCACTTGGCCACGCGCCAACACTATTCACAGAGGAGATGGAGCATTAGGGATGGTGTTGAGATCCGTGAAGAAGAAGTGATCAGTAGGAAATTCTATTTGAAAGCCAGTTATGGTGTATTGGTTACTGCTGATGTAACAATGGTTTCTTTTTGACTTTCTGTAGACACACATTTTCATTACTGTTCATGTTTATGGTCAAGAATAAACCACAAACCGTAGGATTCCCCACGTAAATGTCTTGTTAATGTCTCCCATCCACAATTCCAACCACAGGCAAATCCGACAGAGACCTGAGACCAGATGTTCTCTGATTCATTGCACTTCACCCAAATGCAGTATTTCTCAAATAAACACTGCAAACAATCATTTCATTGTCCTTCACACTTGAGCACAGATGAATGACAACAAACAATCTTTAATCTTGACATTGTGTCCAAACATGCTGCTATCCTCCACCTATATCAATGACACAGTGGACAACAACCACCCTACATTCTTTTTCCAGATTAATTGTGGGGCCTTGCCAGGCAACAAAACAGATGTTGATTTGCATGTTTCTGAATCCTGCAACCAAACATTTGACAGTTGCTGGACAGATAGGCCGTGTTGCACTTTGTTATCTGACAACATTTTACAGTTTATCTAGGGAAAGAACACCGCTGTAGTCTTGGCAGTATGGACCCCGACAGTGGTATCTTCCAAAACTTTTATATGATTTGCAATTATATATCTTTGTTAAAAGAATTTTCTTTTGCAATTGGTAAAGGACAAGAGAAGAAAAGAAATTCTTCCTTGCGTTTTGTATTATAATAAATTTTGACTTTGAGCAATTGGGTGAAGCTATAATTGTTTTATATACATATCTCTACACCATACCTTGTGCAGGTTATTTTGGTCTTGGAGGCTGCAACCTCGATTCATCGGTCTGAGAGCCACAGAGGATTAAACAATGAAGACATATTGTCTAAGTAGGCTTGAATTCCCCAGAGTGTAGAAGATTAGCTGCTAGATTAATTGAGCAGTGTAAGTTTAAGAGGCTACTTCCTCTGAAGTATACAGTTGGGTATACAGTATACAGTTGGGTATGCAGTATACAGTTGGGTATACAGTATACAGTTGTATACAGTATACAGTTGGGTATGCAGTATACAGTTGTATACAGTATACAGTTGGGTATGCAGTATACAGTTGGGTATGCAGTATACAGTTGTATACAGTTAGTGAACCCTGAAATGAAGCTGAGGCCATTTAAGAGCGATGCTTCAAAACTCTTCTCCACATTGAAGGTCAAGGAAGTTTAGTGCTGCTTTCCCATAAGCTGGGGAGACATGGAACTGTTACAGCATGGGAAGAAGCCTGTCAATCCATTGGTTCTTTACGGTCTTTTTGAAGAACATTATCCTGCTTAAAAAAGGATCTAGTGCTTTACTGAATATTATTTTGGAACCGGAGAGTCTCCCCGAGGAAATAGGATGATTGCACATGACATTCCTGCAGAATGGCTAACATGCTGAAGGAAATCAATTGGGCACTTAAAAGGGCTGACAGAAGGAAAACTAACAACAAGGAGGATCCAGTCGCTACCGCCTGTCTTCCCTGTATTTCCACAGTTTCTGGAAAAGTCATCAGGCTCCTGAAGAAATACCAGATTAATACCATTCACAAACCCATAAGGAAGCCCAATTCACAGTTTATGCAGGTCAAAGATGACCTGGGACTCAGGTCAGCTGGCATTTGCAGGATTCCCTGTGAATGTGGAGCAGTGTGTATCGGCCAGATGGGACGCATGGTGGAAACTCTCACCAAGGAACACAGGAGGTGTATCCGTTTGGGTTACCTGGAGTAATCAGCAGTAGCAGAACATTGCATTCACAATGGCCTTTGGATTGATTTTGACAACACAAAACCACTGTACCACGCCAATGGCTTTTGGGACCACCTTGTAAAGGAAGCCATTGAAATAAAACTAGAGGAAAAGAATTTTAACAAAGACAAAGTCTCGCTCTAAGTAAGAACTGGAATTTGATTGTAAATAAGGTGGAAAGGCAGAAACCTGATTGGATGAGGATTAACCAATCTGGAGGGATGGAATTACAAGGGTATAAATACCACTGAATTAGACATACCCAGGCATCATCCCTGAAGAAAATGGAAGAGTTTGTCATAGAAACATCATTTATAATGAATATCTGTACCTGGCTGGAAGCCCAAGAGGAGGTTATTCATCAGCCTACTTCTTTCCCTGTCCAGCTTATTTTGAAATATAAAGATTCTGTTTTAACTTTCTCCTTACAGCAGTAAATTACAGTGATATTACTCCCTACATGAAGATTTTCCCTACAGGAAGATTTTCTTCATGTATCCCTAGTGTCTTTTGCCCAAAATATTGTTTGTTAAACTACTAATTAAGCATTTCCCTTATCCTTTACCTTATCTAAGCCAGTGTTGTTGTTTTACACCTCAATCAAACCTCCTCTCATGTAACACTCACAAAATGCTGAAGGAACTTGGCATGTCAGACAGCATCTATGGAGAGGAATGAACAGTGGATGTTTCAGGCTGAGACCCTTCACCAGAACTGGACAGGAAGGGGACAGAAGCCATTATAAGAAGGTGGAGGAGTTTGAGCTTCAGCACTTTGTGCGTGTTACTCTGGATTTCCGGCATCTACAGAATCTCTGGTGTTTACAAACTTCCTCCCAAACTTCTTCACTCCATGGAAACCAGGTCCATCTTCTCCGGTCTAACTTTGGAGTTGAGGTCCCTCACCCTAGGGATCAGTGTAATTGATAATTTCAGCAGTTTGCTTTGACTGCATTCTCCTGTGTCTCCCTGTTTTATACTATATGCCTCTACTTATGGGTGCCTCTATTATTTCTGGCTTCCATGTGCTTTATTAGCATCACTCTATATATATTTATTTCTTTATTCTCTCAAATCCCTCGACCCAACAATCCCTCAATTTAACCCTAGCTTAATCACCAATTAATCTACCGACTGATATGTCTTTGGACAGTGGGAGGAATGGGGAGAATATACAAATTCCTTACAGGCAGTGGCAGGAATTGAACCAGGGTCACTGGTATTGTAAAGTGTTGTGCTAACCACTATGCTACCGTTCCGCCCCATATACGCCCTACTATTTTCTAGGATTTATGCTCATGTCCGCTCTTTATATTTGCTCTATTCAATACTCTCTCCTTACTCTTTCTGCTAAAGTGTATCACACCATATTTCTCTGTTCAAAATTTAATCCCACTTTTGTTTTCTTATTCTGCAGATACAGTGGTGTAGTAGTTAATACGGCTTCAGGGTTCTAAAAATGGACACAATATGTGTGGAGATTGCATATTCTCTGCGTTTTTAACTGGTTTTTCTGGGTTCCTTCCATATCCCAGAGATGTGCAGTAAGTTACTTGGTTGCTGTAAACTACTCCTTATTGTAGATAAGTGTCAAGCAAATCCAAGGAGCTTTGATGACAGTTGCTCTCACCAATTTTTACCAATGCACCATAGAAAGCATTCTATCTGAATGCATCACAGATTGGTATGGTGACGGTCTAGACATGTTCACAACAAACTGCAGAGAGTTGTGGACTCAACTCAGTGTATCACAGAAACCAGCCGTCCCTCCATGGACTCTGTTTATATTCCTCACTGCCTCAGTAAAGCAGCCAGCGTAATCAAGGTACCCACACACGCTGGATAGTTTCTCTTCTCCCATTTCCTACCGGGCAGAAATGAACAAAGGCTGAAAGCACTTGCCACCAGGCTCAAGGACAGCTTCAATGCTGCTGTTATCAGACTCTTGAAAAGACCTATTGCATGATAAGACCTCACAATCCACATTTGTTATTGGTAAGAGTGTCAAAGGTTACAGGGAGAAGGCGGGAGAATGAGGTAGAGAGGGAAAATAATTCAGCCGTGATGGAATGGTGGAGCAGACCCAATGGGCCAAATGGTCTCATTCTGCTCTTATGGTCTAATAAGACATCTTGAAGGAAATAATGAACATTTCTCATATTGTTCTGAAAGTGAGGCAACTGAGTTACAAGACAGTGCTCAACAACTGGAAGTTCTGTAAAAATCTGAATAAGGGGATGATTGCTTAACACACACAAAATGCCAGAGGAACTCAGCAGGGTAAGCAGCATATATGGAAATGAATACAGTCAGCGTTTCAGGCCAAGATCCTTCTTCAGGACTGGAGAGGAATGGGAGAGACACCAGAATGAAAACGTGGGAGAGAGGAGAAGGTGGACTGGCGGAGGAGTCTCAAAGGGTGAAATGGCCTAATTCTACTTCTGTGTCTTGTGATCTTATGGTTATGATCTTCATCTTTATAGTTATATCAGCACTACACTTTCTCTGCGGCTTTTATACTTGATTCTGCAGTTTTTGTTTTACCTTCTTCTAGCTCAATGCATTGTGTAGTGATTTGATCTGTATAAACAGTATACAACACAAGCTCTTCACTGTATCTTGATACCTGTGACAATAATACCAATAGTAATGATTATGTGAGAAAGAATAAGCAGAATCTGAGGCGCAAAGTCCTTGTGCAGGATTACCTAAATGTTAACTTGCAGGTTGAATCAGTGGTAAGAAGGCAAATGCAATGTATTAACTTCGAGAGGATGAGAATCATTTCAAGAGGATTTCAAGAGCAAGGATGTAATGCTGAGGCTTTATAAAACATTGGTCAGGCCACATTTGGAGAATTGTGAACACTTCTGGGTCACTTAAAATGAGAAATGATGTGCTGGCATCAGCGAAGTTCCAAAGGAGATTAACAAGAATGATTCCAAAAATGGAAGTGTCAATGTATGAGGAGTGTTTGATGGCCCTGAACATACTCATCGGAGTTTAGAAGAATGCGGGGCATCTAATTGAAATCTATAGAATTTTGAAAGACCTAGATAGAGTGGATGTGGAGAGGATGATTCCGATAGTGGATGAGTTGAAGACCAGAGGGCACAGCCTCAGAATACAAGAACAATCCTTTGGAACAGAGATAAGGAGGAATGGTGGTGAATCTGTGGAATTCATGGTCACTGATGGCTATGGAGGCCAAGTCAATGAGTATATTCAAAGCAGAGGTTGATAGGTTCATGATTAATAATGGTGTCTAAGGTTACAGAGAGAGGGCAGGAGAATGGGGTTGAGAGGGTTAATCTCAGCAGCGATGGAATGGTGGAGCAGACTCGATGGGCCAAATGGCCTAACTTTGCACCTGTGTCTTATGATCTTATGTGGAGGCATCATAGCTTAACTAGTTCTGCACAACATCATGGACCCAAGGACCGGTTCCTGTGCTGTGCTGTACTGTTCTGTGTTCTGTTTCTCTGGCTCCTGACATGTACTAAGAAATTTGGGGTGGTATGGTAGCTCAGCGGTTGGCATAATGCTATGACAGTGCCTGCGACCTGGGATCAATTCTCCCATGACTGCATGGGTTTCCTCTGGCTGCTCCGGTTTCCTCCCAAAGACGTGGGGTTTAGTAGGTTAATTCTACTTGTAAGTTGTCCTGTGACTAGGCGAGGGTTAAAATCCATGGATTGTTGTGTGGCGTGGCTCAGTGGGCTGGAAAGGCCTGTTCCGTACTGGATTTCTAAATTTTGAAACATTCAAAACTTCGCGATTAGGAACACAACACTCCAGCAACAAGCAGTCTTTGTATTTCTCCCCTTCCCGAAAGTCTTTATGTCACGGACGGTAAGGCTCTGTCCCAATGAAGCATACAGTACAATTGGTACAGAAGGAGCCCCAATCTGGTCAAGGGTAGTCTCTGTGCCAACTCTGTCTGGCTTACAACCGGTGACATTTCTACTTTTATTGAACTGATGTGCTTTGGACCATTTCCGATACAACCTTGGTTCAGGCCTTAAATTTAATACAAATATATTTAAATAAACATCACACACAAAGCAGCAGTATTTGTGCATTTGAAATGGAGTAAGTGAACCCATTGGGAAATCAGCACTTAAATACATTTTAGCATTTTAACAGACAGCTTTCTAGAAAGTTTGCAGTACACTTGTATTGTATTTTACTACATATTAGACCATAAGACCTTAGGACATGTGAGTAGATTCCTTTGTTGTGTCTCAAACAGTTCAAATGGGCATCCAGTCAAGTTCCAGCTTCAAATTAAAAACCTCTGTCGGCAAAAACATTTGTGGCTGGATTTTAAGATTTAAAACTCCACAAGTGCAGTACAACCTTACAAATAGAGCATAAGATAACTAACAGAATAAGAGGGATCGTGCCAAGTACTAAACAGACACCCAGCACGATTCAGGATAAAACTGCAGATTATGATAGCAAGGACGTAAAGTGGAGGCACTGGTCAGACCACACTTTGAGTATTTTGATCAGTTTTAGGCCCCATTTCTAAGAAAGGACGTGTTGATATTGGAGAAGAACCAGAGAATTAGCAAGAATCAACTCTGATCAGTTTCTGCCTGCTCACACGTAGGGTCACAAGTACTAAAGTCAGACAGTCAGACTCTGCTCAGTGTATTTTCCAATACCATCTTCTGCCCTTTTTGCAAATGATTTTCAAAGGGAATGATTGTAATCTCAAGAGCCCTTTTTAGCAGCCTGAGAATAATTGTTTCCAAAGGACTTTGATCTATTTCAACATTCACCATGTGAAGATATGCAACTCAAAGTTACAGGCTTCAGTTAAAGCTCTCGTTCAATAGGCAACATGCTGTCCATTGTTACTCCAAGTCCAGAATGACATGCACTATGTTGTAAGACCATTTCTTCTTCCATATCATAATACCCAAGAGCTGGTATGCCTGTAACAGCCAGACACTCTGCCTAGAACTAATCTATAATATGTACCTTCTTGTTCACAAGAGATTCTGCAGATGCTGGAAATGCTGAGTAACACACACAAAATGCTGGAGGAACTCAGCAGGTCAGGCAGCATCGATAGAGAGCAATTAAGAGTCAACATTTTGGGATGACACCCTTCTTCAGGACTCCTCTTCTTTTTAGATCTTTGGAGATCTCACTCTATCGAAGAGATGAAGAAGAAGCTCACTCAGTTATTAACCAAATCCAGACAATAGGTCCCTGCCACACCTGTCAATGACAGTGCCAAAGCTGCTGAAATTTGCTTGGATCTTCAGAAAGTCCTTGGTCCATGGAAATTTGTCTAATTTTAAAAAAGTCTCATCATTTCTCTTGGTGCTTTTCCACAGTCACTGTATATTTGAGGAGATGTATCTAATATCACAATCTTGAGATTTTTTTCCCCAGCTTCTCTCTATTACCACCACAAAATCATCAGTAATGGTTTCTATTTACGGACATCCTTCTGCCAACTTGTGCATTCTCTTTTGGAAAACTTGCAGTGATTTATACCAGGACTCTGCATACAGGGGTTTACTAAATGCATTATCATTATACTTACTATCCACACGCATACTTGTCTTTTAGTCTGCATGAGACCTTAAAACCATACAAGCTTCCAGTCAAACTTACTTTTATAGTTACCACATTGAACCTATAACTGGTTGGTCTTTCCACGGGAAGACAAGTTCCATCATAATGTACACAAATTTAATTTACTCCACCTTTGTGAGTTTAAGATCTTCACTTGCACTCTTGAATAGATAAAGCATAACCACAGTATGATGGGCTCCAATATCTATTTGAAATCTCACATAATTGCTTGAATTCCTCATGACTTGAACACAAGAGATTCTGTAGATGCTGGAATTCCAGAGCAATACACATGAAATGCTGGAGGAACTCAGCTGGGCCGGCAGCATCTATGGAGAGGAATGCTGACTTTTCAGGCCAAGACACTTCTTCAAGACTGAAAAGGAAGGAAAAGAAAACAGAATAAGGTGTTGGAGAGAGGAGAAGTGGTACAAGCAGGCAGCTGATAGATGAAACCAAGTGAGGGGAAACTTGAGTAGGTGGGGATAGAGATAAAGTGAGAAGATGGACAGGGGTGATAGTTGGAAGAGGTAAAGACTGAAGAAGAATGAATCTGAGAGGAGAGGGGAGTGGACCATGAGAGAAAGGGAAGGGTGGGGGGGACCATAGGGAGATGGTAGGCAAGTGAGAACAAAAATAATATGATGGGAGCTTCACTTTCAATTAGTTCTTATATTCTTGCTTGTCTCTTTTAGGTCATCCACGGCCACCTTTACTCCAGGTAAAACTCGCCCAGCCTCTCCAACTCTCTATATAACTAAACACACCCAGCCTCTCCATCTCTTCATATAACTGAACACACCCAGCCTCTCCAACTCTCCATATAACTGAACACACCCAGCCTCTCCATCTCCCCATATAACTAAACACACCCAGCCTCTCCATCTCTCCATATAACTAAACACGCTCAGCCTCTCCATCTCTCCATATAACTGAACACACCCAGCCTCTCCATCTCTCCATATAACTAAACACACCCAGCCTCTCCATCTCTCCATATAACTAAACACGCCCAGCATCTCCATCTCCCCATATAACTAAACACGCCCAGCATCTCCATCTCCCCATATAACTAAACACACCCAGCCTCTCCATCTCTCCATATAACTAAACACGCCCAGCCTCTCCATCTCCCCATATAACTGAACAAACCCAGCCTCTCCATCTCCCCATATAACTAAACACACCCAGCCTCTCCATCTCTCCATATAACTGAACAAACCCAGCCTCTCCATCTCCCCATATAACTAAACACACCCAGCCTCTCCATCTCTCCATATAACTGAACACGCCCAGCCTCTCCATCTCTCCATATAACTGAACACACCCAGCCTCTCCATCTCTCCATATAACTGAACACACCCAGCCTCTCCATCTCTCCATATAACTGAACACGCCCAGCCTCTCCATCTCTCCATATAACTGAACAAGACCAGCCTCTCCATCTCCCCAAATAACTAAACACACCCAGCCTCTCCATCTCTCCATATAACTAAACACGCCCAGCCTCTCCATCTCTCCATATAACTAAACACACCCAGCCTCTCCATTTCTCCATATAACTGAACACACCCAGCCTCTCCATCTCTCCATATAACTGAACACACCCAGCCTCTCCATCTCTTCATATAACTAAACACGCCCAACCTCTCCATCTCTCCATATAACTAAACACGCCCAGCCTCTCCATCTCTCCATATAACTGAACACACCCAGCCTCTCCATCTCTCCATATAACTAAACACGCCCAGCCTCTCCATCTCCCCATATAACTGAACACACCCAGCCTCTCCATCTCTCCATATAACTGAACACACCCAGCCTCTCCATCTCTCCATATAACTGAACACGCCCAACCTCTCCATCTCTCCATATAACTGAACACACCCAGCCTCTCCATCTCTTCATATAACTAAACACGCCCAGCCTCTCCATCTCTCCATATAACTAAACACGCCCAGCCTCTCCATCTCTCCATATAACTAAACTCGCCCAGCCTCTCCATCTCCCCATATAACTGAACACACCCAGCCTCTCCATCTCTCCATATAACTGAACACACCCAGCCTCTCCATCTCTCCATATAACTAAACACGCCCAGCCTCTCCATCTCTCCATATAACTAAACACGCCCAGCCTCTCCATCTCTCCATATAACTGAACAAGACCAGCCTCTCCATCTCCCCATATAACTAAACACGCCCAGCCTCTCCATCTCTCCATATAACTAAACACACCCAGCCTCTCTATCTCTCCATATAACTAAACACACCCAGCCTCTCCATCTCCCCATATAACTAAACACGCCCAGCCTCTCCATCTCTCCATATAACTGAACACACCCAGCCTCTCCATCTCTCCATATAACTAAACACACCCAGCCTCTCCATCTCACCATATAACTGAACACGCCCAGCCTCTCCATCTCTCCATATAACTAAACACGCCCAGCCTCTCCATCTCTCCATATAACTGAACAAGACCAGCCTCTCCATCTCCCCATATAACTAAACACGCCCAGCCTCTCCATCTCTCCATATAACTGAACACACCCAGCCTCTCCATCTCTCCATATAACTGAACACACCCAGCCTCTCCATCTCTTCATATAACTAGACACACCCAGCCTCTCCAACTCCCCATATAACTAAACACACCCAGCCTCTCCATCTCTCCATATAACTGAACACGCCCAGCCTCTCCATCTCTCCATATAACTGAACACACCCAGCCTCTCCATCTCTCCATATTACTGAACACACCCAGCCTCTCCATCTCTCCATATAACTGAACATGCCCAGCCTCTCCATCTCTCCATATAACTGAACAAGACCAGCCTCTCCATCTCCCCATATAACTGAACACGCCCAGCCTCTCCATCTCTCCATATAACTGAACATGCCCAGCCTCTCCATCTCTCCATATAACTGAACAAGACCAGCCTCTCCATCTCTCCATATAACTGAACACACCCAACCTCTCTGTCTCCCCATATAACTGAACACACCCAGCCTCTCCATCTCTCCATATAACTAAACACGCCCAGCCTCTCCATCACTCCATATAACTGAACACACCCAGCCTCTCCATCTCTCCATATAACTAAACACGCCCAACCTCTCCATCTCTCCATACAACTGAACACACCCAACCTCTCTATCTCCCCATATAACTGAACACACCCAGCCTCTCCATCTCTCTATATAACTAAACACGCCCAGCCTCTCCATCTCTCCATATAACTGAACACACCCAGCCTCTCCATCTCTCCATATAACTAAACACGCCCAGCCTCTCCATCTCTCCATATAACTAAACACGCCCAGCCTCTCCATCTCTCCATATAACTGAACAAGACCAGCCTCTCCATCTCCCCATATAACTAAACACGCCCAGCCTCTCCATCTCTCCATATAACTAAACACACCCAGCCTCTCTATCTCTCCATATAACTAAACACACCCAGCCTCTCCATCTCCCCATATAACTAAACACGCCCAGCCTCTCCATCTCTCCATATAACTGAACACACCCAGCCTCTCCATCTCTCCATATAACTAAACACACCCAGCCTCTCCATCTCACCATATAACTGAACACGCCCAGCCTCTCCATCTCTCCATATAACTAAACACGCCCAGCCTCTCCATCTCTCCATATAACTGAACAAGACCAGCCTCTCCATCTCCCCATATAACTAAACACGCCCAGCCTCTCCATCTCTCCATATAACTGAACACACCCAGCCTCTCCATCTCTCCATATAACTGAACACACCCAGCCTCTCCATCTCTTCATATAACTAGACACACCCAGCCTCTCCAACTCCCCATATAACTAAACACACCCAGCCTCTCCATCTCTCCATATAACTGAACACGCCCAGCCTCTCCATCTCTCCATATAACTGAACACACCCAGCCTCTCCATCTCTCCATATTACTGAACACACCCAGCCTCTCCATCTCTCCATATAACTGAACATGCCCAGCCTCTCCATCTCTCCATATAACTGAACAAGACCAGCCTCTCCATCTCCCCATATAACTGAACACGCCCAGCCTCTCCATCTCTCCATATAACTGAACATGCCCAGCCTCTCCATCTCTCCATATAACTGAACAAGACCAGCCTCTCCATCTCTCCATATAACTGAACACACCCAACCTCTCTGTCTCCCCATATAACTGAACACACCCAGCCTCTCCATCTCTCCATATAACTAAACACGCCCAGCCTCTCCATCACTCCATATAACTGAACACACCCAGCCTCTCCATCTCTCCATATAACTAAACACGCCCAACCTCTCCATCTCTCCATACAACTGAACACACCCAACCTCTCTATCTCCCCATATAACTGAACACACCCAGCCTCTCCATCTCTCTATATAACTAAACACGCCCAGCCTCTCCATCTCTCCATATAACTGAACACACCCAGCCTCTCCATCTCTCCATATAACTAAACACGCCCAACCTCTCCATCTCTCCATATAACTGAACACACCCAGCCTCTCCATCTCTCCGTATAACTAAACACACCCAGCCTCTCCATCTCTCCATATAACTGAACATGCCCAGCCTCTCCATCTCTCCATATAACTAAACAAGACCAGCCTCTCCATCTCTCCATATAACTAAACAAGACCAGCCTCTCCATCTCCCCATATAACTAAACAAGACCAGCCTCTCCATCTCTCCATATATCTAAACAAGACCAGCCTCTCCAACTCCCCATATAACTAAACAAGACCAGCCTCTCCATCTCTCCATATAACTGAACACACCCAACCTCTCCATATCCCCATATAACTAAACAAGACCAGCCTCTCCATCTCTCCATATAACTAAAATAGACCAGCCTCTCCACCTCTCCATATAACTAAAGTCCTCTCATCCAGACAAGAGCTGATAAAATTCCACTGTGCTTTCTCCAACTCAAACTTATCCTCCGATCAGAATTTTACACAATTTCTCGCGCAATCCGACCAACATTTAGCTGGTTCCTTGAGAAGTCTTTCTCACCCCATTGAATGCACAGTTCCAAAAAGAAATCTGTGTCCAAATACTTCCTACATAGTTAGCAGCCAGCAGAAACATAATCCTAGGCATCAAGAGGCAAAGACCATCTATGCACAAAAAATTCAGGAACACCTGTCTGATATTGAACCCTGGCAAATGTAGCTAGGTGTAACACAGGTTAGCTAAACACAGAGATGTAATGCTAGAAAGTTCTACCTGCGGAGGGATGAAAACGAGGTTTACCAATTTTTTTTAAAAGAGAGAATTTGAAAAAATACGCTATGCAAAGGCGGGGTGTGGTTGATGCAGCCATGGACAAGGAGAGGAACAAGGCAATGATTAGAAACTGAAGACATGAACTGTTAAAAGTAGAATTAGTAGTGAGTATCTTTACCCTACTAACTTGAAAACCTCAGGGTGAAATCCCTGGAGGAGAGACAATAGTGATAAAAGATTTATTGAAGCTATGGCTATAACACACAGCAGCTATAATGAGACAACTGCGGCAGAGGTGAGTGTCCAAGATCCCTACCATGTAGTCGGGAATTAGTTCTGTAAAATCATACCAAGGGATCTGGTCAAGTTTTGGTACAAGTTTGTGAACTGACTTACTGCAGATGATCAACTGTTTCATCAAGGAACCAAAGAGCAAGATGTCGAGCCTGCCAGGATGAAGAACCAGCGCAGGAACGAAATGGGAAATGATGCAGAGGATTTAATACAGTTGGATGTATACGTTTATTGTCATTCAAAGAATCCGAATTTGATTTTCTACAAGAACTAATTATTTTTGCAAAGACTTTGATAAGTTACTGAACGAGATTTACTTTGTTTAAAATTGTGATGTTGGAGAATTGTTGTGAAAGGAGTTTAACTGTGTATATATAATTTTTGAATTTGAATTTAAATTTGTAGATATACTGCCTGGAACCGAAACTGAAGTTAACTATAATACTTAAGAAAAGGGATTATATTTGGTTTTCTAACTAACTAGGGACAAGTAAAAAGGAAGGTTTGGTCTGCAAACTTTTATATAGGGAGTAACACTAGATCGAATTAGTTAGGGAGATTAGGGGTAATAAAAGAATCTCACTGACTCTAATTAAAAAGGAATTTGTTTTGGTTTGATATCTAAGAGTTGGAACCTAAACAGAATGTTGAAATTTTGAATTGATCTTGCTTATGTAAATATTTTGTGCATATTGTTTTTTTCTTATAAACAAAACTTACCTCCAGAAGTACCGGTATGTAGTTTCTATTCACTGCCTCCTTCTGATACCTGGATTCTTCTGATGGCCTGCCAGCAACTAATGTAATTTGTATTTTTCCAAGAGTCACACGTGATTAAACCGGAGCTACACAGGTGTCACATAGGCATCAAATTTTTAGAATGTCTATGGGAAGGCCTTTTAGAACAGCTTGTTGTTGAGCCCACTAGGGGATCAGCTGTGCTGGATGGCTGACAAGTGAAGACAGAGCCAAAGTAAAAGCAAAAGAGAGGGCTGACAAGGAAGCCAAAGCTAGTGGGAAGATAGAGGATTGGGAAGCTTTGAAAAACTTGCAGAAGGAAACTAAGAAGGTCATTAGGAAGGAAAAGATGAATTATGAAAGGAAGCTGGTGACTCATATCAAAGTAGATACTAAAAGCTTTTTTAAGAAAATAAAGGGTAAAATTGAATTAAGTGTAGGACCACTAGCGATATGGTAATGAGAGACACAGAGATGCAGGGGAACTGAATGCGTATTTTGCATCACTCTTTACAGTGTAAGACATCTGCAGTACACTGGATATTCAAGAGTGTCAGGGAAGTAAAGTATTTGCAGTGAAAATTATGACTGAGAAGGTGCTCAGGAAGCTTAGTGATACGAGGGTGGATAAATCTCCTGGAGCCTCGGATTCTGAAGGAAGTAGCTAGAGAGATTGTGAAGGCATTAACAATGATCTTTCAAGAATCGATAGATTCTGGCATTGTACCGGATGACTGAAAAATTGCAAATGTTACTCTGCTGTTTAAGAAGGGTGGGAGGCAGCAGAAAGGAAACTATAGGCCTGTTAGCCTGACATCAGTGGTTGGGAAGTTGTTGGTATCGATTGTTAGGGATGAGATTACGGAGTACCTGGAGGCACATGTCAAGATAGACTAAAACCAGCATGGTTTCTTGAAAGGAAAATCCTGCCTGTCTAACCTACTGCATTTTTTTGAGGAAATTACAAGCAGGATAGACAAAGGAGATGCAGTAGGTGTGGTGTACTTGGTTTTTAAGGTCTTTGACAAGGTACCGCACATGAGGCTGCTTAGCAAGATAAGAGCTCATGGAATTACAGGGGAGTTACTAGCATGGGTGGAGCATTGGCTGATCGACAGAAAACAGAGAGTGGGAATAAAGGGATCCAATTCTGGCTGGCCGCCATTTACCAGTGGAGTTCCACAGGGGTCAGTGTTGGGACCACTGCTTTTTACGAGTATGTCAATGATTTGGACTATGGGATTAATGGATTTGTGGCTAAATTTGCCGATAATACAAAGATAGGTGGAGGAGCAGGTAGTATTCAGGAAACAGACAGCCTTAGATAGTTTAGCGGAATGGGCAAAGAAGTGGCAAATGAAATACAATATTGGAAAGTGTATGGTCGTGCACTTTGGTGGAAGAAATAAATAGGCAGACAATTATTTAGATGAGGAGAGAATTCAAAATGCAGAGATGCAAAGGGACTTGGGAGTCCTTGTGCAGGATACCCAAAAGGTTAACCTCCAGTCAGTGGTGAAAAAGGCAAATGAAATGTTGGCATTCATTTCTGAAGGTATAGAATACAAGAGCAGGGATGTGATGTTGAGGCTCTATAAGGCACTCGTGAGACCACACTTGGAGCATTGTCTACAGTTTTGGACTCCTTATTTTAGAAAAGATATATTGACATTGGAGAGGGTTCAGAGAAGATTCAAGTCAAGTCAAGGCACTTTTTATTGTCATTTCAACCATAACTGCTGGTACAGTACATAGTTAAAATGAGACAATGTTTTTCTGGACCATGGTGCTACATGACACAGTACAAAATCTGCACTGTACTATGTAAAACAACACAAGAACTACACTAGACTACAGACCTGCCCAGGACTGCATAAAGTGCACAAAACAGTGCAGGCATTACAATAAATAATAAACAAGACATTGGGCACAGTAGAGGGCAGTAAGTTGGTGCCAGTCCAGACTCGGGGTATGGAGGAGTCTGATGGCTTGGGGGAAGAAACTGTTACATATTCTGGTCGTAAGAGCCTGAATGCTTTGGTGCCTCTTCCCAGATGGCAGGAGGGAGAAGAGTTTGTATGAGGGGTGTGCGGGGTCCTTCATATTGCTGTTTGCTTTGAGGATGGAGTGTGTGGTGTAAATGTCTGTAATGGTGGGAAGAGAGACCCCAATGATCTTCTCAGCTGACCTCACTATCCACTGCAGGGTCTTGCAATCTGAGACAGTGCAATTTCCAAACCAGGCAGTGATGCAGCTGCTCAGGATGCTCTCAATACAACCTCTGTAGAATGTGATGAGGATGGGGGGTGGGAGATGGACTTTCCTCAGCCTTTGCAGAAAGTAGAGATGCTGCTGGGCTTTCTTTGCTATGGAGCTGGTGTTGAGGGACCAAGTGAGATTCTCCGTCAGGTGAACACCAAGAAATTTGGTGCTCTTAACGATCTCTACTGAGGAGCCGTTGATGTTCAGCGGGGAGTGGTCGCTCCGTGCCCTCCTGAAGTCAACAACCATCTCTTTTGTTTTGTTCACATTAAGAGACAGGTTGTTGGCTCTGCACCAGTCCATTAGCCGCTGCACCTGCTCTCTGTAAGCTGACTCGTCGCTCTTGCTGATGAGACCCACCACGGTCGTGTCATCGGCGAACTTGATGATGTGGTTTGAGCTGTGTGTTGCAGTACAGTCATGGGTCAGCAGATTGAACAGCAGTGGACTGAGCACACAGCCCTGGAGGTGGGGGGGGGAGGCCGTGCTCAGTGTGATGGTGTTGGAGATGCTGCTCCCGATTCGGACTGACTGAAGTCTCCCAGTCAGGAAATCTAGGATCCAGTTGCAGAGGAAGGTGTTCAGGCCCAATAGGCTCAGCTTTCCAATCAGTTTCTGAGGATGATTGTGTCAAATGCTGAACTGAAGTCTATGAACAGCATTCGAATATATGTGTCTTTTTTGTCCAGGTGGGTTAGGGCCAGGTGGAGGGTGATGGCAATGGCATCGTCTGTTGAGCAGTTGGTACGGTACGCAAACTGCAGGGGGTCCAGTGAGGGGGACAGCAGGGTCTTGATATGCCTCATGACAAGCCTCTCGAAACACTTCATGATGATGAATGTGAGTGCAACGGGACGGTAGTCATTTAGGCAGGACACTGAAGATTTCTTCGGCACTGGGACGATGGTGGCGGCCTTGACTCATTCACAAGAATGATTCCAGAAATGAAAGGGTTACTGTATGAGTAACATCTGGCAGTTCTTGGCTGTATTCCCTGGAGTTCAGGAGAATGAGGGGGGATCTCATAGAAACATTCCAAATGTTTAAAGGCCTGAACAGATTAGATATGGCAAAGTTATTTCCCATGGTAGGGAAGTCCAGGAAGTGGGCACAACTTCAGGATTGAAGGACATCCATTTAGAACAGAGATGTGGAGAAATTACTTTAGTCAGAGGGTGGAATTTGTTGCCACGAGTGGCTGTGGAGGCCAAGTCATTGGGTGCATTTAAGACAGAGATAGGTAAGTTTTTGATTAGCCAGGGCCTCAAAGGGTATGGGTAAAGTCAGGGGAGTGGGGATGACTGGAAGAGCTGGATCAGCCCATGATTGAATGGCAGAGCAGACTTGATGGGCCAAATGGCCTGCTTCTGCTCCTATATCTTATGGTCTTAAGATATTACTGACTATGCAAGGTAAAACTGCATTGACTATCCCAGTGTCACCTCCCTCCCTGATGCTCCAAACAACTTTTCTTCATGCTTTGAGGCGTGCAACACAATGCCAGCCATGAAAGCTGCTCCCCCCTCCAGGTGAGGAGCCACGGTTTGTAACAGCAGCAGATGTGAGAAGGACTCCATAGAGAACTAATCCCTGTAAGGCGGCTGGTCCAGACAACATCTGAGGTTGAATTCCAGCTCATTGACATCTTCACGGACATTGTCAGCATTTCACTCATCCAGACTGTTGTCCCCACATGCTTCAAATCAGCCATCGTCATCCCAGTACCAAAGATCTCTGCACCTTCAGACCTAAACAACTACTGCCCAGTGTCACTGATGCCAATCACCATGAAATGCTTTAAACGGCTGATAATGGCCCATAACAAAAACTTCTTTCATGCCACACTGGACACTCACCAACATGCTTACCGACAGAGCTGCTCTAGGACAGATGCCACAGCATCCGACATACACCTGACCCTGACTCACCCTGAAAGCAAGCACGCTTATGTCAGAATGCTGCTTCTGGATTTCAGTTCAGCATTTAGCACCATTGTCCCACGTGGCTTGGTGAGCAAGCTCTTACTCGGCCTAGTTATTTTGTGGTATTTATTACTAATTACCAGTTTTTTAAATTTCCAATTTATTAACTGAATATAAATTCCATAGCTGACATGGTGGAAATTGAACCAGACCTCTGGATCTCTGGTCCTATAATCTAACTGCCGTACCATCACTACACCCCTGAGCCTGAGGGAAGCCAGACTTGTACCTGCTAACAGACGAGGCAAGATTATGCAGAAGTTGAGAACAAAGCCTTTAAGTTTTGACTGGAATCAAGAAAGTCCTTTAGTTCTTATTCAGCAGCCCTTCATCCCCGTAAAAATCTGTAAACCACAGTCAGTGATATTAATTCAAATTAGCCTCACATATAGTAGCAACAGAAAGAAGGCAAAATTATCATTGAGACAGAATGTTACGGCAGATGGTCTGTTACCCAGAACTATATTGGAACTGGAAATGTGAGATTGCAACTGTGTTTTAAGTTGCAGAGGGGTGGAGGGCTAGAGAGAAAAGGGAATGTCTATGATAGGATGCAGGCTAAAGTTGCCATGGTAATAATGGCCTTAATAATGGCGGATAAAGAAAGGAAGCGAGAAAATAGGAATATATTGAAACACAAGACACCGTCACATCCATTGTCGACCATGGTCTTCCATCTGTTCAAGATCATGATTGTAATTTGGCAAATTTTTCTATGGAACTGGCTTGCCATTGCCTTCTTCCATGCAGTGTCTATACTAGACGAGTGCCCCCAGACATATCAATACTCTTCAGAGATTGTCTGCCTGCCATCAATGGTCACATAGCTAGGACTTCTGATATTCACCAGTTGCTCATACGAACATCCACCACCTCCTCCCATGGCTTCAGGTGACCTTGATCAGGGGGCTAAACAGGTGCGACAAGGGTGACGTGCAGACTAGCTGAGGGAAGGAGCTCCTTACACCTCATTTGGTATCTCTGTCACGCCACCCAAATTGAAGAGAGAAATTGAGGTGCTTATATCAGGCATGGATTAGATTAAATATCTCATAGATTGAGCCCAACAATCTTTAATCTAATTCATTTGTCCTATTGAGTCTGCTCCACTATTCAATCATGGCTGATTTATTTTCCCTCTCAACCCGAATTGGAGAGTGGTATGTAAGTGTACCAGTTAGTGCAATTGCTTTACAGCACCAGCGATCACTGATCGGAGTCAGATACTGTCCAGTATACAATATGTAAAGAGTTAGTACATTCTCCCCATGACTCTTGTTTCTTCCATTTGTTCTGCTTTTCTTCCACATTCCAAAGATGTACGGCTTAAGGTTAGCAAGTTGAGGGCGTGGTATGTTGGTGCCGGAATCATGACGATACTCGCGGGACTGCGTCCACCAAAATCCGTGGGTTGTGTTGGTCATCGATGCAAAATAACGCATTTCACTTTA
Organism: Hemitrygon akajei; assembly: GCF_048418815.1. Classification (NCBI taxonomy): domain Eukaryota; kingdom Metazoa; phylum Chordata; class Chondrichthyes; order Myliobatiformes; family Dasyatidae; genus Hemitrygon; species Hemitrygon akajei. The sequence goes on along the minus strand of NC_133128.1, from coordinate 18,556,485 downwards.
TCAACATACACGTGACAAATAAAGCTAATCTTTCAGGCTTTACTGGAATAACTTAGGAACACGAAATTAAAGAGGTCAGGTAGGACTGGGGTCAAGAATTAAATTGCAATGATCAGCTCAGGTTCATCTCAGCTGACTGAATCCTAGTGGTCACCCAGTCTGCCATTGCATGAGAAGGTGATCATACTGCGATCACCTGATACTTAACTGAATTGTTGATCCACCTGGAAAGAGGGTTTGGCCCTTGAATGGCAGGAAAGGAAGTGATAAAAGGGCAGGTGTTGCACGGAGAAAGTTCTGTGAGAACTGGTGGTTGTTCGAGACGGAATCACAGACCAGGAAATCGGGAACTGAAATAGTGGTTGGTTTCTTGGAATAGGAATTTATTACAAAGGGAATTGAGAACAAGAGCAAGGAAATCCTCTTGCTTTTGTACAGAGCCCTGGTGAGACCACACCTGGAGTATTGTGTACAGTTTTGGTCTCCAGGGTTAAGGAAGGACATCCTGGCTGTAGAGGAAGTGCAGCGTAGATTCACAAGGTTAATTCCTGGGATGTCCGGACTGTCTTACGCAGAGAGGTTAGAGAGACTGGGCTTGTACATGCTGGAATTAAGGAGATTGAGAGGGGATCTGATTGCAGCTTATAAGTTTATTAAGGGATTGGACAAGATAGAGGCAGGAAATATGTTCCAGATGCTGGGAGAGTCCAGTACCAGAGGGCATGGTTTGAGAATAAGGGGTAGGTCATTTAGGACAGAGTTAAGGAAAAACTTCTTCTCCCAGAGAGTTGTGGGGGTGTGGAATGCACTGCCTCAGAAGGCAGTGGAGGCCAATTCTCTGGATGCTTTCAAGAAGGAGCTAGATAGGTATCTTATGGATAGGGGAATCAAGGGATATGGGGACAAGGCAGGAACCGGGTATTGATAGTAAATGATCAGCCATGATCTCAAAATGGCGGTGCAGGCTCGAAGGGCCAAATGGTCTACTTCTGCACCTATTGTCTATTGTCTATTGTTGAGATAGAAGCATGGACCAGGGAATTTGCAAGGGAGGAATCCCTTCAGAATGCTGAAAGAGGAGAGAAGTGGAAGATGCTTTTGATAGTTGAAACCTGTTGAAGGGGGTGCAAAGCACAGAAGATGATCTGTTGGATGTGGAGTGTGATGGAATGGAAGCGAAGGACAAAGGAAGTTTAATCTTATTCTGTCTGGGGGAGAGGAGGTGAGAGCAATTATGCAGGAGGTAAAGGAGATGTGATTGAGAACCCTGGCAACAATGGTACCTTGATGTAAAACACATAGGTTTGTTAGTCCACTATGGAATATATTACAGAGGTTGAGTCCATTTATACTCTAGAAGCTCATTTCTCAGAATTTAAAGTTTCAGAATCAGGTTTATTATCATTAATATATGGCAAGAAATGTGTTCTTTTGTAGCAGTAGTGCATGTAATATTATGTTACAATAAAACATAAATAAATAATGTAAAAGAGGTAGAGTTCATGGACTCGTGGACCAATCAGAAATCTGATGGTAGAGAAGAAGAAGCTGTTCGTAAAACACTGAGTGGGTGCCTGCAGACTCCTGATGGTAGTGATAAGAACAGAGTCCTTTATGATGAATGCGGTTTTTTGAGACACCACCTTCTCAATGACTTGTGCCTGAGGTAGAGCTGGAACAAGAAAGAGATTAGTGGGAACATACTCTTGCTCCAGCTTCATATCTGCCAGCTTCAGCTGAGTCATCAGAAAGCTATCCACAATCGCTAAAGAAGTTGTTAAGAAGTGAGAGTTTGAAGAAAGTTTAAAATTCAGACTGAAGGATCAACTTCTTGCTGAACTACGATACGGGTTCTCATACAACTGTGTTATATACCTGTAAAGCTCAAGATGAAGGAAAGACTGAGAAGATGCTTGAGACTTGTTCAAACAAATTTGGCTTGTAGAGTTGAAGACATAGCAGATAAGTTGGAAGTGCTACTCATACATTAATCAGAAAAAGATAGGTTCAGGCAACTGAACATGTTCTAACTGCGTCCAGCAAGTTCCAAGTTTAAAATTCAACGTTCAATGTAAATTTATTATTAAAGTACGTATAGGTCACCCTATATTACCTTGAGATTTATTTCCTTGCAGATATTCACAGGAAAACAGTGAAATACAATAGAATCAGTGAAAAGCTACACAAAGACTGACAAGCCACCAATATGTGAAAGAAGACAAACTGTGCAAAATAAATAAATAATAATACTGGGAGCATGTGTTGTAGAGTCCTTGAAAGTGAGTCCATAGGTTGCTAAATCAGTTTAGAGTTGAAGTGAGAGATGTTATCCATGTTGGTTCAGAACCTTTATGGTTGAAAGGTAATAACTGTTCCTGAGTCAGGCAGTGTGGGACCTAAGGCTCCTATACCTCCTCGCTAGTGGCAGCAGTGAGATGCGAGCATGGCCTGGATGGTGGGTGTCTTTGATGATGGATGTTGCTTTCTTGTAGCAATGCTCCTTGACGATGTGCTCAAAGGTGGGGAGGGCTTTGCCTCTGATGTATCCACCATTTTTATTTATTTCAGGAGTCAATCACTGATTATTCAAACTGGAGATCCATGGGCAGTCCTCACCAGGGAAATCAGAGGTGGAGAGGAGCAGCAACTTTAAGTTCCTCACTGTTATCATTTCCTGGGTCCAGCATACAAGTGACATTATGATGAAAGCACGGTAGTGCCTCTACTTTCTTAGAAGTTTGGGAAGATTGAGCATGACATCTAGAACACTGATAAACTTCTACAGGTATGTGATGGAGAATTTATTGACTGGTTGCATTACAGCCTGGTATGGAAGAACCTATGTCCTTGAACAGAAAATCCTACAAAACGTACTGAATGTAGCCCAGTCCATCACAAATAAAGCCCACCTCACTTTGAACATATCTATATGGAGCACTGTCGCAGAAAGGCAGCACCCACCACCCAGGCCATGCTCTTTTCTCGCTGCTGTCATCAGGAAGAAGGCACAAGAACATTAGAATTCGCACCACCAGGTTATTACCCCTCAACCATCAGGTCCCACACCACCAGCTTCAGGAACAGTTATTACCCCTCAACCATCAGGTCCCACACCACCAGGTTCAGGAACAGTTATTACCCCTCAACCATCAGGTCCCACACCACCAGCTTCAGGAACAGTTATTACCCCTCAACCATCATGCTCCTGAAATAGAGGGGATAACTTCACTTGCCCCATCACTGAAATGTTCCCACAACCCATGGACTCACTTTCATGAACTTTTATTATTATTTATATTTTTTCTCAGCTCAAGCTGGTAAAACCTGAGATACAAGCATAGCCAAACATACACATCTGTCAATTGCTAGGAACTTTCTGACTATTCTAGTGTTTAGTATTGTGGCTTTTTGAAGATTTACATAGATATTACTGTTCAGCCCTAATTGTTTAATGCTATTGTGTAGTGAATTTGGGAAGACACCAGTTGTAGATATTATTCTCAGGACAATGTATATCTTGTTCATGTTCCAAAGTCTTTCAATTTCCTCTTTTAATTCAGCCTGTTTCTGGTGTTTTTCACTTATTGATTTCTGTAAATTATTATTATTATTATTATTATTATTATTATTATTATTATTATTATTATTATTATTATTATTATTATTATTATTATCATCATCATCATCATCATCATCATTGTGCATGCTTGCAAGAAAATGAATCTCAGGGTTGTATATGGTGATATATACTATGTCCATTGATAAAAAAGTTATTTTGAACTTTGAACTTTTGTAGACTTTTCCATTCTAAGGTATTGGTGCTTGCAAAGCAGGGCGTAATGCAACCATTCAGGATAATCACTACTGTGACCCTATAGAAGCTTGTCAAATACTGAATGTGCGAAAACTTCTGAGAAAGTAGAGGCGATGTTGTGTCTTCTTACTTGCTGGTCCCAGAATAGGATAACACCAAGGAATTTAAAGTTGAGTAAAGTTAAGTTCACACTGACAGGAAAATTTTGCAGAACCAAAAGATACTCAGTTGAGATTGATGAGAGTATCTGTGGTGATTTATGGGTCAGATCCTTGTCTGAGATGAACCACTCAATCACGAAGCTGGTTCCAGTCGGATGTCAGCAAGTGAAATACTAGGAAAGAAATAGAATTTGCCATGTGTTCGCATCCAGAACCAAACTATCTGATGCACCATCAATAACTCTCTCTGAGACGTGAAGGTGAGATATCGGCTTTTATTGACTGGAAGAAAGAACAAGCAGTGGTTGACCACCATACTACATCCTGGAGAATGAGGCCGGGCCCAGGCTTCAATCGCCTTTATACCGGGGTCTGTGGGAGGAGCCACGGTCTGTGGGAGGGGCCACAGGAGCAGTCAGCAGGGGACGTGTCCAGACAGGTATATGTAGTTCACCACACTATCTAAAAGCCTCCATGAGTGAATCTGCAGATGCTGGAAATAAATAAAAAACACAAAATGCTGGCAGGACTCAGCAGGCCAGACAGCATCTATGGGAGGAGGTAATAACGATGTTTCGGGCCGAAACCCTTCATCAGGAGAGAAGTAACATGGGATGGTCGAGGGGGGATAAGAAGTGGGGGGAGGGATAAAGTAGAGAGCTGGGAAGTGATAGGCTGGAGGGAAATGGGCTAGGGGGAAGGTGGAGAATTATGGGAAATAAAAGAGAAAGAAAGGTAGGGCTGGGGGGAGAGATTATAGTGAGGGGGGAAAAAGAGAGAGAAAGAGAACCAGACTAAAATAATAGATAGGGATGGGGGTAAGGGTGGGGGGCAGGGGTATCAACGGAGGTCAGTGAGTTGGATGTTCATGCCGGCAGGAAGGAGGCTACCTAGGTGGGAGATAAGGTATTGCTCCATCGACCTGCGTGTGGCCTCATCTTCACGGTAGAGGAGGCCATGGACAGACATGTCAGAGTGGGAGTGGTCTACACCGGTATCTGTCCTTCTCTTTTCTTGCGTTATATCGACGACTGCATCGGCGCTGCTTCCTGCATACATGCTGAGCTCATCGACTTCATTAACTTCACCTTCAACTGTCACCCCGCCCTCAAATTCACCTGGTCTATTTCCGACACCTCCCTCCCCTTTCTAGATCTTTCTGTCTCTATCTCCGGAGACAGCCTATCCACCGACGTCTACTACAAACCTACTAACTCCCACAGCTACCTAGACTATTCCTCCTCCCACCCTGTCTCCTGCAAAAATGCTATCCCTTTCTCTCAATTCCTCCGACTCCGCCGCATCTGCTCTCAGGATGAGGCCTTTCATTCTAGGACAAAGGAGATGTCTTCCTTTTTTAAAGAAAGGGGCTTCCCTTTGTCCACTATCAACTCTGCCCTCCATCGCATATCCCGTATTTCACGCACCTCTGCCCTCACCCCATCCCCCCGCCAGCCCACCAGGGATAGAGTCCCCCTGGTCCTCACCTATCACCCTACCAGCCTACAGATCCAACACATAATCCTCCGTAACTTCCGCCACCTCCTACGTGATCCCACCACCAACCACATCTTCCCCTCCCCCCCCCACTCTCGGCTTTCTGCAGGGATTGCTCCCTACGCGACTCCCTTGTCCATTCATCCCCCCCATCCCTCCCCACGGACCTCCCTCCGGGCACTCATCCCTGCAAATGGAAGAAGTGCTGCACCTGCCCCCACACTTCTTCGCTCACCACCATCCCAGGCCCCAGACAGTCCTTTCAGGTGAGGCACCACTTCACCTGCGAGTCAACCGGGAGTGATATACTGTATCCAGTGCTTCTGATGTGGCCATTTATACATTGGGGAGACCCGCCGCAGACTGGGAGACCGTTTCGCCGAACACCGGCGCTCAGTCCTCCAGCAGTGGCGGGATCTCCCTGTGGCCACACACTTCAATTCCACAGACCACTCGCACTCCGACATGTCTGTCCATGGCTTCCTCTACCATCAATATGAGGCCACACACAGGTCGATGGAGCAATACCTTATCTCCCACCTAGGTAGCCTCATTCCTGCCGGCATGAACATCCAACTCACTGACCTCCGTTGATACCCCTGCCCCCCACCCTTACCCCCATCCCTATCTATTATTTTAGTCTGGTTCTCTTTCTCTCTCTTTTAACAAATTAACTGTGCCCTTTGGAATAATACCTCAAAATATCCGGGGTATTTCTTTGTCTGACCAACATGTTATTGCGTTTGTTGCATTGTTAGCTAGGAGGGCCATTCTGTTGAAGTGGAAAGATACGTCGGTTCCCATTCTGTCACAATGGTTCTATCAAGTGACGTTATGTCTTAGTTTGGAGAAAATTAGAAGTCGAACCTTCGAACCTATGTTTGATTTTGAGAAAAGATGGGGTTCATTTGCTCGTTATTACCATTTGAGTTAATTGATAGATTTTCTCCACGATCTAATGTAAATTTTGGTGTAATTATTTTTTGCTGGCGGTTTGATGTTTATCTTTAGAAGCTTTTTGTATGACGCATGGCTCCGGGCTTGAACACCTGATGGGTCTTTTTTCTCCTCACTTTTTTCTTGCTTTAGTAGGGGGTTTTTTTCTTTTTTTGTGTGTCACTATATTTTTCAATCCTTAATATTGTTTTTTTTTTCCTTTTGAGACATCGTAAGTGTTACTTACTTCAATGTACTCTTGTATTTTGGATAATAATAATAAAAAGATTTGAAAAGAAAGAAATTTATGGATGATCATTTACTCTGCACATTATATCATTATTTGAAATTGCTTTTAAAAAAAGGGAAACTGAATATAATATATCTGCAAGCATGGAATGTGCTGTTTTCCTTCTGAAAAGTCATTGGCTTTAAACTAGAGGTTCTCAACCTTTATTTATGCCATGGACCAATACCACTAAGCAAGGGGTCTGTGAACCTCAGATTGGGAACCCCTGGTTTAAATATAGATTCTGTTCCTCTCTCTATCAGTGCTGTCCATCCTGCTGAGTGTTCCAGCTTCCATTTTTGCTTCTGTTTTCTACTATAATGGTGTGGGTGTCGATACAATGATCCTATTGGACAACACTGCCATGTGATTGCCTCCTTCTCAAATTAAGCTTCATGAACAGTCAGGTCTGCAATATGAAAACGGTTTGTGTGCTGTCTTGCAAATGAACATGACCTTATTTGGATATATAAGTATATTTGCTTTCCTCAGTGCATTCTGGAGACATTAGTCAAGTCGAAGTAAACTTATTATCAAAGTACATATATGTCATACAGTTCCGTGAGATTCATTTTCATGCAGGCATTTACAGAAAATTTAAGAAAATTTAACAGGCTATACTGTCCCTTAAACTTGTTCTGCCTTCCACTAAGAATGTGGCTGATCTGATTATAGTGTTTCCTATCTGATCTCTTTCATCCTTGATTCACTTGCAATCCATATTTTCAATCACTTGCTCTCACAGGTCTGTAGGAGAGAGCACTCTGTGTAATCATGAACCTGTGAAGGAATCAGTACACAGTCAAACACTTTTCTGAGAATATAACTTGTATTTCTGCAATCTTCACAAGAGGAAATATCCCCTCAAAATCCATCCTATTAATCAGCTTTGAGTCCTAATTGTTTCCAGAAGATAGAACATAGAACATTACAGCACAGTACAATCACTTCAGCCCACAATGTTGTGCTGACCTTTTAACCTTCTCTTAGATCAATCTATTATCTATGTGCATATCTCAGAGTCTCCTAAATGTCACTAATGCATCTGCCTCAACCACTACCTCTGGTAGCGCATTCCACACATCCATCACTCGCTGTAAAAGACCTACCTGTGATATCTCCCCTATACTTTCCTCCAATTACCTTAAAATTATGCCCCCTCACACTATCTGGGAAAAATTCTCGGGCTGTCCACTCGATCTATGCTTCTTATCATTTTGTACCCCTCTATCAAGTCACCTCTCATCCTCCCTTGCTCCTAAGAGAAGAGCTCTAGCTTACTCAGCCTTGTAAGACATACTTTCCAATCCAGGGAGTGTTCTACTAAATCTGCTCTGCACCTTCTCTAAAACCTCTACATCCTTCCTATAATGACCAGAACTGAACACAGTACTCTAAGGTGGTCTAACCAGAGTTTTAAAGAGCTGTAAAATTACCTCATTGCTCTTGAACTCAAAGATCACATGGAGTCAGAGTCCTAGAGATGTACAGCAGGAAACAGCCCTTTTGGCTCCACACCACCCATCAACCACCCATTTTGACTAATCCTACATTAATCCCATTTCATCTACAGTCTAGCAGTCCCCGAGATCCTACCACTCACCTATACACTAGGGGCAATTTGCATAGGCCACTTAACCTTGAATCCCACACTTCTTTGGGATGTGTGAGGAAACCAGAAAACCTAAAGAAAGGGAACACAAACTCGCTTTGGGTTCGGGGTTTGTTGGTTTATGGGCAGAGGGGAAATCCCTCATACGTTTCTTGATCTTCTTACAAGGGTGAACTGGTGCATATCTACCTAAAAGTTGAAACTTTGCCATTTCTCACTGTCATTGGACACTGCCAGTTTGATCTGGCCCATGCCTTGATTTATTTTTGGGAGCTACGTTTAATTATCATCTATCTTATTAAGAATGGGATGGTTAGGGTTAGGGTGATGTGAGCTCATTTCTCAGAATTTCAGAATGCTATGTGAGAAGTAGTGAGGTAGTGTTTGTAGACTGTTCTGAAATCTGATAGCAGAGAGGAAGAAGTTGTTCGTAAAACACAAACTCTACCTAGGCAGCACCCAGGGTCAGGATTGAACCTGTGTCTCCGGGTACTGTCAGGTAGCTGTGCCAACACATTCTTCTAAACTCAAGGCCCAACTAGCTAAACCATTCTTCAATAGACAGTCCCTACATTCAAGGGTTACATTTGCTACCAGTCCAGAGATTTTGAACAGACCCAGCCTCACTGATGATTATTTTGTCAAGTGGTCTGCAATAAAGATGCAAACCCCATTCAAGGTTCCCTGTGCAGATCACCCAGGGAAAAGGATGTTAACTAATGCAAATGTAAACTGCTACAGTGTTATGTTTTATATTTGTTTTGTGCTCAGGAAACTGGTGCATTTAAACCTAACAATTGTACTTTCTCAGCTTGAAAATATTACCTCGGCTTTCCTCTACAAAGAGGATCCCATGAAATGTTACAGGTCTTTATCTTCTGCCATCTTCCCTCTCCATGCTTTTTATATATAGCTCTCAGCCTGAAACACTATGTTAATACTCCTTGGCTTCTTGCCAGGGTTTTGGCAAAAATTCTTGAGAAATGACGTATACATGACCATTAACATAATTTCTCCAAAAATTCACTAAAGTTAAGGCAAGATACGAGAAGGAAAACATTTCCATGCCATTGTAATGTATCTATTTTTGATGGTACTACTTCTAATATTGCTAATGAATAAATTATTAATAAAAATGCCCAATGTGTTTCTTAGCTGCTCCGTTTCCACTCCCTCCAGTCCTGTTACAACATGACTAATCATTTTGGGAATCTTATCTTGTTGATAATAATTTGATTCTCGGTTAGCTACAATATTTGGTAGCCGATGGGATTGGTGAGTGATTAGGAATGAAGGTTTCTGTGGATGGCTCTGATTTTCTGGAGGATATAATTCATGAGTTTTAGATCAGATTTCCCAGGGCATAGAGGCCATGAAAGTTAGCCTTTTTCAGCAGCAACACAGTACAAGTATAACATAAACAAACTTGAAATAGCATAACTTATGCACAATTTACACAAAAATGTAGGAAAATAGAAACACAACAAATTTGGCATAAATTGAGGGAAATATAGTTCAAGGTTGTATGTAGATTTTCCAGGTTGTTTCAAAAATCTGATTGCACTAAAAGCTCTTGTTGAACCTTCAGGCATGGCCCAGATGGTGGGGGTTCATAACGATAGATGTCACATTCTAGTAGATGTCCTTGATGGTGGGGAGAACTGTACCTGTGATGGAACAGGCTGGGCCCACACTCTCTGTAGCCTCTTGTGTTCCTGAGCATAGGACCTTCCATACCAGCCTGTGATGCAACCAGTCAGAATTCCATCCTACACCTGTAGAAGTTTGTTAGAGATTTTAATGACATGTCAAGTGTCCTTACAGTTCTAGGTAAGCAAAGAAGCTGAATTGCCTTCTTCATGGTAGTATCTACAGTACAGAACACTAGTCTTAGGCATATAGCTAGGGTGCCTAAGACTTTTGCACAGTATTGTATTTGTCACAATGGAGCAGAGAGCGAATTTGCAAATCTGGCAGGAGCAAGGGATGTTAGGAATGGTGAGGATGGAGCCCTGTGCAAGGGATGTGGAACAGGTGGCAAAGGAGTGCCAGGGGTGAGAGATGACATGGGTGCAGATACACCCAACCCTGAGACACCAGGCAAGATAATTTTATTACAAACAATTGATTTATTGATCATTGCAGAATGTCCCTCTGGTGCTTCCTGCTCACTCCCTTCTCCCTTCCCCTTTTCCCAACAACAATTCCCCTCTCCCTGCCCTCTTCCCATTCTCAGTCCACAATAGAGACCCATATCAGAATCGGGTTTATCATCATTCACATATGTCATGAATTTTTATTTTTGCAGCAACAAAAGAATTAGTACAGTACTGTGCAGAGGTCTGAGGCAGCCTAACCATATATACAGTATATACCCAAGAATTTTGTATGTACTGGGACCAGGATAAATCCACCCAGGAACATGGAGCTGCTACAAACAAGGGAAAATGTGCAGATGCTGGAAATCTAAGCAACACACACAAAATGCTGGAGGAACTCAGCAGGCCAGGCAGCATCTATGGAAAAGAGTACAGTCGACGTTTTGGGCTGAGATCCTTCAGCCAGACTGCTCGTCCTTTTCTCCGCAACACTTCAATGAGGACTGGTGATAGTTTGCCTGGCTTCTCCTTCCTAAAGTCCACAATTAGTTAATCACAGAGTTATAAATCACTACAAAAAGTGAAAAAGTTTCCCCTCATGTTCTCTTTCAATAGTTCACCTTTCACCCTTAACCCATTGTTATAAAAATCAATGATCAGTGATCAGTGAGGCACAGAGATGGGCCTGAAGATAGGTAAGTCTCCTGGGCCTGAGGGAATGCATCCCAGGGTACTGAAAGAAATGGCAGAAGTCATAGTAGAGGCTTTGGTCATAATTTACCAAAATTCTCTGGACTCTGGGCAGGTCCTGGCAGGTTGGAAAACAGTGAATCTCACGCTAATGTTCAAAAAAGGATGTAGGCAAAAGGCAGGTAATTATTGACCAGTTGGTTTAACATTGGTAGTTGGGAAAATGCTTCAAACTATCATTAAATAAGAAATAACGAGACATCTGGAAAGAAATGGATCCATCAGGCAGACAAAGGATAGATTCAGCAAACACAGGTCCTGTTTGACAATCTTACTGGAGTTCTTTGAGGATATAATGAGGGCAGTGGATAGAGGGAACAGGTGAATATTATTTATTTGGATTTCCAGAAGGTGCTTGATAAGATGCCACATAAAAGACTTACCCATAAGATATGGATGCATAGAGTTCAGAGTGATGTATTAGAATGCATCAGTTAACTAATAGAAAGCAGAGAGTTGGGATACATGGATGTTACTCTGGTTGGCAATCAGTGGTGAGTGGTGTGCTGCAGGGGTCAGTGCTGGGCTCACATTGTTCACAATATATGTTAACGACCTGGAAGAGGGGACCAAGTGTAGTGTATCTAAGTTTGCTGATGATACTAAATTGAGAAGAAAATCAAATTGTGCAGAAGATATAGAGAGCTTGCAGAGAGATATAGATAGGTTAAGTGAGTGGGCAAGGGACTGGTAGATGGAGCACAATATTGGTAAATTTGAGGTCATCCACTTTGGAAGGAAAATGGAAGATCAGATTATTATTTAAATGGTAAAAAATTGCAGCATGCTGCTGCGCAGAGGAACTTGGAAGTGCTTGTGCATGAATTTCAAAAAGTTGATTTGCAGGTGCAGCAGGCTATCAAGAAGGCAAATGGAATGTTGGCCTTCCTTGCTAGAGGGATTGAATTTAAGAGCAGGGAGGTTATGCTGCAACTGTACAGGGTACTGGTGAGGCCACACCTGGAGTACTCTGTGCAGTTCTGGTCTCCTCACTTGAAGAAGGATATATTGGCTTTGGAGGCAGTGCAGAGAAGGTTCACCAGGTTGATTCCAGAGGTGAAGAGAGATTGAGCCAGCTGGGACTGTACTTGCTGGAATTCAGAAGAATGAGAGGAGATCTTGTAGAAACATATAAAATTATGAAAGGAATAGATAAGATAGAGGCAGAAAAGTTTTTTCCTCATAGTTGAGACTAGAACTAGGGGACATAGTCTCAACATTCGGAGGAGTAGATTTAGGATGGAGTTGAGGAGGAATTGCTTTTCCCAGAGAGTGGTGAATCTGAAATTCTCTGCCCAATGAAGCAGTGGAGGCTACCTCAGAAAATATATTTAAGACAAGTTTGGATATATTTTTGCATAGTTGAGGAATTAAGGGATATGGGGAAAAGGCAGGTAGGTGGACACGAGTCCATGGTCAGATCAGCCATGATCTTATTGAATGGCGGAGCAGGCTCAATGGGCCAGATGGTCGACTCCTGCTCCTATTTCTTATGTTCTTATGAGAGAATCTGTATTTACCAACAAGTACCTTTATTGTCTCAACAGAACACGTGAACTTAAACAACAAAATACCAGTGTACACACCTACTAAGTTTTCCTGACTTTCTATGAACAGTTAAAGAACCAAAGATATAATACCATTTAAGAAAGGAGTTTCTGCTGCTGGCCATATGTTCCTCATAGACCCGTTTCCTATTTCCGTGACCATAGGTCTTCATCAATGATGGTTGTTCTCCTACAGAGTTACCGCTGTCAGCACACTTAAAATGTCTGCCTTTATATTCATTCCTTACCAATTTAATTGTTACATTCCGCTGTCATATGGAAGACGCACAACTAGCAAAGCTAAAATGAAAATAATGTGATGATGGCCTTAACTGAGAAAGTTAATGGATTTGATACCGCTAATGAGGACTGGGAATTGTATATCAAGAGTGTTGAACTGTATTGTAATGTAAACGACATGGGAGAGGAAAACAAAACTGTCACCACTGTGTACTGTGAATTATTACTCACACATCCCCTTCGCTAGAGTCTGTGACCACTTCACCGTACTGGTTCACTCTTTCCCTCTCACTGTTTCTCTCCCTTCCTCCAAATTCTGTTATGTTGTAACTTCGGTGATATTCGCTAACATTTAAGTTCATACTAGTCACCAATTTGTGTGTCTGTACAACTACATATCAATTAAACACATACAACACGCTGGAGGAACTCAGCGGGTCAGGCAGCATCTATGGAAACGAGCAGTCAACGTTTCGGGCCGAGACCCTTCGTCAGGACTGAAGAGGGAGGGGGCAGGGGCCCTATAAAGAAGGTGGGGGGAGGGTGGGAAGGAGAAGGCTGGGGGGGTGCCAGGTGATAAACCAATCAAAGGAAAGATCGGGAGGGTAGGGGAAGCAGGGAGGGGACAGGCAGGAAAGGTGAAGAAGGAATGTAAGTGGAAAGCACTATAGGTAGTAGAAGAAGGTGGAATCATGAGAGGGGTGATAGGCAGCTGGAGGAGGAGGCAGAGTGAAACTGGGATGGGGGAAGGGAGGGGGAGGGAATTACCGGAAGCTGGAGAATTCAATGTTCATGCCAAGGGGCTGGAGACTACCCAGACGGTAAATGAGGTGTCACTCCTCCAACCTGAGTTTGGCCTCATCATGGCTGGCACCTACCGGCCTTCTCCTCCCCATCTGCCCCTGCCCCATCCCTCTTCAGTCCTGATAAAGGGTCTCGGCCCGAAACGTTGACTGCTCGTTTCCACGGATGCTGCCCGACCTGCTGAGTTCCTCCAGCGTGTTGTACGTGTTGCTTTGACCCCAGCATCTGCAGTGTTTACATATCAATTAAATCAGTGCATGCACACAGAGATGAAGACTAACTGGTATGCTCACTTTGTGAGACTACTAAGAGACTACTAGACAGGTATATGGAGGAATTTAAGGTGGGGGGTTATATGGGAGGCAGAGTTTGAGGGTTGGCACAACATTGTGGGCCGAAGGACCTGTAATGTGCTGTACTATTCTATGTTCTATGTTCTATATGCTGAGAATGCAACAGATAAATGCAGGTGGGTAAGTTATCAGTCAATAAGTAGTGCTACGGGGAGTCATTGTATTCCCACCTTCCTATTCTGCCTTCTTTCTCCTTCCTTTCCCTCTTTATCAGGGATCTCAGCACAAAACTGACTGTTTTTTCCCTTCCATCGATGCTGCCCAATATGCTGAGTTCCTCCAGCATTTTGTATGTGGTAATTGGTTACCCTTCCCTAAATGCCCTTGAGAAGTTGGAGTGAGCTGTGATCTTGAAGCATGGAGCTACTGACCAAAATAGAATACTGTATCTTTAAGCTGGCCTGCTGATACTGGATTTGACTCAAGACCCCTTTATGAAAATACATATAATGTTTACAATTCTCTAGTTTTGGCCATCAGTTCCATCTCTGGGTCCATGAAATGTTGGAGTCACTTTTCTGTCACCAAGCCAACTTTCCTCAATATTCCATTTGATCTTACTGACTTGAACTGTATTGGATAATTACTGTCATATGTAACATGACACAGTGAAAACCATTGATTTGCATACAAATCATTTCACAACATATGCACAAAGGGAGAAGCAATAATAGCCTGCACACTTTGTTACAATTACAGCAAAAGTGCAGTGTAGACGTTAAGGGTTACAACGAGGTAGATTGTGAGATCAAGAACGCAACTTTATTGATCGAGAGGTCTGACCAAGAGTCTTTAATACAACGAGATAGAAGCTATTCTTGAGCCTGGTGTGTATGTTTTCAAGTGTTTTTATCTTCTGTCCGACAGGGAGAAGAGAGGATGACTAGGGTAGAAGGTGCTTTTGATTACGTTGCTGCTTTCTTGAGGAAGTGGAAAGTAGGCAGAGCCCATGGTTTTCATGATGAACTGAGTGGTAGTTTCTTGTATTCCCCACCTTACCACTGTGCATTTGGATAGGATACTTTCCATGGCACACCCATAAAACATGGTGAGGGTTAATAGGTAAGCATTGAGAGAGGTAACCATAACAACACCTCTGTGATAGAATTTTACTCAAATACTATCTTAATATGAATAGTTACTACTTCTCTACCATCAGACTCTTGAACCAAAGGGGATAACTTCACTTAACATCATCATTGAAATGTTCCCACAACCTGTTGTCTCACTTTCAAGGACTCTTATCTGATGGTCTCGATATTTATTGCCCATTTATTTATTATTATTATTTCTTTCTTTTTGTATTTGCAGACTGCTTGAATGCCCAAGTTGGTGTGGTCTTTCATTGATTCTATTATGGTTATTCGCTATAATGGGTTTATTGAGTATGTCCGCAAGAAAATGACTCTCAGGGTTATACATGGTGACATATATGTATTTTGATAATAAATTTACTTTGGACATTGAACTTTGAATACACAGTCTCATCTCTGACATCGATGTCATCCTCATGAAAAAGCAGATGCAAATTATCTTTATTCACTTAAACATGCTGTGTATCATCACAAGGGATGTTTGAGATGATTAGTCTGGATGGCTTTTCACTGTAACTTGGTACAGGTGACAATGGTAATTAATACCAAAGTCTTGAATGCAACACTATCCCTCTAACTATCCACTGAAATTCTCTATATTTATTAAGGACTTTCGGGATTACTTATTGCCTGGTATGGGAACTGTACTTCCCTCAATCGCAGGACTCTGCAGAGAGCGCTGCAGACAGCCTAGCACACCTGTAGATGTGAACTTCCCTCTATTCAGGACATTTGCAGAGACAGGTGTGTAAAAAGGGCCCAAAGGATCATTGGGGACCCGAGTCACCCCAACCACAAACTGTTCCAGCTGCTACCATCCAGGAAACGGTACTGCAGCATAAAAGCCAGGACCAACAACAGGCTCCGGGACAGCTTCTTCCACCAGGCCATCAGACTGATCAATGCACGCTGACACAATTGTATCTCTATGTTATATTGACTGTCCTGTTGTACATAGTATTTATTACAAATTACTATAAATTGCACATTGCACATTTAGTCAGAGACATAAAGATTCTTACTCCTCATGAATGTGAAGGATGTAAGTAATAAAGTCAATTCAATTCAAATCTGGTTAATGGGGTTTACTATCACTGACATATATAATGAAGTTTGGTGTTTTGCAGCCGCGGTACAGTGTAACAGAAAATACACTATAAATTATTTATTTAATTATATACATATACAATTAAATAAGTAGTGCAACAATATACATTCAGTGGCTACTTTATTGGGTACACCATTATATCTGCTTGTTAATGCAAATATCTAATGAGCCAATCATGTAACAGGAACTCAATGCATAAAGTTGTTGTTCAGGCCAAACGTTATAATGGGGGAAGAAATGTGATCTAAGTGACTTTGACCGTGGAATGATTGTTGGGCTGAGTATCTCAGAAGCTTCTGATCTCCTGGGATTTTCACACACAACAGCACCTAGGCACAGAGAATGGTGCAAAAAACAAAAAGCATCCAGTGAGCAGCAGTTCTACGGCCGAATATGCCTTGGCCAGAAGGGAACGGCCAAACTGGTTCAAGCTGACAGGAAGGCGACCATAACTCAAATAACTACACATTGGACAGGTACATGGAGCTCAGAAAAATAGAGGGCTATGGGTAACCCTAGGTAATTTCTAAGGTAAGGACATGTTTGGCACAGCTTTGTGGGCTGAAGGGCCTGTATTGTGCTGTAGGTTTTCTATGTTTCTATTACAACAGTGGTGGGTGGAAGAGCATCTCTGAATGTACAACACATTGAACCTTGCAGTGGATGGGCTACAGCAGCAGAAGACCATGAACATCGACTCAGTGGCCACTTCATTAGGTACAGGAGGTACATAAAAACTGATTGTAGATTTAAAACATTAAATAAGTAACAGAAAAATGAAAGAAAAAATAGTGAGGTAGTGTTCATGTGTTCATTGACTCTTGAGAACTTGAGACAGAGACAAAATCTAAAATGTACTAATAGATTTGCCTCTAACCTTTTGGTGTTGGAAATTAGAGGGAGGCTAGAATGAAAATCCTGCAATGCAACTGAAACATCTCTGCTGCTCCTCTCATTGGTGGTGGGGTGGGGATATGTCTCTACCAAAGGAGGTGTAAGGAACTCCACCAGCCTTCAGATCATCCTTAGCCAAGGTATAGTACCTGCTTAGCCCACCCTGCCCCTCCCCCGATGATCAGGCAGCAGGTGGTGGATGGTCGAATGAGCAGCTGATGCATTTGTCGTAGCGCCTGTTGTCTGAGGGGACAGAGTCAGAGTAGTGATCTTGAGGCTTTAGCTCTTCAATGCTTCTGCGAAGAGAGGATTCAATCAGAGAAGGCAAAGAAAAGACAAACTCTAGCTTCGGTTTTTTTTTCCTTCCCTTCTTTACAACTGTTCAGCTTAGGACGGTAGAAACGCTGGGCAGGATAGTTGTATGCTCTTCTTGCGGGAAGTGGGAAGGCAGGCAGACCTCCAGGGTCCCTGACGACTACAACTGTGAGAACTGCGTCCAGCTGCAGCTTCTAACAATCCGTGTTAAGGAGCTGGGTCTGGATGAACTCCGGATCATTTGGGAGGCTGAGGGGTTGATAGATAGGATATATAAAGAGGTAGTTACACCCAAGGTGCAGAAACTGGTTGACAGCGAGGAAAGGGAAAAGGGTTAAGGAGCCAGTGCAGGGTCCATCCCCCTCAGCAACAGGTATATCACTAGATTCTGTTGGAAGGAGACAACATAACAGAGGAAAGTCATAGTGGCTGGGTCTCTGGCAGAGTGCGTTTCTGTGACTCAGATGGGATAGGGGGAGAAGAGGCACATTGTGGTGATAGGGGATTCATTAATTAGGGGAACAGACAGGAGGTTCTGTGGGCAAGAACAAGATTCCCGGATGTTATTTTGTCTCCCAGGTGCCAGGGTCTAAGATATGAGTCCTCAGCTTTCTTAAGGGAGAGGGTGACCAGCCAGAAATCATGTTCCATGTAGATACCAATGATATGGGTAGGATGAGTGATGAGATTCTGCATAGGGAGCTTAGGGAGTTAAGTGCTAAGTTAAAGGGCAGGATTGCTACCCGCGCCACATGATAGTAAGGCCAGAACTAAGAAGATTATAGAGTTTAATATGTGGCTAAGGAGTTGGTGTAGGAGGGAGGGCATAAGATTTTTGGATCATTGGGCTCTCATCCAGGGATGTTGTGAACTGTATAGAAGGCATGGTTTGCACCTAAACTGGAGGGAGACAAATATCATAGTGGGAAGGTATGTTACTGCTGCACAGTGGGATTTAAACTAGAGTTGCAGAGGGATGGGAACCAAAGTGCCAGAACAGTTAATAGAGAGGTTGAGGAAGCAGATTTTAGTAAGACCACAGACAAAGTTAGGAATCACAAGGTTGAACATGGTGCGACTAGTGTGTCCTGTGCTGCCTATATTTCAATGCAAGTATCATAGGAAAGGCAGATAATAGCAGTGAAGATGAGGTAGCTGGTTTAAGAAACAGAGGCAATTGGTAGTGAGGAGAGGTTACTGTTAGAGCAAAACTGCAGTCAACAAGATGACTTGCAATGTAAAAGGAGACAAAATCAAAAAGGATGAATACAGGACTGAAGGTGTTACTGTAAGTATTTGGATAGACAGGGAATGATTAGGGATAGTCAACATGGTTTTATGCATGGTAAATCATGTCTAACCAATCTTAGAGAACTTTTTTGAGGAAGTTACCAGAGAAGTTAATGAAGATAAGGCAGCGAATGTTGTCTACATGGACTTTAGCAAGGCCTTTGACAACGTCACGCATCGGAGGTTCGTCAAGAAGGTTCAGTCACTTGGCATTCAAGATGAGGTAGTAAATTGGATTAAGCATTGGGTTCACAGAAGAAGTCAAAGAGTAGTTGTTGATGGTTGTCTCTCTTACTGGAGGCCTGAGACTAGTGACATGCCAAAGAGATCAGTGCTGTGTCTGCTGTTGTTTGTAATCTATATCAACGATCTGGATGATAATGTGGTAAACTGGATCAGCAAATTGGCAGTTGACACCAAGATTGGAGGTGTAGTGGACAGTGAGGAAGACTATAAAAGCTTGTAGTATGGACCAGCTGTGAAGCGGGCTGATAAAAGGTAGGTGGAATTTCGTGCAGATAAGTGTGAGGTCTTGCACTTTGAGAGGACCAGTCAGGGTAAGCCTTACACAGTGAGCCTTAAGGCACTGACAATGCAGTAAAACTGAGGGATTTGCAAATACATGTCCGTAATTCATTGAAAGTGGCATCTCAGTTAGATAGGGTCATAAAGAAAGTTATTGGCACATTGACCTTCATAAATCAGTGTACTGAGTACAGATGGGATGTTATGTTGAAGTTGTTTAAGATGTTTCTGAGGCCTAATTTGGAGTATTGTGTGCAGTTTTGATCGCCTACCTACAGGAAAGATGTAAATAAGGTTGAAAGAGTACAGAGAAAATTTACAAGGATATTGCCAGGTCTGGAGGACCTGAGTTTTAAGGAAGTTGGTTAGGATTGTGTTCTTTAGAATATAAAAGATTGAGAGGAGGTATACAAAATTGTGAGGGGTATTGATGGGGTAAAATCAAGCAGGCTCTTTACACTGAGGTTGGGTGGGGCTACAACCAGATGTCATGGATCAAGGGTGAAAGATAAGAAGTTCAAGGGGAGCATGAGGGGAAACTTCCTCACCTAGAGGGCCATGAGAGTGTGAAATGAGCTGCCAGCACAAGTGGTGCACGTGAGCTCTATTTCAACATTTAAGAGAAGTTTGGATAGGTACATTGATAGTAGGGATTTAGAGGGCTATGGTCCTGCTGCAGGTCAATGGGAGTAGGCAGTGTACATGGTTTCGGCATGGACTAGATGGGCCGAAGGACCTATTTTTGTGTTGTACTTCTCTATGACTATTTGACTTGAAGACATGTGTTATCAGGAATGGTTGAATACATCAGGAATTTATTCCCTGAATGTTGAAGATTGCGGGAAGGTTTGAGAGATGTACACAAAATTATGAGGGTATACAGTAGATAGGGTAAATGCAAGCAGGCTTTTTTTCACTGAAATTGGGTGAGACTTGAACTAGAGGTCATGGGTGAAAGGTGAAATGTTTAAGAGGAGCACGAGGGGAACTTCTTCATTCACATGGCAGTGAGAGTGTGGAATGAGATGCCAGCACAAGTGGTGGATGTAGGGTATATTTCAATATTTAAGAGAAATTTAGATAGCTACAAGGATGGAAGTGGTATGGAGAGTTAAAGTCCATTTGAAGATCAATGGGTCTAGGCAGATTAATGGCTCAGCAGAGACTGAAAAGGGCAAAGGGCCAGTTTCTGTGCTGTAGTGTTCTATGACTATGTCTCTATAAAACTCTGATTAGACCACACTTGGCGTATTGTGTTCAGTTCTGGTCACCTCAGTTTCAGAAGAATATGAAAACTTTTGTGAGGGTGAGAGGTGATTTACCAGAATGATGTCTTATGACTAGACAGAAGAGAGGATGCCTTATGAAGGAAGCTTGAATGGGCTTGGGCTTTTCTCTTTGGAGAAGGCTGAGAGGCGACTTGATAGAGGTGTATAAGAGGCATTGATAGAGTGGATGGCCAGGGCCTTTCTACCAGAGTGGAATTGGCTTATAGAGAGAGCCTAATTTTAAGGTGATTCAAGGAAACTATTTACAGTTTGGAGATCGACTGAGTGATCTAAAGCTTTGCTGTCTCCAAGAAGATCCTAGAAAGCGAGTGTGAGTGTGAGCTCGAGCAGCCTTGAGGCGAAGAAGCTGAGAGATGGGGTGTGAGCCGGTGATTGGCTCCATTTCACGGATTAGAGCATTCATTAATCACCGATTAAAGTGATTAAGGAAGATTGAAACATCGAGGTGAACATGGAAGGTGAGCAAGGGTTCAACACCGACAGATTAGGTTTTGAATTGCTGATGGGATGGATCCCTCTGCTACCAGAGAGGGAGTGTGTGTGGTGGCCTATCACTCGCTGTTGCTAAAGGGTAGGTCTCTGCATTCAAGCGGTGCATCTCTCTCTCCATGGTGTTTATCAATTGGAGTATGGATTGTGGGCTTTTTCAGTCTCATGATTTTTATATTCTGTTTTTTCACCTGTTCGTTCCATGTGGCACAATTTGTTAGTTTTTTGTGCAAGAGGAGGGTCTTTGGGGTTGACGTTCCTGTTGCATTTTGTTAGTTTTCTTGCACGATGGAGAGGAGCTTGGAGTTTGATGACCATGTTGCCATTCCTTTTTTGTGTGGGAGAATGGGTTTAATGTTTTTTTTTAACAACATCCATGATTCTCTTTGTCTCATGACTATCTAGAGAAGATGAATCTCAGAATTGTAAACTGCATACATACTTATATGAATCTTTGATCTCAGCACAGATTGTAAGTTCCCTCCTGCATCAATATTATCACTCTCATGACAGATCAGCATCTTAGCACATTTTCCTGCACATGTTGACCAATTAATTTGATATAAAAATGTTCCTATTTACATTCTTCATCATCATTAGGTGCCGTGTCATATGATGTGGTCAATCATGGTCTTCCAGCTGTCCATGACCATGATTGTCCCTGGCAAATTTTTCTACAGAAGTGGTTTGCCATTGCCTTCTTCTGAGCCATGTCTTTACAAGACAGGTGACATCAGCCTTTACCAGTACTCTTCAGAGATTATCTGCCTGGCGTCAGTGGTCGCATAACCAGGACTTCTGATATGCATCAGCTGCTCTTATGACCATCCACCACCGGCTCCCATGGGTTCACATGAACTTGATCAGGGTGGGGAAAGGCACTAAGTAGGTGCTACACCTTGCCCAAGTGTGACCTGCAGGCTAGCAGAGGGAAGGAATGCCTTACACCTCCTTTGGTAGAGACGTATCTCCTCCTGCCACCTACTTATTTACATTATCGGTATTATTAAGGATATGGAGCAGTTCACGAACAAAATATTTCTATTTTCAACAAGAGTTCTGGGGTACCAGGTTAAGATCATGATTTGTTTTCAATATGAATTCATAAAGTTGACTCATGAAAAGAAGTCAATAAATTGTAACATAGATGAGATCATCACAGGAGTTTTGGCACATAGTTGCGTGGAACTCCTCCTCTGCCCAAGCTCCAGAAATATTTGAGGTCAAGATTACTCAGATAAATGCACCAGCGCATAATTAAGTATGCTCTTGTTAACCTCTCCTTCAAAATAGGAGGGCCTTAAAGGTACTCCAATAAGGGAAGTCTTGCAGAGTTAATTCAAAACACATTAAAAACTTCTTACAATGTCAAAATGAGGTTGCAGAATTCCATGAGATTTCTGGAAACTTTTGGTGAATTCCATTGAGGTATATCAAGGGCATAATAGACACAAGTAAAGGAACTCCCCATGGTTTCTGGGGAAAAACTGCATGAGGAGAAAGATCCCACAGAACTACTCCAAAAAGCTGGGGAATTCTTACTGCTGTTGTAGCTGACCTTCAACATCACAAACAGAAAACAACAGATTGTGTGCGCAATATCACACTGACGATTGTGAGACTATTGTCCTTCCATACATCCAGCATTTACTGCAGTGTCTATATTATGCTTCAGCACGTATTCATTGGCCTTGGAGGATTGGAATGATCAGAGACTGTGATCATCTCTATCCAACTACTTATTGCCTTCACTTTGCCCTCAGCCAATCACTGAACTTCATCCCTTTGTCAAATACTTTCCCTTTATCCTACTTTTCCTGCTCACCTCAAACTTTTCCAGTGCCTTGTAATGCTGAAGCTTAGAGCATTATGAGCAGTTTTGGACCTCTTATCTAAGAAAGGATGTGATGGCATTAGAGAGAGTTCTGAGGAGGTCCACGAGAATGATCCTGGGAATGAAAGGGTTAACGTATGAGGACCATTTGATGTCTCTGGGTTTCTACTCGCTGGACTTCAGAAGAATGACGGTGGTGGGGGGTTGGTTCTCAAGATAGAGTGGACTTGAAAATGATGATTTTTATAGTGAGGGAGTCAAGGACCATAGGGCACAGTGTCTGAATTTACAAGGATGTCGCCTGGATTGGGGAGCATGCCTTATGAGAATAGGTTGAGTGAACGCAGCTTTTTCTCCTTGGAGCGATGGAGGATGAGAGGTGACCTGCTAGAGGTGTAGAAGATGATGAGAGGCATTGATCATGTGGATAGTCAGAGGCTTTTTCCCAGGGCTGAAATGGCTATCACATGAGGGCACAGTTTTAAGGTGCTTGGAAGTAGGTACAGAGGAGATGTCAGGGACCAGTTTTTTTTAATGCAGAGAGTGGTGAATGTGTGGAATGGGCTGGCTGAAACAGTGATGGAGTTGGATACGATAGGGCCATTTAAGAGACTCCTGGATAGGTTCATGGAGCTTAGAAAAATAGAGGGTAATTTCTTAAGTAAGTACACGTTCGGCACAAGTTTGTGGGCCGAGGGGCCTGTATTGTGCTGTAGGTTTTCTATGTTTCTATAAATACAAGGATATTCCTTTAGAACTGAGATCTGAGACCTGGCCAGAAGGTGGTGAATCAGTGGAATTCATTGCCACAGAGGCTGTGGAGTCCAAGGTATTAGATATATGTAAAGCAGAGGCTGTTAGGTTTTTGATTAGTATGAGCATCACAGGGAGTAGGCAGGAGAATTCAGTTAAGAGCAATAAAAAACCAATCGTGATGAAAGGGTAGAACAGACTTAATGGGCCGAATGGCCTAATTCTGCTCTGTCTTTTATGGTCTTATGGTCTTCTCTGCGTTCTGATCATCTCCACTTCCTGCCAGACTCCAACTCAGGTCTAGGAATAGAAACAGAGTGGGCCTAACATCTAAGAGCTGGCTCTACCTGCAATATATTCCAGCTCCTGCTTCCTGGCTCAATCTACAAACCCCAGCATCTACTTTGGCTCTGCAATTCTCACCCTCCATGGGTGTAGGAGGTCAGTTCAGCGGATATATTTAAGGTAAAGATAGATAAATATTCAAAAAATCAAGAAATTGAGGGTTACAGTAAACTGATACAGAAGAGGCAACACACACAAAATGTTGGAGGAACTCAGCAGGCCAGGCATCATCCATGGAAAAGAGTAAACCATCAATGTACCAGGCCAAGACCCTTCAGCAGTTCCTGATGAAGGATCTCAGCCCGAAACATCAATGGTTTCTCTTATCCATAGATGCTGCCTGGCCTGCTGAGCTCCTCCAACATTTTGTGTGTGTGGTGCTTGGGTTTCCAGCATCTGCAGACTTTCTCTTGTTTGTGGTATGGAAGAGGTGTTGAGGCCAGTAAAGAAGGCAGGCTTCAGGGACCTGCTACTGCTAATATTCTCTTCTGAGCTTGTGTTCTCCCTCATCAACCATATTGACACCCAGCTTTGCATTATTAGCAGCATTATCCTCCCTGGCATCCAGGACATCTTCAAGGAGCAATGACTCAAAAAGGCGACATCCATCATTAAGGACCCTATCACCTAGGACATGCCCTCTTCTCATTGCTACCATCAGGGAAGTGGTACAGGAGCCTGAAGGCACACTCAACAATTCAGGAACAGCTGCTTCCCCTCTACCATCCAATTTCTGAATGGACATTAAACGAATGAACACTACCTTACTACTTTTTTTTCTCTCTTTTCGCACCATCTATTAATTTAACTTGTAAATATACACTTCTTACTGTAACATTGGACAACAACTTTTTTCAAAAGTGTTGCTTCTTCTGAAATTTTATTTTGTTTATGATAGACCGCATGAAGCTGAACACAAATATAATTTCAGACTATTGTATCACACAGGAATTTGGAGAAACGAGGAATGAACTTTCATTGAACGTAATACATTTAATTGCATAACAGTGCAGACACTTTGCAATAGTTCAACTAAGCTAAAAATGCCATGTTGATGATTTTCATTTGTACTCAGCGTTCCGCCCTCGCTCAAGAGTTTTCCCTGTTCTCTTAAACTAGACAGATAGACAACTCCAGTCCCGGTGTAGCTGTAGTTGGAGGCAGGTTTATTATTCACTAATGTTTTACAGTAGCCAAGGAGCCGGTGTAAAAAGACCGTACTTCTCAGCATTCTAACACAGGGCAGATTCAAATGTTGATTGAAATTCCCTCAGCTTCTAACTACTAAGTGAAATGTACAAACAGAAAATAGCCGAGCTGATGACGAAAGCTAATTGCTTAGCAATATGATAATGAGTAATCAAAAGCAGCTGTGGTACCACAAGTAAGCAGTGAGAGCTGGCAATTAGCATTACATCAGGAAAGACACAATACTCCTCGCCTGGTATCTGCAAAAGGTGCCACCAACTGAACTCATGGCTTCCATAAACAAAACATTCAACATAGTAGAGTCAATGCTCCTGATAAATTGAATAACACAGTCAAATACTAAAGAATAATAAGACCAACAATTTGAAATACAGGACTAAAATCCTGTCCTTCAAGTGGGATCAGTATCCAAACTTCGAAATAAGCCAATTAGATTGTATCAAATATACAACAGAGAATCCCAAATAATCTGTACAAACTTAAAATATTGTCTTTGTTTTTACAGAGTTTACATTTCAATCATTTTCCAACAGTCCGTTTTTCCATTTATACTGTTTGTTTTCTTCCTAAGTAGTCTCAGGAGGTTTTTTGAGCATGCCTGTAAGTGAAGGAAAGAGGCTGCTTGCGTGCTCACAGTTGTTAGGGAGGTGTTGTCAGGGGCTACAGAAGGGAAGCGGTACCACCCGGCTGTATGAGCTGTCTTGATGAAACCCTTTATTCATCACCCTCAGGAAAACAAGGTCATCCATTGAAGGAGCTGGTTTGGTGTTGCCCTTTATATGGACAAAGATAGTTTCATCCTTGCTTACTGTGTTGCTTCTCAAACCCCTTTGTTGCAAGGTCAAGACGGGAGAGACGGGAGGCTGGCAGGACTGGCTGAAGCTTTTCTTGAGATGAACGCTGCTAAGGCAGGAAGTCATGGGAAGCCCATTACGTTGCTTAAGCAGGAGCAGGATATCAGCCTTTGGGTCAAGTATGGCATCTTGAGGTGAGGGTGGTTAGTCACTGCTTCTGGATTGAGAATTTCCTTCCTGTTGTCCAAAAGCTCGTCACACTCAATGGGCATGAGGAGAGCTAAACGAGTCTTTTCGTCAACAGACTCGATAATAAAACCTCTTGCCCTTCTCCCAACCATCTGAGACATACCTGCACATGTCTTAAATGTCTTAAATGTGTAAGGTGAGGCACCATCAGTTATGTCCTTATCAGTTAAGGAAACTTAAGAAAGAGATTAGAAAAGCTAAAAGAAGTTACGAGTTTGGTTTGGCAAATAAGGTGGAAGTAAATCCGAAAGGCTTCTACAGTTATATTAAAAGCAAGAGGATAGTGAGGGATAAAATTGGTCCCTTAGAGAATCAGGGTGGTCAGCTATGTGTGGAGCCGAGGGAGATGGGAGAGATTTTGAACGATTTCTTCTCTTCGGTATTCACTAAGGAGAAGGATATTGAATGGTGTAAGGTGTGGGAAACAAGTAAGGAAGTTATGGAACCTATGACAATTAAAGAGGTGGAAGTACTGGCGCTTTTAAGAAATTTAAAAGTGGATAAATCTCCGGGTCCTGACCGGATATTCCCCAGGACCTTGAGGGAAGTTTGTGTAGAGATAGCAGGAGCTCTGACGGAGATCTTTCAGATGTCATTAGAAACAGGGATTGTGTCGGAGGATTGGCGTATTGCTCATGTGGTTCCATTGTTTAAAAAGGGTTCTAGAAGTAAGCCTGGCAATTATAGACCTGTCAGTTTGACATCAGTGGTGGGTAAATTAATGGAAAGTATTCTTAGAGATAGTATTTATAATTATCTGGATAGACAGGATCTGATTAGGAGTAGCCAGCATGGATTTGTGCGTGGAAGGTCATGTTTGACAAACCTTATTGAATTTTTTGAAGTAGTTACGAGGAATGTTGACGAGGGTAAGGCAGTGGATGTAGTCTATATGGACTTCAGCAAGGCCTTTGACAAAGTTCCACATGGAAGGTTAGTTAAGAAGGTTCAGTCGTTAGGTATTAATGCTGGAGTAATAAAATGGATTCAACAGTGGCTAGATGGGAGATGCCAGAGAGTAGTGGTGGATAATTGTTTATCGGGATGGAGGCCGGTGACTAGCGGGGTGCCTCAGGGATCTGTTTTGGGCCCAATGTTGTTTGTAATATACATAAATGATCTGGATGATGGGGTGGTAAATTGGATTAGTAAGTATGCTGATGATACTAAGGTAGGAGGTGTTGTGGATAATGAGGTGGGTTTTCAAAGCTTGCAGGGAGATTTATGCCGGTTAGAAGAATGGGCTGAACGTTGGCAGATGGAGTTTAATGCTGAGAAGTGTGAGGTTCTACATTTTGGCAGGAATAATCCAAATAGAACATACAGGGTAAATGGTAGGGCATTGAGGAATGCAGTGGAACAGAGAGATCTAGGAATAACAGTGCATAGTTCCCTGAAGGTGGAGTCTCATGTAGATAGGGTGGTGAAGAAGGCTTTTGGAACGCTGGCCTTTATAAATCAGAGCATTGAGTACAGAAGTTGGGATGTAATGTTAAAATTGTACAAGGCATTGGTAAGGCCAAATTTGGAATATTGTGTACAGTTCTGGTCACCGAATTATAGGAAAGATATCAATAAATTAGAGAGAGTGCAGAGACGATTTACTAGGATGTTACCTGGGTTTCAGCACTTAAGTTACAGAGAAAGGTTGAACAAGTTAGGTCTCTATTCATTGGAGCGTAGAAGGTTGAGGGGGGATTTGATCGAGGTATTTAAAATGTTGAGAGGGATAGATAGAGTTGACGTGAATAGGCTGTTTCCATTGAGAGTAGGGGAGATTCAAACGAGAGGACATGATTTGAGAGTTAAGGGGCAAAAGTTTAAGGGAAACACGAGGGGGTATTTCTTTACTCAGAGAGTGATAGCTGTGTGGAATGAGCTTCCTGTAGAAGTAGTAGAGGCCAGTTCAGTTGTGTCATTTAAGGTAAAATTGGATAGGTATATGGATAGGAAAGGAGTGGAGGGTTATGGACTGAGTGCGGGTAGGTGGGACTAGGTGAGATTAAGAGTTCGGCACGGACTAGGAGGGCCGGAATGGCCTGTTTCCGTGCTGTGATTGTTATATGGTTATATGGTTATATGTTGAAGATGTTGATAAACGATGATTTAGCTAGAGACTTGTTACTCTGATCATCCAAGACACTATACATCCTCATCCTCGTCTCACGGTGGCCGTCTGGATAAACATTGATGAGGCAGATCTTTGAACATGACTTACTGGCAGAGTTTTCCCCTGGGTCTTAGTACAGGAAGAGATGGCAACTACAGAGGAAGGAGATTCATCTCCTCCTCACAATACTGTGAGCAGGTACTTGTGTTGTTCTTCATAGACCAGGGAGGTTGGCCAACATGAAGAACTGCAATGTGTTTGTCGCTGTCACATTCATCCCACTGGATAACAGCATTACAGTCCCTCACCCTGCAATGGAAACATATGGAGTGCTCTTTGAGGAGGGCCTTACCTCCTCTAGAGATTTCTCCCTGAAGCCTCTACATTTCCAGAGAGGATACGGTTTCCAATGTGAGGGCACTGTTTGTTAGGATCTTCTGACATTTTAGAAACATAGAAAACCTACAGCACAATATAGGTCCTTCGGCCCACAATGCTGTGCCAAACATGTACTTACTTTAGAAATTACCTAGGGTTACCATAGCCCTCTATTTTCCTAAGCTCTATGTACGTACCCAGGAATCTCTTAAAAGACCCTATCGTATCCGCCTCCACCACCGTCACCAGCAGCCCATTCCACATACTCCCCACTCACTGCGTAAAAAACTTACCCTGACATCTCCTCTGTACTTACTTCCAAGCACCTTAAAACTATGCCCTCTCATGTTAGCCATTTTAGCCCTGGAAAAAACTCTCTGACTATCCACACAATCAATGCCTCTCATCATCTTATACACCTCTAAAAGGATTTAGAATCATCTTTTTGGAGAGCGTTTTCCATCATAGTTTTGTACACCATGACAGAGCCTCTAACAGGTTTCTCTGAGTTAGGTGGCGCTGAGCTAGAGGTGGTCCTGTATAAAGCTGGGGTCATTCCACATTTTGGCTTCATCCTGGATGAAACTAGAAAAGAAGGAGAAGGGTGGGAAACTGACTCCATGGTCCATTTTGTATCTGGTTCCCTTTGACATCCATTTCTCACGTAGACTAAAGAGGAGTTTCTCCAAGATAGGGCTAATTCCTTGTGCAGTGTCAAGTTAAAACAAGCCAGGTAAGTAGCCTTCAATTCCAAATTTGACTACTTCCAATTCCAAAAAAAGGGTCTCAGTCTCCTAGCTCTCAGTCATTAGGGCTCCCTGCTAGAAACCTTGAGGAGGGACTCGAGTTTGTTGAAGAGAGCAGTCTTCATTGTCCCCGCAGATCTGTAGCACCCTTCCAGTCTTTGCCAGACTAAAGTGAGAGCGGCACTGAGGTGCTTGATGTGAACTGACCTTAATCTTCTTGCATGCTCAGCAGACTAGGATCCAAGCCACTTCACCAGCACTTCACAAGGCACGAGTCTTTTGTGGTGTGGGAGAAGGTGGACTTCCAAGCCTTTCTGGCTTATCAATGAATTTCGTGAGTCTGGCCGTCAGCAGGCCACGATGAACTAGGAATCTCACAGGATCTGACATCTTGTGATTAGGTTCATTGGGTGTATGGTGCACCTTCCCAGGAAGCTGAGCAGTGTCACCACCTCTGTTAGGCCATGGTACTTCGGAGTCATGGAGTCTGCTACTACATGGCTGCACGTCTCCTTCATATCTGTGGGCGAGTGAGTGGCCGTTCATTGGATGTTTTGAGATAGCTGCCTGCTCAGGATGAATACAAGCATGTGAGGGACGCAGTCTCTGTTCTTCCCTGTTTGAGCAAACCGTGTCGAGTTGTGGGGTGTTACCCTGAGGGAGAGGAGCCCCACCTCAGTCTTGACTGGCTAGCCTAATTCTCCAGTGTCTGCTGGTGGGTGGGTATAAGCATAAGCTGACTGGTTTTGAACATTCGAGGGGTGATTGATAAGTTCGTGGCCTAAGTTAGAAGGAGATGAGTTACATAACTCTCGTTACATGCACATGCAGTCCAACTCTTTGAGTGATTATGCAGAAAGTTTGAAGTTAATAACTCATCGGGGTGATTGATAAGTTTGTGGCCTAAGGTAGAAAGAGATGAGTTATTAATTCTCTAACTGTTTCGCACTCACTAATCAAGAACCTAACAGCTTCCACATTAAATCTACCCAATGACTTGACCCTCAGCCGCCTGTGGCAATAAATTCCTCTGAAAGTGCCCCTATTACAAGCATCTCTGGCAAGCACAGCATCACTGGAAAAGAAAGTGGTGAGCTACCTTTTGGAAACATTGCAGTCCTCCTGGTGAAGGTTCTTCCATGGTAGAATCCAAAAACCAGACTTGGTCATGATCATTGACCAGGAAGATGTTGCCAAGCCAGGATGGTGAGGGGAATATGCAAATAGTGGTGCTCCCATGCATCAGCTATTCCTGACCTTGGTTATACTGATGTTAGTCATTGCCACAAGAGAGACCAAACAGCCAACTATAATAATTGATAATGAGGCATTGTTTACTTAGCTAGAATATAACATTACTTACGTAACTGGAATATTATTTTACATGGAATAATAAAAATTTTAAGAACCCTGCAAAGGTGAAGTCTTGCTTCATCAAACATGTTTTATATTGGTATTAGTACCGTGGGGCACTGATTTCTCATTTTAAGAGCAGCATCACTGCAAAATGGGTATTAATTTTGATAAAAAGGGGAGAGCAGGAACGTGCTCTTGAAGTTACAGCCCACATTCATTTTCATGCTGCAATGCTTCTGAGTTTAATGAACAGAAATAACTATTGTGCAATCCTTGCCTTGTTGGCTGTTATAATCACTTACAGGTTGGCATAACATATGGTTCATGAGATAAATCAGCACATTCACAACTCAAAGCAACACACACAAAACGTTGGAGGAGCTCAGCAAGTCAGACAGCATCTATGGGAAAGAGTAAACAGTCGACGTTTCGGGCCGAGACCTTTCTTCAGAACTGAGAAGAAAGGGTAGGATAAAAAGGTGGAGGGAAGGGAAGGTGATAGGTGAAGCCAGGTGGGTGGAAAGCTCAAGGGCTGGAGAAGAATGAATCTGATAGGAGAAAAGAGTGGACCATAGAAACATAGAAAACCCACAGCACAATACAGGCCCTTGGGCCCACAAAGCTGTGCCAAACATGTCCTTACCTTAGAGAGAGGGGGCCCAGAAGGTAGAGGGGGCCCAGGGGAAAGTAATAGGCAGGTGAGAGGAAGTGGAAGGACAGAGTGGGGAATAGAGGAAGGTGGGGGGAATGGAAGGAGAAATCAATATTCATGCCATCAGGTTGGAGGATACCCACAGTATATAAGGTGTTGCAACACACACAAAATGCTGGAGGAACTCCGCAGGCCAGGTGCCTTCGGGTCTCGGCCTGAAACATCGATTGTACTTTTTCCTACAGATGCTGCCTGGCCTGCTGAGTTCCTCCAGCATCTTGTGTGTGTTGCCTGGATTTCCAGCGTCTGCAGATTTTCTCTTGGTTGTGAATATAAGGTGTTGCTCCTCCACCCTGGGGGTGGCCTTATCTTGGCATTGGAGCAGGCCTTTGATGGAAAAACAGTCAAGTGACCGTGAGTACCTGAGATGCTCGGTGGGTCCGAAATGAGAGGCCTGAAAACGGATCTGGAAGCCGCGTGGCACAAGATGGCAGTGAAAACAAGTTCCCAGGAAGGATATGTGGCTGTGGTAGCAAACCTTAGCGGTCCATGGTCGAAGAGTCGGTGGGCAGCAGAGATCACAGAGGGGAAGCAGAGAGAGAGAGTATCACTGAACTCCTGTCAAAGGGAAGATTTAAATTTATTCAGGGTGGGCATCCCTCGAAGTGGTTGGAGGAGCAACATCTTATATTCCACCTGGTTAGCCTCCAACCTGATGGCATGAATATCAATTTCTCAAACTTCTGGTAATTGCCCCCTCTTCACCATTACCCCATTCTTGTTTCCCTCTCTCACCTTATCTTCTTACCTGCCCATCTTCTCCCTCTGGTACTCCTTGTCCTCTTTTTCTATGGTATTCTACCCTCTCCTATCAGATTCCCCCTTCTCCTGCCTTTTACCTCTTTCACCAATCAACTTCCCAACTCTTTACTTCATCCTTCCCCCCCCTCCAGTTTCACCTATCACCTACCACCTTGTACTTCTTCCTCTCCTCCACCCCCCCCCCCACACTTTCTTGCTCTGACATTTCATCTTTTTTCCCAGTCCTGATGAAGGGTTTTAGCCCAAAATGTCAGCTGTTTGCTCTTTTCCACTGATGCTGCCCGGCCTACTGATTTCATCCAGTATTTTGTGTGTGTTGCCTGGATTTCCAGCATCTACAGATTTCCTTGTCTTTGTGCTTCACAGTGGGGTAGTCAATCATAAACACGAGAGATTCTTCAGACGCTGGAAATCCAAAGCAACACACACAAAATGCTAGAGGAACTTAGCAGATCAGGCAGAAGTCATAATATAATAGTCACTGGATTAACCGAACCGTGGTCAATTGTATTATTCAGAAAATTCAATACATGTGGGTATGCTGAAGCAATATATTGCATGGGGTTATACTGAATGGCTCAAAACATCAACTCTTTATTCTCCTCCATGGATAATGTGTGATCTGCTGAGTTCCTCCAGCATTTTGTGTGTTTTTCTCTGGATTCCCAGCATCTGCAGAGTCTCTTGTGTTTATTAATTCTTCTGTTATATCCCTTTGCACGGGAAAGGCAACTTGGCAAATATTGCACACTGTTTTACAGAATAGTATTAGTCCTTTCTTTGGATTGTAGAATCTAAAAGTAATGATAATCTTAAAAGTTTAATGAGACTGGAGTTGGAGTTCTGTGGGCACTCTGCAATTAGATGATTTAAGAAGGGTATTGTTTTCGAGAGGGTACAATGCAAATTCAAGTGGATGACAGTGTGTGCATACAAAGAGAAAGAAAGAATAATGATAAAGAATAGAGTGGAAAGCCAACTGGCGGAGGATGTGGAAAGATCACAGAGAGGTATACATTCAGTGGCGACTTTACTGGATACCTCATGTACCTAATAAAGTGGCCACTGAGTATACTGTGGTCTTCTGCTATTATAGCCTATCTCCTCACACTCATAATGAAATATGCCTGTTGTCTTGTCCTCTTTATGGCTTTATCGATATGTTGTATCCAGGTTAGGTCCTCAGAGATACTGACACCCAGGAACTTGAAATTACTCACTCTCTCCACTTCCGATCCCTCTCTGAGGATTGGTTTATCTTCCCTCGTCTTACCCTTTCTGAAGACCACAATCAACTCTTTGGTCTTGATCACTTTGAGTGCAAGGGTGTTGCTGTGACACCACTCAGCTAACTGGCATACCTTGCCCTCATCACCATCTGAAATTCTGCCAACAATGGTTGTATCATCAGCCAATTTATAGATGGCATTTGAGCTATGCCTATCCACACGGTCATGGGTGTAGAGAAAATAGAATTGAACTGGATTTAATTCACTTCCATCCTTCATATACATGAGGAGTAAAAATCTTTACATTATGTCT
The DNA here is from genome assembly GCF_048418815.1 of Hemitrygon akajei. Lineage (NCBI taxonomy): Eukaryota > Metazoa > Chordata > Chondrichthyes > Myliobatiformes > Dasyatidae > Hemitrygon > Hemitrygon akajei. Next base: position 18,522,589 of record NC_133128.1, on the reverse strand, counting down.
CTGTCTAAATGTGCAAGGTGCAATCTATAGTAACTTATAATAAATAGTATGTACAACAGGACAGTCAATATAACATACAAATACAATTGTGTCAACATGAATTAATCAGTCTGATGGCCCGGTGGAAGAAGCTGTGTACTGCTTCCCAGATGATAGCAGCTGGAACAGTTTGTGGGTGGGGAGACTCAGGTCCCCAGTAATCCCTTTGGCCCTTCTTAAACACCTGTCTTTGTAAATGTCCTGAATAGTGGGAAATTCACATCTACAGATGCACTGGGCCGTCTGCACCACTGTTGTAATGTGAATATTACTAAAAGTAAGTTAATACTAATCGGGAAGCTGTTGGTAACAAGAGGCGGGTTCCGGGCCTGGCGGGGTTTTTACTTCCTGTATGCATTGTATATAGTTCCTCCACCCATGCCGCACGAGGTACCTGGAAGCCTCTGTATCGTAAATATCATTTGCCGTCCCAGATAAAGATGTTCTTTTGGCCATAAAATTGTCGAGTGGTCCTTTTATAAAGTAGAAGTTACCACATATTTTTGGCGACGAGGTAAACTGGTTTTGTGGACAGGTCAGCACGTTTTGAACCAGAGCTGTGAGCGGACGAGGAGCCTCACATTCAGATGGCTACGTTCGGGACTGTCGGTGAACTTGTGGAGGAAATCGAGGACTGGCCGGAGTATGAGGAAAGGTTGGGACACTTTTTCTATGCTAATGGGATTACTGAGGAGGCTCAGAAGCACTCTATTCTCCTGAGTGTGTGTGGGGCAAAGACTTACAAGCTGATAAGGAACTTAGCCACACTGCGGAAACTAGGAGAAATTCCATATAACGAACTGGTCAAGCTTGTGGGGAACCACCACAATCTGAAACCTTCGGTGACAGTCCAATGGTTCAAGTTTCACAGCCATGTCCGGAAGCCAGGTCAGTCTGTGGCTAACTTTGTGGCCGAGCTTCGGCAGCTGTCGGAGCATTGCGATTTCGGAGCTGTGTTGGATGATGTGTTCCGTGATAGATTAGTATGCGGCATTAATAATGATGCCGTACAATGCCGCTTGTTGGGGGAAATCCCACCGTTGACTTTCAAGAAAGCCCTAGAGATTGCTCAAGGCATGGAGTTGGCTGCTAATAATGCTAAGGATATCCAGAAAGGACATTGGGGGGTGTTCACAGTCAGCGGCAGTGCACCAAGTCAGGAGGGGGACTGGTAAACAGGCAAAGCGGGTGAAATGTTTTCGGTGTGGAGGGACGCATTATGCAAATGTTTGCAAATTCAAAGATACTGTCTGCCATGCTTGTAGCAAAAAGGGACGTTTAGCTAAAAAGTGCAGGAGTTCAAAGGGTAAGGTTAAGCCTGGGCAGGGGAAAGCTCAGCAGACTCAGGCAGCCACACACCACCTAGGAGAAGCAGACGAGGAGGCAGCGTGTGTCTACAACATGTTTGGGGTGGAAACGGATGAGGAACAACCTGAACCATATTATGTCACAGTCACTGTCAGGGGAAAGGACATTAAGTTCGAGATTGATTCAGGGGCTACTGCATCAGTCATTAGTGAGGAGACCTACAGGAGGACATGGGGGTACAACCTGCCTCCCATCAGACCGTCTAAGCTCAAACTCAAGGCCTATACGGGGCAGCCCAAACCTCATTTAGGGGTGTTATACATGAATATTTCGGCCGGGGGCCAGAAGGCTGAAGCCAGGCTGGTGATAGCTAAGGGCAGTGGGCCCAGTCTTTTGGGCTGTGATTGGCTTCGCAAAATCCAGCTCAACTGGCATGAAATTAAGTATGCATGCACGACGGAGGACATTCTGCAGCGGTACAGTGACGTTTTCAGGGGCGAGCTGGGCATACTGAAAAGCGTGACCATGAAACTCCATTTTGACCCTAAGGCCACACCACATTTTTTTAAGCCCAGGTCGGTGCCCTATGCCATGAAAGGCAAAGTCGAGGTGGAGCTGGAATGTTTACAGGCGCTGGGCATCATTGAGCCCGTCCAGTTTTCAAGGTGGGTGGCTCCTATTGTTCCAGTTTTGAAGGCAGACAAAATGCTTGTTGCAGTATATGAAGAACAAGAGGCGCAGCGTGCAGATGAAGTCACTAATGGCAATGTGAGTGACAGGCATAGTCTGGACACATTTGAGAGTGAGCTCGCAGCGCAGCTTGCGGCTTTTCAGCCTATTACAGGAGAAATTGAAGTTACCCCCTCGGCACAAAAAGCCAGCACGCCACTTCTAGTACGGCGAAGCAGTGACCCAGCTCTTGTACCACCTGCCCAGTTACAGCAAGGTGCATCTCAGCCTGATGATCCCACTAACAGGAACCTGCATGTGAAGCCAATCATAGCAAACAGGGCACCCGCAGACGATGTAAGAACAGAGCCTCCAGGACCACCAGACAAGCATTCAGAAAGCACTCTAAGTGATTTGACAAAGAAGGTAGAATTTTCTGGAGACGGTGGCTGCCTGGGAATCCATGTGGTGCCCTGTAACTCTACGCTGAGTGGAAGATTCCTTGACCTGAGTATTGGTGGTGTTGAAGAGAACAGCCGTTCAAGAAAAGAGAACCTGCTCCAGGAGAATGAATGTATCATCAAAATCAATGACTGTGATTTAACAGACAAGACCTTTGTTCACGCATGAGAGGTTTTCCAAAACGCATTGCAATTTCCTGCTGTTGAACTCCGGATAGTTCCAAGTTATAACAAGGAACTCTATGAAAAATTTACAATTGGGTCTATTCTGGGCCACATTCGTGACGATGATTCAAAAACCAAAGTTCCTTCTTCAGTGCGTTCCAAGCCAGGTGGCAAACCTGCAGATGCCGTTTATCCCAATAATGCTGAGGATAGCTTGCCACCGATTTCAGAGAAGCTCAGTAGTCCAAAACAGTTAAGGAGCAATGACCACTTAATACATACCAGAAAAGCATGTCCACCAGTGACTTTGCCAGAGGGAGAGACACTGGCAGAGGGGGCAAAGTCCCCTGAAGAGGATAGACATTCTCACGCAGACATACAGACCCCTCTTGTGTCCCCAACACTAGATCCACCCAAAACACCCTCACCAGCGGTGCCTGCTGGGTCACCGGGGGTAGTGCGTAGATCGCAGCACCCTCGCAAACCTCCTGACAGACTGAATCTTTGATTGGATAGTTTTTTTTTGTTGTTAGATTGAATGTTGAATTTGCCATGTTTTTTTAGGTGTTTTGTATTGGTAACCTGTCGCTAATGATACCACTGTTTTTATTTCCCAGTTCTTCTATATTTGGGGAATGTTGGATTTTAAAGTGGGAGAAGTGTTGTAATGTGAATATCATTAAAAGTAAGTTAATACTAATGGGGAAGTTGTTGGTAACAAGAGGCGGGTTCCGGGGTTTTACCTCCTGTATGCATTGTATATAGTTCCTCTACCCATGCCGCACGAGGTACCTGGAAGCCTCTGTATCGTAAATATCATTTGCCGTCCCAGATAAAGATGATCTTTTGGCCATAAAATTGTTGAGTGGTCATTTTGTAAAGTAGAAGTTACCACAACCACTCTTTGCAGTGTTCTGCAATTGAGGGAAGTACAGTTCCCATACCAGGCAGCGATTCAGTCAGTCAGGATGCTTTCAATTGTGCCCCTGTTTTGGAGGCCCATACCAAACTTCAGCTGTCTGAGGTGAAAGAGGTGCTGCTGTATCTTTCTCACCACACAGCCAGTACGTACAGACCACGTGAGATCCTCAGTGATGTTTATGCTGAAGAACCTAAAGCTGTTCACCCTCTCAACCCCCAGATCCATTGACGTCAATAGGGGTTAGCCTGTCTCCATTCGTCCTGCAGTTTACAACAAGCTCCTTTGTTTTTGCGACATTGAGGGAGAGGTTATTTCCTGGATACCACTGTGTCAGGGCGATGACGTCTTCTCTGTAGGCTGCCTCATTATTATTTGTGATTAGGCTAATCAGTGTAGTATCATCAGCAAATTTGATTAGCAGGTTGGAGCTGTGGGTGGTGACACAGTCATGGGTATACAGAGGGTAAAGGAGGGGGCTTAGGACACAGCCCTGAGGGGCACCGGTGTTGATTGCCAGTGAGGTGGAGATGTTATTTTCAATCCGCACAGATTGCGGTCCTCCAGTTAGGAAGCTGAGGATCCAAACTGCAGAGAGAGGTACAAGACAGGTTACTGTCGATGCAATGCTCCTCAGACAGGATGAAGAGGTCAATACTCCCCAATGCCATTAGGCTTTACAATTCAACCGCCAGGACTTAAGAACTTTTTAAAAGCTATTATTAATGCTTTTTGAGATAGTGATTTAGATGCATATCATATTTTTTACTGAGTTAAGTATTGTATGTAATTAGTTTTGCTACAACAAGTGTATGGGACATTGGAAAAAAGTTGAATTTCCCCATGGGGATGAATAAAGTATCTATCTATCTATCTATCTAAGAGCCTAAGTTCTGCAATTTCTTAATCAGGGCTGTAGGAATGATGGTGTTAAATGCTGAGGTATAGTCATTAAACAGCATCCTGACATAGGTATTTGCATTGTCCAAGGCCACGTGGAGAGCATTTGAAATCACATCTGTTGTCGACCTATTGTGGCAATAGGGAAATTGCAGTGGATCCACGTCCTTTCTGAAACAGGTGGTGACTCTTGCCATAACCAATCTCGCAAAGCATTTCATCACTGTAGATGAGCGTGTGTAGATGAAGGGGTTGGTCTATGAGGAGAGCTTGAGACATCTGTGTCTATACTCACTGGGATTCGAAAAAGTGCGGGGGGGGATCTTATAAAAAATAGAAAATTATGAAAGGGATAGATAAGATAGAGATAGGAAAGTTGTTTTCACTGATAGGTAAGACTAGAACTAGGGAACAGAGCCAAAAATTGAGGGGAATAGATTTAGGATGGAGATGAAGAGCAACTGCTTTTCAAAGAGAGTAATGAATCTGTGGAATTCTCTCCCCAAAGAAGGAGTAGAGGCTACCTCATTAAATATATTTGTGATTAATAATTGCATAGTTGGGGAATTAAGAGTTATGGACAAAATGCACGTAGGTGGAGCTGATCTGCCACATGAGTGGGTATAGCCATAAAGCAGTGCTGGTTTGAGCTCAGAGCTTTCCTTCTCCTTGATGAGCTGCCCAACATGGCTGACCCGCTCCATCTGCCCAATGTGACGGGTTTTAAGCCGCCAGTAACCCACCTTTGCCCCCTTCTCCTGTCAGTAGAAACTGTCCCATAGGGCTTAGTAGCTAAGCCTTGCTTGAAGGCCAGGAGCTGGACTTGGTTGTCAGAGGCTGTTTGAGATGCATGCCATGGAGCATTTAATAGGCAGTGGGAGCTTATCTCCCACTACCACCCTCAGCTATAACAACCTTACAGAACCATCTCTAAATCAAATAAACAGTACACAAGGCAAGATTTTTACTGTACTTTGGAACAAATGACAAAAATAAGCCAATTTAATTTTCAAAATTCCAACAGCAGGAAGGCCAAGGAGTGGAGGCATGTGGTAACACCACCACCTACAGGATCCCCTCCAAGCAGCACACCATCCTGATTTGGAAGTGTGCTGCCATTTCTTCGGTATCTGAATCTCAGAAGCCCCGGCTCAACAGCAATGTGGGAATACCTTCACCGGAAGGACTACGCTCCTTTAAGAAGTCAGCACACCACCATTTTCTTGAGGAGAGTAAGGGATGATCAATAAATGTGGCAACGCCTGTAATACGCTGGGTTGATCAAACCCCAAAGACCCGAAACAAAATGTGAGTGTCCAGGAACTGTGATAACAAGAGTACAAGCACAGCGGAGTAACTTTAGCCTAATTTATTATCATAAAATAGAAAACAGATTTCCACAACAATTTCAGGGCTCATGATTCTTGGTCTGAGCTTGATTGTTGCTGTCCTTGGGGAACTTCATTGTCACTGTTGTCAGGGGAATTCCAAATTCTGACTGGTGAAATCACCCTGGGTCCATCCTAGGCACTGATGAGCGCGATCCCTTGGCTGGGTGAAGTCTAAGGAACTCAATGAATGTTTTATTGTAAGCATCTTTAATTTGAATAGGAACAGTCAACGTATAATTTATTGTAAATAACTGTATTTATTGTATGACTCAGATTTAACAAATGGATTTTTTTCTATGTAAATAACTTTATTTTGTAATATTTCTGAATGAAGTATTTTTGGAAGAAGAAGAAAAAGTCTGAGCAAAAAGTGTCTCAGTAAATAGGGGCTCAATCCACAGGGACAGTGAAACGCACAAAGGCAGACAAACTATTTGATTTATTTTGCTCTCACGTCACTAACTCAGCACAGTTTCTTTCAGAGTTCCACAAGCATTGAGAGACACCCAGAGACAGATAAACCCTTTGGTCTTTTGATCTCATGCCACTGGGGCCTTGAGGCCAAGAAAGAATCCAGCCGCTATTATCAAATATCTACAGTATTTAACTTGTACACACACCTTACATGCTCTGAGCTCATAAAGAGTTAAAATGTCAATTGGAGTTTTTCAGACTTTGAATACACCACAACACCCACATCCTTAAAAAAAAGAATAATTTTTGAGTACTGTTATGGGAGTACAGTACTGAAAACAATTTTAAAACTCAGCAGAGATTAGAGTTAGTCCTGGCCCTTTCTATATCTGTTCCCTTTTTAAATGTGCTGTGCCCTCAGAAAAGAGCAGTAAAATATTTTGGCGGAAATTTATTTTAAATTATTACTTTCTTTCTTTATTTTTATTTACTTCTTTAGCAATGCAGCACAGTTCCAGGTCTTTCCAGCCAACTACACGCACGTGGTCAATTAACCTACTAACCCGTACGTCTTTGGAAGTGTGAGAGGAAACCGGAGCACTGAGGGGAAACCAACGCAGTCACAGAGAGAACAAAAAACAATTTACAGAGAGCGGTGGGAATTGAACCGGGATAGCTGGAGATGTAATAGCATTATGCTAACCGCTGCACAACTGGTTTGCCCTTGGTATTTCTTCTATACTCTAGAAAATATAACCCCTTTCTCTCCGATCCCTTCCCGTTCAACAGTCCTCTCCTTCCAGGATCAATACAATGAATCATTGTTGTATGTTCTCAAATTTAATATTTATCCTACAACATTGCCTCTGTACTGTTTCAGCATAAAAGTGTGATAGATTGCCTGTTGTAAATATCTTTTCCACTGGATACTGGGATTGAAGAGAGCTCCAGCAACAATAAATTTCTATTGTATCACATTAGCTTCTTTGTCTACTGGAATGTTGGAAAATGTAACATTTAACATTTGGAAGTGTTTTTCCAGAAGGAATTGCCCGTAACAACCAAATTGTTGGAAGACAGTCACCTCACAAGACATCTTTGGAACTATTAACAAATAATTCCTTCTAGTAACCTTGTTGGTCTTTTCCTCACCTTGTGGAACATTGGAAGGCAGTTTTGCCATTTCCGGAGCATTTGACTGTTTTTTTCCGAGGCTAAGTTGCTAGCTCGATACTCATCCCAGCTGGGATGGAAGCAGGCAAGAAGCCGGCTGGATTCAAACTCGGGACCATTCAGTTCGAAGCCCGGTGCTGATGTCACTACTCCACCGGCCAGCATATCCTAGTAACCTGGCCCACATAGATTGAAAACAATGTCGAAAGTCGTGAGAATCGTGAGACTGGAATGAACTAACAGCGCTAGTGGTACATGTGAGCTCGACTTTAACGTTTAGGAGAAGTTTGAATAGGTACATGAATGGGAGGAGTATGGAGGGCCATTGTCCAGGTACAGGTCAATGGGACTAGGCAGCTCAGATGGTTTGGCACAAACTAGATGGGCCAAAGGGCCTGTTTCTGTGCTGTAGTTTTCTATGACTCTACGACTCACCAATCTACATGTGAGAGGAGCATCTGCCCATGGTGGCTTTGGCAGACAAGACTACCGTATCGCCCTTTGGGTGGCAAAGTTCTCTGTTCACACGGCGGCCATCCTCCATCGTGTTGTGTAGAATTCGAGTATACTAAATAGGATAAACAGTCAACTCTTCAGGCTGAGACCCTTCATCAGTCCTTGCTTGCAGGCTTGCCTCCAATTCTAACAGCATCCTTACTTGGAAATATACAGATTCAGATTCAGTTTATTGTCATTTAGAAACCACAAATGCAATGCAGTTAAAAAATGAGACAACGTTCCTCCAGAATGATAATCACAAAAGCACATGACAAAACAGACTACACCAGAAAATCCACATAACGTTTGGCAATCTCCAATCCAGAGTCCGGAGAGGCTGCTGCATATTAATATCACGCTACCATCTTAGTGTGTTTCCCGGAAAGGAGCTCCAAAGCCACCAGACAAAACAAGACCAAAAACTAAAGCTACAAGACCTGCACTAAGCCACATAGTTACAACAGTGCAAACAATAGCATAATTGATTAAAAAAAACAGACCATGGGCACAGTAAAAATAGTCCAGAGATGTTAAAAGACTATAACTACAGCACTCCCTTTGCTTCATCATCACTGGGATCCAAACCCTGGAACTCTCTACCCAATAACATTGGACAGCACCTTCACCAGGAAGACTCAAAAGGGTGGCACAGTAGTGTCGTGGTTAGCACAACACTTTAGAATATCAGTGACCCAGGTTCAATTCCTGCCCCTGCCTGATAGGAATTTGTATGTTCTCCCCATAGACTGTGTGGGTGTCATCCGGGTGCTCTGGTTTCCTCCCACAGTCCAAAGACACACTGGTTGGTAGGTTAATTGGTCATTGTAAGTTGTCCAGTAATTAGGCTTGGGTTAAATTGGAGGTTGCTGGGCAACGTAGCTCGAAGGGCTGGAAGGACCCATTCTGCACTGTATTTCTAAATTAAATAAATAAATAAATGTGTTGAGTCATGAATGTTCCAGCCACCAAAGCAAGATCCTAAAAATTAACACACCCAAAATTGTGTGTGTGCGTTGCTTTGGATTTCCAGCATCTACAGATTTTCTTGTGTTTGGTGTCCTAGAAATTAATTTTTTTTAAAATCAAGAAAGTTTTCCACCATGTTCCAACCCTGAACACTCCTTTTTCTTTCTCCGACAGCCACGGGTGATCTCTTCTCGTCTCACTATAAACAGAAAGGCCATTGCAGCAACCCACATCCATTTCACTGCTGTTCCTCCCCCCCCCCCCCCCCCCCACCATCTCTTTTGACTCAGCATGCTCCCAGTGGTTATTTGACACTGCGTTCCGACGGGCCACAGACCATATGACATCGGAGCAGAATTAGATCATTCAGCCCGTCAAGTCTGCTCCACCATTCAATCATGGCTGATTTATATTCCCTCTCAACCCTATTTTTCCTGCCTTCTCCTGGTAACCTTTAACAGCCTTACAAAGGTGATTAGCTTCATTTGTCACACATACATCAAAACAGCGAAACATACAGAGAAATGCATCAATGACTGACGCAGTCTGAGGATGTGCTGGACACAGGCCGCAAGTGGCACCATGCTTCCAATACCAGCACAGCATGCTCACAACTTACTAAGCCTCACCAGTAAATCTTTGGAAACCAGCGCACCCAGAGGAAACCCACGTGGTCACAGAGGGAACGTACGTACTCCTTACAGACGCCAGCAAGAGTTGAACACAGGTCACTGGTGCTGTAAAACCCTGGACCAGCCACTACACCACTGTGCTGCCCTTGGCAATCAAGAACCCATCAACCTCCACTTTAAATATACCCGATGACTTGGCCTTCACGGCCATCTGTGGCCATGAATTCCACAGATTCATTACCCACTTGCTAAAGAAATTCCTCTTTACCTCTGTTTGTAAAGGGGTGTCTTTCTCGCTGAAAGGAGCACACTAACTGGTCTGTAATAAAAAACAGACATACAGTGCCAGAGAAGCTCAGCAAGCCATGCAGCATCTGCAGAGGAATAAACAGCTGACATTCCAGACTGACACCTTTCATCAGGACTGGGAAGGAAAGGGGAGGAAGCAGAAGAAGGAAGTCGAGGGAGGAGGGGAAGGAGTACACGTTAGAAGGTGATAGGTGAAGCCAGGTGAGGGTAAAAGGGTGGGGGAGGGGGGAATGAAGTAAGAAGCTGGAACGTGATAGGTGGATAAGTCAAAGGGCTGAAGGAAAAGGAATCTGATTTGAGAGGACAGTAGACCAGAGGGAGGTGATGGGCAAGAGAGAAGAAGAGGAGTAAGGGGGAGCCAGAATGGAGAATGAATAAAGAGAGGGAGAGCGAGGAGAGAAATTACCACGAGATAGAGAAATCAATGTTCATGTCATATATACATTAATATACAAATTCCCCACTCACTCTTCTTTTTTTAATCCTCTTTCAAAAATGCATAGAAAGTCTACTTGTCACCAGTTTTACAGTAAATTTGCCATTGATTAAACAAATATTACAAAACATTACTGCCATTTATTAACAGGGTGTACAGGCAGTGTTTAACCTTACTTCATTAATGCAAAACATGATTAAATAGCCTAATTAGCAGCATTCATCATTGGTGGCATTCATTATGTGTTACTGCATGTGATTTGTTAGCTATTCATTAATTACAACAGAGCTAGATTAATTATGGAAAAACATATCACTGTGAATACTGAATTATAGGAAGGATAATTAGTTACTCAGGCTGAGATTTATCCAGAATGGAAACTCACCATTGGTTTATACACAGGGGCACAACAGTATTGTAGCGGTTAGTGTAATCCCGGTTTCAATTCCTGCCGCTGAGTGCAATTGGCAGTGGGGGCTTTTTGGGCCAAAGGGCTCGTCCTTGGGTTGTATCTCTGAAAAATAAATTAAAACAAATGACCCTTCAAGTATTTAAAGGGATGTGTTTCCTTTGTGTTGAACAGATGAAATCTGTTTTGCCAAATCTTATTTCTTGCCTTGTTGACTGCATTGTTAATCAGAAGTACAAAGGGAAAGGTGATGCTTTTGGACAGGGATGGCCTGTTGTTCCTGATTCTCCAATGACGTGGATGTTCAAGGTATCATATAATCAGAGAGAACAATGGCATGGAGGCATGAGTATCACGCAACTTCAAAAATAACCATTGTGTAGACAGGAGCCATGAGGTATGGAGGATGTGGGGAGGATTCGAGCTTCCCATCCCTCTCATCACCAATAGGTTGGTTGCGGAGGGTGGTCACACAGTAATTGTGGGACTCCCTGAATGACAGATGCCAGCACAACTGTCACTTAGTTGTTTTGTTGGACTATTCACCTTCTCCAAACCACCCAGGTCCCTTATCTCTGGAATCATTTTGGTGAACCTACAGCCTTCATATCTTTCACAGAACTGGACATAATCCAGGAGTTATGCCCACAGAAATGTTTTATAAATGTTCATTATGGCTTCCTAGCTTTTTAAATCCATTATAAAGCACAAGGTTCCTGACATTTTCTGAACTTGCTCTATATCTTTCAATGAACTATTCACAAATATCCCCTAATCTCTCAATTTGTTTAGAATCATACTCTCTATTTATGTTGCCACTTGATATTCTGTCTACCGAAATATAACATTTCACATTTCTCAGCATTGCATTTCATCTGCCACCAATCCATCCAGTCTACAGGCCGATCTATATTTTCCTGAAGTCTATTACTGTCCCCATCAGAGTTTCGTGTCACATGTAAGTTTGGAAATTGTGCCCTGTACAACAAGTCAGAGATATTAATATATGTTGAAATAAACACTGGTTCTTGTACCAACCCCAGAAGGAATTCCATTGTACACTTCTATTCAGTATGAAAAACTTTCACTATTTACTTTCGTGTTTTGCTGCTTGGCCAATTCCCTACATGTGCTACTTATGACATTTTTGTGTTATAGTCTACAAAACTAATTACACAGCATCACATCACTTGCCTTTTAGAAGTTCATATATGCTACATCAGTTGTGTTTCCCTCAACAATCCTCTCAGTTACATCATGAACAGTTTTTCATGTTAGTTAGATATCAATTTCCATGAACAACTCTTTATTGGAATTTTCTACTTGATTCACACTTGTCCAAAACACTGCTAATTCTGTCCCTCACATAGTTTCTGGAACTTAAAGGACATGCTACCACTGGGGAGGAGGTACAGGAGCTTGAAAGCCCACCACCAATGATTTAAGAGCAACTTCTCCCCTTCCGCCATCAGATTTCTGAATGGTCCATAACTCATGAACATTACCTTGTCTTCTTTGCACCATTTATTATTTTCTCAACTTGTAATAATTTTATACAGTATCCTTGCACAGTACTGCACCTGCAAGACAACATATTCTGTGTCATTTAAATCTGATAATAAATCTGATTCTGATTCTGAACTTCTGACACCTCTAAAATTAAATTGTTATGAAATCAGCAGGTTGATCGCTCCATCTATTTTGAACTAGAATGTTACATTTGCAATTTTACAGCTACACCCCCAAGCCTTTTAACGTTTGGAAGATATTGCCCAGGGCCTCTGCAAATTCCTCCTCTACTTCTCTCAGCAACCTGTTAATGCATCCCATCTGGACTGTAGGTGATCTTCCAGCTACCCTTTATCCTTGATATCAATTTTTGTTCTTATAGAAGCTTGATTACACCTTCCTTTGCTGAGACCCTAGAACAAATAGCTTTATTATTCATATGTTTGTTTGTTTATTGTGCACTGTGTCGTATGACATGGGCTATCATGGTCTTGATCACAATTATTCTTGGCAAATTGTCCTATAGAAGTGGTTTGCCATTGCCTTCTTCTGGGCAGTGTCTTTACAAGACGGGTGACCCCAGTCATAATCAATACTCTTCAGAGGTTGTCTGTCTGGCGTCAGTGGTCACATAACCAGGACTTGTGATATGCTGCACCTGCTCATACGACCATCCACCACCTGACAGGGGTAACCTGCAGACTAGCAGCGAGAAGGAGTGCCTTACACCTCCTCTAGTAGAGGCGTAGCTCCACCCCACCACCCACACACGCACAATAAAACATCGAAACGTGCAGTGTAAAGCATTGCATCAACAACCAACACCGCACCAAAGATTGCGCTGGGGGCAGCCTGCAAGCATTGCCATGGCACCGACGTAGCACGCTCACAACTCACTAACACTAATCGCACGTCTTTGGAACGTGGGAGGAAACCAGAGCACCCAGAGGAAACCCATGCTGTCACCAGCAGAACGTACAAACTCCTTACAGACGGCGGCAGGAATTGAACTGTGGTCAGCAATCACTGGCACTGCAATGCGATTGCACTAACAGGTAGACTACCCGAGCATCCTTGGAGATACCATGCTTTAAAACCTTAGCCCTCCTCTCTTCCTCCGTGATCTGCACTCAGATCAGCCCTATCTCTCCTTATTATTCCTCTTTTTGTTTACTTACCTATAAAATGTTTTTGAATTCTCTTTTACATTTGTTGCTAGTTTTCCCTCATTCTCCTTGCTTCTCTGATTTCCCTTATTTACTTCCCCATGAACTACCTGTATTCAATCTGTTTCTCACTTCTGTTAACAACTTGAGATCTGTATATATAGATTATTTTCTGCTTTTTATCTCTCCCAATATTTTTTGGTCATCCAGAGAGCTCTGGCTTTAATTTCCCTTGCTCTCTCCCTCAGGGGAATGCACCTAAATTGTAGCAGAGACATTTAAACTTTAAAGGCTTCCCATTGTTCAGTCACAGTTTCGCCTGCCAAGTTTTGATTCCAATTTTCCCTGAGTCAGATCTGTTCTCATGCCATTGAAACTGGAGCTTCTACAGTCGACTATTTTTATCTTGAAATGACCTACATTATTTTCCATTGCTATTCTAAACCTTATGGATGTCTTCTTTTTACTTTAGAGGTGCTGCCTGACCATTTGGATACTTTCTGTATTTAATTCCCATATTTAACAGCACTTTGTGTTTGTGTCCTAAGCACCAGCTCAGGGTAAGCACATGCTGAAGTCCCTCCATGTGCATCAGCTGTAGCAACAGGAAGTGACAGCAAAGAAACAGGAAGTTGTGGGTCAAAGGACAGATGGTCTAAGCTGTCCCTAACCTGTCATATCTAATGATCTCCTGACTGAGAGGCCACTCCCAATACTTTTTGGGTAACTTTACAAAATACGCCATTGTGGTGAACTACATATACCTGTCTGGACACGCTCCCCCCCCCCCCCCCCCCCACCGCTGACTGCTCCTGTGGCTCCTCCCACTGACCGTGGCTCCTCCCACGGACCCCGGTATAAAGGCGATTGGAGGCACAGCCCCGGCCTCAGTCTCCAGGATGTTGTGTGGTGGTCACTTGCTACTTGTTCTTTCTTCCAGCCAATAAAAGCCTATATCTCGCCTCACGTCTCCAAGAGTTATTGATGGTGCATCAGCCATAAGATCTAGACACAAGAAATTCTCCAGATGATGAGAATACTGGGCAATGCTCATACCTTGAGTAACTTCCAGCATTTTGTGTTTTTTCTGCAAGATCTGAGAAGGATCAAGGACCCCCACCATCCAGTCCATACTCTCTTCTTGCTACTACCATCAGGCCAGAGGTACAAGAGTCTTTGCTCCCACACAGCCAGGCTCAGGAACAGTTATTCAAAGTTCAAAGTGAATGTGTTATCAAAGTGCACACATGTCACTATATACAACCTGAGATTCATCTTCTCAATAAATCCGTAATAGAATAATAATCGTAATAGAATCAGTGAAAGACCGCATCAGTTTGGGCGTTCAATCAGTGTGCCTTTGACCATCAAGCTCCTGAAACAGCATGCAGTGCTCAACTGAGCATGAACTGCAGAACCTATTGACACCCTCTCAAAGACTCTAAAACTCACATTCTTATCATTATTCATTTATTTTTTAAATTATTTACTTTTTCATTTGTTATTGGCATGATTTGTCCTCTTTCACATATTGAATATTTGTCAGTATTTGTATAGATTTTTTAAGTGAAATCTATTCTATTTAAAAAGCAAACGAGGAAATCTGCAGATGCTGGAAATTCAAACAACACACACAAAATGCTGGTGGAACACAGCAGGCCAGGCAGCATCTATAGGGAGAAGCACTGTCGACGTTTCGGGCCAAGACCCTTCGTCAGGACTAACTGAAAGAAAAGATAGTAAGAGATTTGAAAGTAAGGGGGGGGGGAGCTGGAAATGCGAAATGATAGGAGAAAACCAGAGGAGGTGGGGTGAAGCTAAGAGTTGGAAAGGTGATTGGCAAAAGGGATACAGAGCTGGAGAAGGGAAAGGATCATGGGACAACCATCCCCTTTTCTTTCTCCCTAGGCCTCCCATCCCATGATCCTTTCCCTTCTCCAGCTCTGTATCCTTTTGCCAATCAACTTTCCAGCTCTTAGCATCACCCCTCCCCCTCCTGTCTTCTCCTATCATTTCGGATTTCCCCCTCCCCCTCCTACTTTCAAATCTCTTACTATCTTTTCTTTCAGTTAGTCCTGACAAAGGGTCTCAGCCCAAAATGTTGACAGTGCTTCTCCTTATAGATGCTGCCTGGCCTGCTGTGTTCCACCAGCATTTTGTGTGTTTTATTCTATTCTATTTCTTTGTTTTCCTGTGAATTTCTGCAGGAAAATGAATCTCAATGTAATATATGGAGACATATACATACTTTGATAATAATTTTACTTTGAACTTTCAACTTTTAACTTTGACCACAACATTTCTTTTTGCAATGGTGCATGTCCACCTTAACACACTGTGGTCCTGCTTGGAGCATCTGGTAAGTTCAAGGCCGTCTGACTTTGGACATTTAGTTCTAAAGTAGTGTGGTAGCTATGGTATGAGACAAGCAACCTCAGGCCTGACTGTTCAAATCCTACGTTTAGCAAACCTGGAACAAGAGAGTATCTGCAGATGCAGGAAATCAAAGCAATGAACGCAAAAATCTGGAGGAACTCAGCAGGCCAGGCAGCATCTATGGAAAAGAGTAAACAGTCAACGTTTTGGGTTGAGACCCTTCATCAGAACTCAACCCAAAATGTCAACTGTACTCTTTTCCATAGATGCTGCCTGGCCTGCTGAGTTCCTCTGGCATTTTGTGTGTATCATTTCAGCAAATCTGGGCTGCATTTGGAAAAAAAATTAAAATATCTCATGTAAAAATTCAGGTGATGGACAAAGGTCAGTCAGGGAAGATGAACTGACACTGTCTATAAAGACTTCAGCAATGTCTATGAAGATATGACAGAACATTACATCAACAAAACAGCTACATCACTAGCCACAAGGGGAACATACCATTCCCACCCCAGGTAACATACAGTCATTACAGTTGTCCCACACCACCAGGTTCAGGAACAGTTATTATCTTTCAACCATCAGGCACCTGAACCACAATGGCTAACTTCACTCACCTCAGCACTGACCTATTTCCAAAGCCTATGGACTCACTTTGCAAGACTCTACAACTCATGCTCTCGGTATTATTTATTTGTTTGTTTGTTTGTTTTTATTATTCATTATCATCACTATGTACCGTGTTGTATGATGTGGGCAATCATAGTCTTGCTCACATTTGTTCTTGGCCAATTTTTCGACAGGAGTAGTTTGCCTTTGCCTTCTTCTGGGCAGCACCTTTACAAGACGGGTGACCCCAGCCATTACCAACACTCTTCAGAGACTGTCTGCCTTGTGTCAGTGATCATAACCAGGACTTGTGCTATTCACCAGCTGCTCATACGACCATCCGTCAGCTGCTCCCACGGCTTCGCGTGACACTGATTTGGGGGGGGGGGGGGCTAATCAGGTGCTCCATTTTGTCCAAGGGTGACCTGTAGACTAGTGGAGGGAAGGTAGCGCCTTAAACCTCCTTTGGTATAGACGTATCTCCACCCCTCCACCCCAATTACTGTTATCATCATTGTTAATCTTCTTTTGTATTTGCACAGTTTGTATTCTCTTTACCATTGGTTGTTTGTCAGTTTTTGCTGGTGTGTATGTGTAGTTTTTCATTGATTGTATTGCATTTCTTCGTTCCGCTGGGAATGCCTGCAAGAAAACGGAAGTCTATATGGTACTAGCTGCCCACTCCTACTGTGCCCCACATTCTTTCTGTAAGGTAATAAATTGTCAGCAGTTCACTTTGATACTTTCTTCAGAAATCTTTCTTCTCAAAGGGAAACTGAAGTTTCTCACACAGAGGGTGATGGGTGAATGGGACGAGCTGCCAGAGGAAGTGGTAGAGGTGGGTAAAATTACAATGTTGAAAAGACATTCAGTGCATGGCTGGGAAGGCTTTGAAGATAGAAAAAAGGTTTGCTTTATTTGTCACACATGCATCAAAATATTGAAAGGTATGGTGAAATATGTCTTTTGGTTCAGATCAACTGAGCAAATCTTGTGCTGGGATGCCAGTCAATATCACCACCCTTCCAGTGGCAACACAGCAGCCCACAACTTACTAACTCTTACCTGTACCCCTTTAGAATGTGCGGGAGGGGGTGGAGGAAGCCCACATGGTAATGGGAAGGATGGTAAAACTCCTTACAGAGCGTGGCAGAACTGAGCCCATGGTGCTGGTACTGTAATAGCATGATGTGACTGTTTGGCCACATAAGGCCCAGGCTTTAAGGGATAAGGGTCAAATGGAGACTAACAGGACCAGCTCAGTGTTCACCTACTTCAGCAGAAAGATATTGGTCCACAGGGCCTGCTTCAGTACTGTATGATCCATGACCCTGACTGTAAATGTCAAGATCATAAGACATAGGTGCAGAATTAGGCCGGACTAATCAGCAGAATTAATCTGCTCTGCATTCCATCATGGCTCATCCCAGATCCCACTCAGCAATGCCCACAATGTCATAATGACCAATCTCTAATTGCACCATGAGTTCATCCACATTATTCCAAATACTACATGCATTTAAATATAGCACCTTCACTCTTTCATTCTTTACCCTTTTGAATTTTGCCTCTGTGGTACAACATATCTCCTTGCACTGTCAGCATTTGTACCCAACCATCAGCTTGTCCTTCCTTACGTTCAAAATACACCCATCATCTACTTGTAAACCTGCCGGCCCATCCTCAGCTCTATCACACTGGTTCCCATCCCCTGCCATATTAGTTTAAACCACTCCCAACAGCTCTAGTAAACCTGCCCGCAAGGATATTGGTCCCTTTCAGATTCAGGTTCAACCTGGCCCTTTTGTATAGGTCACATCTTCCCCAGAAGAGGTCCCAATTATCCAGAAATCTGAATCAATGAAATCCAGAAATCCAGAAATCTGCTCCAATTCACACAGTTATCTGCCACCTCATTCTATTTCTATCCTCACTGTCGCGTGGCACAGGCAGCTAGCCCAAGATTACTACCCTTGAGGTACTGTTTTCAGGACCTCCTCCCTTTTTCTACCTATGTCAGTACCAATGTGTACCACAACCTCTGGTTGTTCACTGTCTCTTTTCAGGATATTGTGGACGCATTCAGAAACATCGTGGACCCGAGCACCTGGGAGGCAAACTACCATCTGTGTTTCTTTTTTGCATCCACGGAATCGCCTATCCGTCGCTCTAATAGAATCCCTTGTTACTGTTGTCATCCTCTTCAAAATCCCGCATCCCAGAACAGATCACTGGCCCTGCAGACATACCCACTATTCTTTCAAGAGTTAAATAAGAAATAAATGTAACTACTTACCTCGCCTCTGCCTGTTCTCATCGAAGACTGTTGAGCCTTACCACTCTGACTCAGACCACTACCACAATGACCGCTCTGACTATGACCCTCCGCTAGACGGTGCTTCTCTCTTATGGAGACTGTGTTTTTCAAGCTCTGCTCCAGACCTGCGGGGAACCATTCTATCACATCTGCGCCACTGTCCAATCAAAGACTCCTGCTGAAAACTGGCTACTTTTTCAAGCTCCGCTCTGGACCTGCATAGGAATACTTCTACTGTGCCTGCACCACTGTCCAATCAAATTAAGGCAGTAGCAGAATAAACTACTGTGTGAAAACATGGATATGTCGACTCTATGCCTGTTAGGTCAAGCTATTATGAGTACAGGGCTGTTGGCATGTTGATTATCTTAGCTGGACATGTCATTAACTACAACAGCTGCCCAATTTCTCTCTTTGGTAACTGGGAGTATTATATCCCACTCTCAGCATTCCTCACTAGCAGTGGGTATGCCTTGTTCACGGATGTAAAATAAGTCATGCTACTGTTATAAGCCTATACATGCTTACAAGAACTTCACAAAAAAATCCTTTATCTTGCATATCCATTTCCTTATTTACACAAGTCTCTGGACTACCACTTTTACACACCATCCTAGATACTAGTGGAATCAGCACAGTATTACCAATGACAGCCATCTCTGACTGTCTTAATGGCATCAATTTGATTTCCACTTCAAATGAAAGTGATATAAGGGACCACCTTAAATATAAAAGGTTTGCCGTTGAGAGAACAGCCATTAATACACTTGGTTACAATCACTGGCAGACCTGTTCACAACGACTGCAACATTTATTAAAGGAAAACAGTTGAAGGTCACTCGATATAGAAAAGGCATTGTCATCTGAAATTGAAAGTTTCAAAGGGGTTCATCCAGAGGAAAAGTGTCTCAAAGTTGAAAGTATACCTATTATCAAACTATCTATGCTAGATACAACCTTGAGGTTTGTCACCTTACGGGCAACCACAAAACAAAGAACATTATAGAACCCATTAAAAATGTCTGTCAGACACCCAACGTGTAAAAATAAGACCAAATGGAGCAAGCAATAAAAAGTAAACAAATAACATTCAGAACTGAAGTTCAGAAAAGTGAGTTCACAGCCACAAAGCCAGTCCCAGCCGATGTAGAAGCCCGTTAGATGCAGGCCACAGTCTTATCTGAGTTTAAGGATGAGTAAACCTCACCAAGCAGTGACTGGTCCATCCCTTGCCTCTGACCCTGTCACACTGACTTTTTCAATCTGGCCTGAAGCTTCAATCAGCCAAACCTCTGCTCGTCCCTCTCTCTGCTTCGATAGGCTCTCGGGCCATAGCTCCCTGAAAGTGGCCACAAGGATTGATGGGGTGGTTCAGAGGCAGATGGTATGCTTGGCTTATCCCCCGGTGCTGTCCCTCCCTACGTCTCATTTTCGCTATGGATGTAATATGCTGCCTGGCCTGCCAAGTTCCTCCAGCATTTTGCATGTGTTGCTTTGTACTTCCAGCAGCTGCAGATTTTCTTGTGTTTGATAAGGCATGCTTGTCTTTATTAGTTGAGGCAGTGATTACAAAAGTCAGGAAGTTATGTTGCTGCTTTATAAAACCTATTTAGGCCACATCTCAGAAAGGCAGCATCCATCATTAAGGACATCTGGCACCCAGGGCATGCCCTTTTCTCACTATTACCATCAGGTAGGAGATACAGAAGCCTGAAAGCACACACTCAGTGATTCAGGAACAGCTTCTTCTCCTCTGTCATCAGATTCCTAAATGGACATTGAATCTTTGGACACTACCTCAATTTTTTAATATACAGTATTCCTATTTTTGTACAATTTTTTAATCTATTCAATATACGTAATTGATTTACTTGTTTATTTATTTTTTTGAATTTCATTTATTATTTTTTCTCTCTGTTAGATAATGTATTGCATTGAACTGCGCTGCTAAGTTAACAAATTTCACGTCACATGCCGGTGATAATAAACCTGATTCTGATTCAGATTCGGATATTGTACAGAATTCTGGTTGCCCCATTATAGGAAGGATGTCGAGGCTTTGGAGAGGGTGCAGAAGAGGTTTACCAGGAAGCTGCCTGGAATAGAGGGCATGTCTAATAACGAGAGGTTGAACAGTCCTGGGTGGTTTTCTCTGAAGTGTCAGAGGCTGAGGGGAGATCTGATAAAGGTTTATAAGATTATGAGAGGCATAGATAGAGTAGAAAGTATCTTTTACCCAGGATTGGAATGTTTAAAACCAGAGGGCATGAATTTAAGGAATTTCTAAGGAAATATGAGGGGCAGGTTTTTGTTTTTTTTTTACGCAGAGAGTAATGGATGCCTGGGATGCAGATTGAGGCAGATACGTTAGGGACTTTTAAGAGGTGTTTAGATAGGCACATGAATATGAGGAAAACGGAAGGATATAGACATTATGTAGACAGAACAGATTGGTTTAGTTGGCTATTTGATAACTATTTAATTTAATTCAGCACAAAACTGGGCTGAAGAGCCAGTTCCTGTGTTGTACTGTTCTATGTTCTACTGATCAACGTTGTATGACTGTACATCCATCTCCTAATGCCATTTGGACTGAATCAAGACATAAATGCTAAAAGCACTGTGGTTAACGTTGCATCAAAAGATATCTGTTCCGTAGTTTTTAATCAAACAGAAAGCTGGTGATATATGTACAATAAGTGAGAGTGTTAGAGTCCTTTCTCCAGCTACAAGGAACAAACCAGGTGCATCTTTGAATGCTCTCCGCTTGGCTGGGTGAGTGCAGCTCCAACAACACATCATCCGGGACAAAACAACCCACTTGATTGGCACCATGTTCAATATCCTAAACATTCATTCCTTCATCACCAGTGACTGCAATGTATAAAATGCCCTGTGTAACATGTAACACCTTCCAAATCAAACATAGCAGCAGAAACATCTCAGTTGCACCAGCAGGTTGTCACATTCCACGTCACCCACCTTGGAATTGATCCATTTCTTCACTGTTGCACTTGTTTGAGTTGATATTGGTTTGGTTTATTATTGTCACATGTACCAAGATACAATGAAAAGCTTGTCATAAGGTCATCGAACACTAGAGCTCAGAACCAGGCCCATTGGCCCATCTCAATTCTGAGGAGTATTACCTGGTTATTTGACTGGTAATCCATGAAGATTGAAAATAATTCTCAAGGGCACCAGGCAAATTATTCAGTTCTCCTCTTAATATTTTTTTTATCATAAAGCACTACAGCACAGAAACAGCTTCAGACCGGCTAGTCCATGCCAAACTATTAATCTGTCTAGGCCTATCAACCTACACCTCCATCCCCCTCCCTTCCATGTACTTATCCAAACTTCTCTTAAATGTTGCATTCAAACATCCATCCATCACTTCCACTGGCAGCTCGTTCCACACTTGCACCACACTGAGTGAAGAAGTTCCCCCTCTGGTTCTCCTTAACTATTTCACCTTTCACCCATCACCTATGACCTCTAGGTCTAGTCTTACCAAAATTCAATGGAAAAAGCTTGCTTGCATTTACTCTATCTATACGCCTCATAATTTTGTATACCTCTGTCAAATCTCCCCTGATTCTCCTACGCTCCAGGGAATAAAGTCCAAAACTATTCAACCTTTCCTTATAACTCAGGCCCTCAAGTTATGGCAACATGCTTATAAATTTTCACTGCACTTATTCAATCTTATTGCTATCTTTCCTGTAGGTAGGTGACCAGAGATAGACACAATAATCCACATTAGGCCTCACCAATGTCCTATACAACTTCAACATAACATTCCAGCTTCCCTACACAATACTTGGATTTATGAAGGCCAATGTACCAAAATCTCTCTTTACAACCCTATCTATCTGTGACACCACTTTAAAGGAATTAACAGTCTTACATATTGAAAAAGGATCTAGTGCTTTCCCTGATCATCCCTGATGAAGATGGCAGGGTTTGTCATCAAAACGTTGGTTATAATTGATACCTGTACATGGCTGAAAACCCATGAAGAGTTTATTACTCTTACATATTGTTTGTACAGATCAAATCATTACACAGTGCACTGAGCTAGGAAAAGGTACATGAAATCTGATCACATTTTAGGTCGTCTTTATGCAGAAATAGAGAAAATTCTACAGGGCTCACAAACTTTCTAGTACCACTGTAAACCAATAACAACGGAGAATAAAGCTACCAAAAAAATGCAGTGCCGGTAAGCGATAATATGCAAGGTAGATTATGCAAGAGTCCAACTTATTGTGCCAGAGGCCATTCAAGGGTCTGTTAACGGTGGGATTGATGTTGTCCTTGAACCTGGTAGTACGTGCTCTCAGGCTTTTGTATCTTCCGCCTGATGGGAGAAGAGAGAATGATCAGGATGGGGGTGGTAATTGCTTGCTGCTTTACTGAGGCAGAGAGAGTATAGACAGAGTTCACAAATGGGAGGCTGGTTTCCATGATGTGCTGAGCTGTGTCCACAGCTTTGCAGTTTCTTGCAGTCACATACAGTGCAGATGCCACACACCTACACTGTCTTGCACCTACACAGAATGCTTTCATGGTGCATTGATAAACTATTATAAGAGTCAAAGGGGACATGCTGAATTTCTTTAACTCCTGAAGAAGGAATTGGTGAGCTTTCTTGGCCGTGATGTTAACATGGTTTGACCAGAACAGGTTACTGATGATGGTCACACCTAGGAACTTGAAGCTCTCAACCCTTCTCAGCCTCAAAGCCATAGACAGCAGCATGGGTACCGCCCCCTTTCTGAAGTCAATGACCAGCTCTTTTGTTTGGTTGAAAGTTGGTGCCATGACACCATGACACTAAGCTTTCTGCCGCCATCTCGTACTCCGACTCATCGTTGTTTGAGATGTGGCCCACACCAGTTGTACTATCTGCAAACTTGTAGATGGAGTTCGAGCAGAATCTGTCCATGCAGTCATGGGTGTACAGGGAGAAGAGCAGGGGGCTGAGGACATAATCCTGTGGGACACCAGTGCTTAGAATAATCAAGGCAGAGGAGTTGCTGCCTATCCTTTCTGATGGTGGTATTTCAGATATTCCACATTTTTTGTCATTAACTCACTCCATACCAAATTGAGCAATTCCACCCTCCCTCAAAAATCCATCCCAATGCTAAGTCATCATCATCCTCATTTTGTTCCATGACGTATGATATGTGCAATCTTGACAATTTTTTTTACAGAAGTGGTTTACTATTGCCTTCTTCTGGGCAGTGTCTTTACAAGATGGGTGACCCCAGCTACTCTTCAATACTCTTCAGAGATGGTCTGCCTGGCATCAGTGGTTGCATAACCAGAACTTGTGATATGCACCAGCTGCTCATACGACCATCCACCACCTGCTCCCATGGCACATCACTGTGATCAGGGGTTTAAGGAGGTGCTACACCTTGCCCAAGGGTGACCTACAGGCTAACTATTTTCTCCAATTACTGCTCAATTTAGGAGCCACTTTTCCTTTTCTTTGAACATAAGTGTTTCATTTTTTTTTAATTTAGAGATACAGGTGAGTAACAGGCCCTTCCAGCGCAATGAGTCCACACCACCGATGTGACCAATTAACCAGTTAACCTAGGCATGTTTGGAATGTGGGATGGGAGGAAACTGGAGCACACAACAGAATCCTGCACGATCAAGGGGAAAACATACGAACTTCTTACAGACAGTGGCAGAGTTGAACCCAGGTCACTGGCTTGGTAATAACATTACACTGTGCCACCCACAAGATTAGTACTGTATTCCATTTATTCAATTGTGATTTTATTCCAGATTTAACATTTAAATTCCCCACTTGCATTAGAGGCATTTAAACTCACAGCTGCGATTAATGATGCAGATCTGTAGCTGGTAATTCAATGATTTACCCATTGCACTGATGTGATAGCGCCAAATTCCCAAAACTCGTGGTTCAAATGCTTCACTTTAGCTTCTAATCTGCTTGCTGCTCGCTTGTGACCATTGTCACATAGACTATGGCCACAAGCACCATCCTCCTTGATTGTGATTGATGGCTTAATAATAATCATTTCTCCTCCAGCTCCACTGAGTGACCCTTTAAAGCTCTACTCCCACAGATGGCACATTTCCGACAAAGCTTTCTTTCACCTATCCCTCAATTACTTTGAATCCTCATCTATGTCCTGCTCCTTACCTACATCCTAGCCTCACTTGCACCAAAAGCAGTTGTAGTACATTATTCACATCTAGTGCCATTTCTCCATGAAACCCATCACTACTTCTGTGGTCTCACATTTCCAAATGAAACTTTCTTCCAACTGCACATCAATGAAACCTTGTCATTGTCACACCATGACATCCGCTTACCTGTTACCATAGTCCCACTTGGTTAGAATTAGACCTGGACTGACACCTTACTGCCCTATTGTCCTGTTTATTATTTATTGTAATGCCTGCACTGTTTTTGTGCACTTTACACAGTCCTGTGTAGGTTTGTAGTCTAGTGTAGCTTTCTCTGTGTTGTTTTGTTTTCTACGTAGTCCAGTCTAGTTTTCGTACTGTGTCATGTAAACCATGGTCCTGAAAAACGTTGTCTCATTTTTACTATGTACTGTACCAGCAGTTATGGTCGAAATGACAATAGAAGTGATTTGACTTGACTAAAGTTTCAGCTTTTCATTTAATCTGCAGTCACCACATCCTACCAATTACCAATGTTGCATCCCCTCTCCCCCTGCTTCATCCCCCTCCACTCACCTATCTTACCCCTCACCTACCTTCACCCATCACCTTCTAATTTGTAATCCTTCCCCTCCAACTACCTTCTTATTCTGGCTTCGTCCCCCTTCCTTTCCAGTCCTGATGAGGGTCTCGGCCGGAAACATCAACTCATTATTCCTCTCCATAGATCGCTGCCTGACCTGCAGAGTTCCTCCAGTATTTTGTGTGTGTTAGCAATGTTGCATTTCGTATTCCTACCATCTATCGTACTGAAATTTTTGCACAGTTTTGATCACAGCTGGACCATGTGTCTTCAATTATTCTTTTCTACTTTCCTCACCACCTTCCTTCCATGACAAATATTCCACACTAAATGCGAGTCTTTCATTATCCCTATTCTCATTGACTCACATATGCTGCCTGTCTTCCCATTAATAGAAATTAAGTTCTTCATTTTTCATGCTTCTCAGGGATTGCATTCCACCTTCAATGCATCTTCTGTGATCATCCACATTTCACAACCACCTGGATGAATCATCACTGGCAAGGCTATGAAACATATGCTTGGAAACAGCAGGATTAATGTAAACAGGCTGTTACAAACATAATCAATTGGAATCAGGTTTATCATCATGGTCATATTCTGCAGATGCTGGAAATCCAGAGCAACATCTACAAACTTCTGGAGGAACTCAGCAGGTCAGGCAGCATCTATGGAAATGAATAAGCAGTTGACATTTCATGCTGAGACCTTTCATGAGGACTGGAAAGGAAAGGTCAAGATGCTAAAGTAAGAAGGTTGGAGGAGGGGAAGGAGGAAAGGTAGAAGGTGAAGCCAGATGGGTGTGGGAGAGGGATGGAATCAGAAACTGGGTGGTGAGAGGTGGAAAAGGGAAGAAGGAATCTGATGGGAGAGGAGAGTGGACCATGAGAGAAAGGAAAGGAGTAGCAACATCAGGGGGAGGTGATATGCAGGTGAGGAAAAGAGGTAAGAGGTCAAAGTGGGGAATTGAAGAAGAGGGAAAGGGGAGGGAAAATAAATTAACGAAATTTGGAGAAATCAATGTTCATGCCATCGAATTGGAGGCTACGTAGACAAAATATGAGGTGTTGCTCCTCCAACCTGAGTGTGGCAACAACGTAGCAGAAATGGAGGCCATGGACCAATATGTTGGAATGGGAGTGGATAGAAATTAAAATAGTTGGCCATTGTGAACTTCTGCTTTTTGCGGATGGAGCAGAGGTGTCCAACAAAGTGGTCGCCCAATCTACGCTGGGTCTCACCAAAGCAGAGGGGACCATGTCAGGAACATCAGATACAGTAGCCAACCCCAGCAGGTTTATAGATTAAGTGCTTGTTCACCTGGAAAGACTACTGGGGCCCTGAATGGAGGTGAGGGAGAAGATAAATGGGCAGGTGTAATACTTCTACCTCTTGCAGGAATACATGGCAGCAGAAAGATTAGTGGAGAGGGATGAATGGACAAGGGAATCATGGAGGGATCAATCCCTGCAGAAAGCAGAGACTTGGGGAAGGCAAAGATGTGCTTGGTGATAGGGCTCCATTGAAGATGGAGAAAGTTGTGGAGAATGATGCGTCAGATGCGGGAAACTCATAGGGTGGTACGTGAGTACAGGATGAATTGTATCTCTGTTAATGTGATGGGAAGGTGTCTTGAAGTTTGTTTCCTTGTGACAGCAGTACAATATAAGCTATAAAAATTGGTATAGTGAGGTAGTTTTTATCTAATGACAGAGGGGAAGAAGCTGTCCCTAAAACATTGTGTGTGAATCTTTAAGCTCCTGTATCTCCTCCCTGATGATAGCAATGAGAAGACCATTAGACCATATGACATTGTGCAGAATTAGGCTTTTGGCCCATTGAGTCTGCTCAGCCATTCAATCATGGATTATTTAATTTCCCTCTCAGCTCAATTCTCATGCCTACTCATGTTATCTTTGAACCCTTAATCTCCACTTTAAATATACCCAATGACCAGGTCTCCACAGCCATCTGTGCCAATTAATTCTACATATTCACCACCCTTTACCTAAAGAAATTTCTCCTCATCTCTATTCTAATGGGACTTCCTTCTATTCTGAGTCTGTGCCCTCTGATACTAGACTCTTTCACTATTGAAAACATCCACTCAATCCAGGCCTTTCGATATTTGATAGGTTTGAACGAGATCTTCATCCCCCCCTAACATTCTTTTAAACCGATGTTGAA
Source organism: Hemitrygon akajei (assembly GCF_048418815.1). Lineage (NCBI taxonomy): Eukaryota > Metazoa > Chordata > Chondrichthyes > Myliobatiformes > Dasyatidae > Hemitrygon > Hemitrygon akajei. The sequence continues at coordinate 18,494,976 of NC_133128.1, read as the reverse complement.
CACATCTTTGTTCTACAGCACATACGAATACACTAACCTTAGATGAGGATCCACCTGGGCCCTCATTCCAAAATTCTTCTGAAAACCAATTTCTCAATTCCATCTTTCCAACTCTTATGATTTGACTCAATGTGTTTATATTCACAGCAATAACATAATAGCGCTCTTGGACTTGTATGGCAAAAAAAGTCATCAGGAAATATCAAAACAGGTAAGAAGGAAACTGCAATTATCAAGGGTAATTTGGGTGGCAGGGTGGAGCTATGTCTCTACCAAAGGAGGTGTAAGGCATTCCTTCACTCCACTAGCACACAGGTTGCCCCTGGGCAAGGTGTAGCACCTTTTTAGCTCCCTGATCAGAGTCACCTGAAGCCATGTGAGCAGGTGGTGGATAGTCGTATGAGCAGCTGGTGCATATCACAAGTTCTGGTTATGCGACCATTGACACCATGAAAACAATCTCTGAAGAGTATTGATAATGGCTGGGATTAACTGTCTTGTAAAGACACTGCACAGAATTAGGCAAACAAAGCACTTCTGCAGAAAAATTTGCCAAGGGCAATTATAGTCATAATGGTGATGACGACGATGATGATAATTTTAATAAACTGTTGATGTTTTGGGCTGCGATCCTTCATCAGGACTCAACATGAGTGGTCATTTAAAATATTTGAGTATGAACTTCTTTTCAGAGTGTTGCGAGTCTCTGGAATTTCTATCCCTGAGTGTCATGGATGCTCTATCACTGAGCATATTTAAATCAGTAGATCATTTTTTGAGCACGGGGAACAGACACGGAGAGGTGATGAGGACAGATCCTGTTCAATAGCAGGGCAGGTCCCTAGGTCCGAGTGATCTGCTCTTGCTCGTTACTTACAGTATGTCCTTAAGCAAACCTGGAATACTGAACAGAGATGTAAGTTCAAATCTACTATAGCAACTTGTGGATTCAACTTCAAGCAATTGAATAATTATGGAATTATAGACTAAGATATTTAAAAGCTAAGCTCCATAAGACGTAGGAGCATAATTAGGCTATTCAGCCCTTCGAGTTAAAGTCTCCAACAGTTAACCTCCAGCAGGTTCAGCGCAGGAGCAAAGGAAGTACGTTTGACGCCATTAATACATTTGTAAGTTACACAGAAGTTGATGACAGCAAGTACATTGTCCAAGACCACAACAGGATGCAAATCATAAGAAAAGTTGGTCAGACTGCTAGCAGATGGAATTTCCCCCTGACAAGAATAAGGAGATGTATTTTGGGCAGTCAGACGGAGGGGGGGGGGATTTATACAGTAAAGCATAGGGTGCTGAGGAAAGTAATGAACAGATTGATTTTGAGGTCCAAGTTAATAGTTCCCTGAAAGTGACAGTACAAGTAGATATGGTCACAAGAAGGCGGGGGCATACTTGCCTTCATAGGTCAGGGCATATAATACAAAAGTTGGGACATTTATATTGTAATTTTACATGACATTGGTTAGACCTGGAGTAACGTGCAGTTCCAATCGCTGCAATACAGGAAGGAAGAGTTTGTGTTGGAGGAAGATGAGTAGTGAATCTTCAACACACACAAAATGCTGGTGGAACACAGCAGGCCAGGCAGCATCTATAAGGAGAAGCACTGTCGACGTTTTGGGCCGAGACCCATAATCCTGACGAAGCGTCTCGGCCCAAAACATCGACAGTGTTTCTCTTTATAGATGCTGCCTGGCCTTTTGTGTTCCACCAGCATTTTGTGTGTGTTGTTTGAATTTCCAGCATCTGCAGATTTCCTCGTGTTTGCTTAGTGAATCATCAGAAGGGTTGAAGACAGAGATTGGATAATTAAGTAGAGAAAATGGATAGACATGTCTTGTTTTCCTTGGAGCAATGGAGGCTTATAAAATTTTAAGAGGCATGTATCACTATCTGGTCTAGAGGCTCCAATGCACAAGATCAAAAGAGGCTGCAGAGGTACAGGGTTCTGTACTCAGCCAACTCCATTGTAGGAACAAGTATTCCCACCATCAAGGACACCTTCAAAAGATGGCACCTAAAGAAGGCAGCATCCATCATTAACGACCCTCACCAGCTAGAACATGTTCTCTTTTCATTACTACCATCAGAGAAAAGGTACAAGAGCCTGAAGATGCACAGTCAACATTTTAGGAACAGCTTTACTTCCTCCGCCATCAGATTTCTGAATGGTCCATTAACTCATGAATGCTGCCTCAGAATTCAACTTTTGCTTAATTATTTATTATGTTTTTATTGTAACAGTATTTTCTATCTCTTACACTGTACTGCTGCCAGAAAACAACAAATTTCATAACATATGTCCATGATGGTAAACAATGATTCTGATTCTCAAATTCGAGAAGATAGAATCTTTTTCCCATGGAAAGGTTATGAAACACTAGAGGGTATAGGTTTAAGGTGAGAGGGAGGAGGTTTAAAGAGGAGGAAAGATTTTTTTTAACACAGAGAGGGGTTAATATCTGGAACTTGTTGCAAGAGGACAATATGGGATCAGGTACAATCAGTACGTTTAAGAGATATTTAGATGGCACCTCATTATACAAGGCATAGAAGAACCAGGGGACCTCCAAATTATGGTTGACTGTAATTATCATGGTTACTATAAAGGGCATTTGTAATTCAAAGTTCAAAGTAAATTTATTATCAAAGTATATATGTCACCATATAAAACCCTGAGATTAATTTTCTTGTGAGAAACCTCATTAAATCCAGAATAGAATAATAACCATAATAGAATCAGTGAAAGACCTCACCAACTTGGGCATTCAACCAGTGTGCAAACGGCAACAAACTGCAAATGCAAAAAGGAAGAAATAATAATAATAAATAAATAAGCAATGGATATCGAGAACATGAGATGAAGAGTCCTAGAAAGTGGGTCCATAGGTTGTGGGAACATTTTAGTGATGGGGCAAGTGAAGTTGATTTCCAGAACCTGATGGTTAAGGGGTGATAACTATTCCTGAACCTGGTGGTGTGAGTCCTGAGGCTCCTGTAGATTCTTCCTGATGGCAGCAATGAGAACAGAGCATGACCTGGGTGGTAGGGGTCCTTGATGATGGGTTTTGCATTCCTGCAACAAAACTTAGCGTAGATGCACACGATGGTGAGGGGGTTGTGGTTACCCATGATGGACTGGGCCGTATTCACTACTTCTTGCAGGATTTTCTATTCAAGGGCATTGGTGTTTGCATACTTGGTTAATGATTCACACCAAAACCTGCAGGCAATGATGAATCCCAACACTGAATTGCTGAGAGGAAATGATGGAAACATTCTTCACTGTCGTCTCCAGAACAGCACCACTACAGGGAAAATTAGTGGGGGAAGAGGATTTCCCTGTGAGCCAGCACAGACCCGATGAGTCAACTGGCCTCTTTCTAGGTCATAAAGAGAAATGGAATACGGAAGTAAACTTTATACCAAACCAGACAGACGTCAAACCATATTTTCAGGACTTGAAACTGAATTTGAAAATGAATAACAAACTCTTGCTTTGACTCATATGGAAGATTTTGTTTAATTCACCCTTATATTTGAACATTGAGGGCAGGAATGGCAAGTATTTCTCATCCTGGTGACCTAGAGAGGCTGTGATGGGCATTAGTGAACTGCTGCAATATTATGTGCTCTAAGTAGAATGTCAACCAGCTAAAGGACAAGAGTGAGCTGTTTGATTTCAAAGTTCAAAGTAATCTTATTATCAAAGTATATATATGTCACCATATATTTCTCTGAGATTAATTTTCTTCGAAGGTTCATTAAATATCCCCGTAGGTATCCATGTACAACTCCGAGATCCCTCTTCACCAGATTGCCTCGAAAGAAAGAAAATGAAAATTGCTCAGAGAGCAACATCAAACCCATCCTGCCCCTCGCACAAAGCAAGAACGACATCCGAATCATCAACACCCAAACCCCCTCCCCCCACATGAACTAAACAAGAACATCGACCCCCACTCTCCCCGTTCAAACGGAACAAGCCCATTGACTACAATCCCCCTCACCGTGCAAAAAAACTAATACAACGCAATGAGAACATCAATCCCCAAACTTCCCTCTGCTCACAAAGCAAAACTGAAAGGAAAGGGTGAAAAACACAGAATATAAAAACCATGTCTGAGGAAGTTCACAGTCCACAAACGCAGTAGTCCAATCCATAGCACAGGACCTCGGTAACATCCTTCATCATCGAAAGAGAGAGACCATAAGACTATAAGACATGAGAGCAGAATTAGGCCATTTGGCCCATCGGGTCTGTTCCACCATTTCAACATGGGCCGATCCAATTTTCCTCTTAGCCCTAATCTCCTGCCTTCTCCGCGTATCCGCACAACAGCATCTCTTCCACCTCAGGTGACTAGAGAAGTTTGGCATAAGCCCCCAAATCCTCAAGACCTTCTACAGGGGCACCATTGAGAGCATCCTGACTGACTGGGCTGTATCACCGCCTGGAACGGGAACTGCATCAAACTTGTTCGCTGTGCACTTCAGAGAGTGGTACGGACAGCCCAGCACATCTGCGGACATGAACTTCCCTGCATTCGGGCATTTACAGCAGCAAGTGCATAAAGAAGGTCTGGAAGATCATGGGGACACCAGTCATCCCAATCACAAACTGTTTCAGCTGCTTCCATCTGGCAAATAGTACTGCAGCATAAAAGCCAGGACCACCAGGCTATGGGACAGCTTCTTTCTACCAGCCATTACACTTATAAATTCACATGTCTGTATACTGCAACAGAGTCATAACACAAAGATTTTTACTCCCTCCCCTTGAGGGACAGATGTAAGTTTTAAATAAATTCAATTCAATGTATCCCTTCATTCCCTGACCAATCAAGAATCTATCAACCTCTGCCTTAAACATACATAGAGACTTGGCCTCCACAGCTGCCTGTGGCAAAAAAATTCCACAGATTCACCACTCTCTGGCTAAACAAATTCCTCCTCATTTCCATTCTAAAAGGACACCCCTCGATTCTGAGGCTGTGTCCTCTGGTCTTAGACTCTCCCACTATAGGAAACATCCTCTCCACATCCACTCTGTCAAAGCCTTTCACCATTCGATAGATTTCAAAGAAGTCACCCATCATTCTTCTGAATCCTAGTGAATGCGGGCCCAGAACCATCAAAAGCTCTTCATATGGCAAGCCATTCAATCCTGGAATCATTTTTGTGAACCTCCTTTGGACCCTCTCCAGTTTCAGCACATCCTTTCTAAGATAAGGGACCCAAAACTGCTCACAATACTCCAAGTCAAGCCTCGCCAGTGTCTTATAAAGTCTCAACCTTGCTTTTATATTCTAGTCCTCTTGAAATTAATGCGTAGCATTGCACTTGCCTTCCTCACCACAGATACAATCTGCAAATTAACCCTTAGGGAATCCTGCACAAGGACTCCCAAGTCTCTTTCACCTTAGTTTTTGTATTTTCTCTCCATTTAGAAAAGTCAACACTTTCATTTCTTCTTCCAAAGTGCATGACCATACACTTCCCGACACTGTATTCCATCTGCAGCATCTTCGTCCATTCTCCTAATCTGAGTCCTTCTGAATCCTCTCTACTTCCTCAAAACTACCTGCCCCTCCATCTGTCTTCATATCGTCTGCAAACTTTGCAACAGAGCCATCAGTTCCATCATCCAAATCATTTACATATAACATAAAAAGATCAGTCCCAACACAGAACCCTGTGGAACACCACTTGTCACCAGCAGCCAGTCAGAAAGGCTCCCTTTATTCCCACTCTTTGCCTCCTGCCTTGCAGGTGTGGTTTTATCCATGCTAGAATCTTTCTTGTAATACTGTGGGCTCACAGCTTGTTAAGCAGCTTCATGTGTGACACCTTGTCAAAGGCCTTCTGAAAATCCAAGTACACAACATCAACCAATTCTTATTTGTCTATCCTGCTTGTTATTTCTTCTAAGAATTCCAAAAGATTTGGCAGACAAGATTTTTCCTTGAGGAAACCATGCTGACTACAGCTTATTTTATCATGTGCTCCCAAGTACCCTGAGTCCTCATCCTTAATTATCAACTCCTATATCTTCCCAACCACTGAAGTATGACTAACTGCCCTAGATTTTCCTTTCTTTTGCCTCGCTCTCTTCTTGAAGAGTGGTGTGACATTTGCAATTTTCCAGTCTTCTGGAACCATTCCAGAATCTAGTGATTCTTGAAATATCATTATTTATGCCTCCATGATCTCTTCGGCCACCTCTTTCAGAACTCTGGGGTGTACACCATCTCATCCAGGTGACTTACCTACCTTCAAACCTTTCAGTTTCTCAAGAACCTTCTCTCTTGTTAGAGTAACTTCACACACTTCATGTCCCCCGACACCTACAACTTCTACCATACAGCTTGTATAGTGAGACACCACATGAACACAGAGGCCTACCTGCCTGCCACAGCGGGCCACCGAGCAATAGGCCACTCACAGACTCCTTCTCCGGCAGTGATCAAAAGGTTGGCAGTCAAAGCTGAATTCTCACTCGCCTTTCACATTCACCTGAGTGTCTCAATCTTCCTCAATGCTTTAACTGGCTTTCATTTGGCTCCCATCCCATTTCTAAGTTTCTTCGCACTATCCATTCAAGATTCCTGGAAACTTCTCAGAGGCAGCAAAGTGCTGGATTTCCCAATCGATCGCCAAACTGTAAATCACAGGCTCTAGCAGCTCCAGAAACATATTTTACAATGAAAAACATAAGTAAAAGAAGTAAAATAGACATTTTCACGGGCTATCTGGAAGATATTGTCTGACTGGCATTGTACACTGTTGCCATATTGACTGGAATTCTTGCAGCCATTCACAGTAGAACAAAAATTTACAGCAATCAGACAATTTCACTTTTTCTTTCCTTATACGGGCATCAATGAATGGAGTAATTGTGGAGTACTGAATACAGTGTTGGAACATAGAGCATGGCAGCACAGTACAAGCCCCTCAGCCTACAATGTTGTGCTCCAAGATCAATCCCTCCATTTTTCTTTCATCCATGTCCCAATCTAAGTCTCTTAATTATCCGCACTGTATCTGCCTCTACCAGTGTGTTACATGAACTTATCGTGTTGACGCGTGGCCAAGTGGTTAAGGCGTTTGTCTAAGGTCGCTAGTTCAAGCCTTGGCTGAGGCTGTGTGTGTGTCCTTGAGCAAGGTGCTTAACCACACATTGCTCTGCGACGACACCGGTGCCAAGCTGTATGGGTCCTAATGCCCTTTCCTTGGACAACATTGGTGGCATGGAGACTTGCAGCCTGGGCAACTGCCGGTCTTCCATATAAAAAAAACCTTGCCCAGGCTTGCGCCCTGGAAACTTTCCAAGGCGCAAATCCATGGTCCATCGAGACTAACAGAGGCCTACACTACACATGAACTTATCACTCACTGTATAATAAACCTTCCTCTGAAATCCTCCCTGATTTCCAACTATCACCTGAAACCAATAGCCAATATTAGCCAATAGCGACTATAGCGTTCATCTTATACAACTCTATCAAATCTCCTTACGTAAGGAAGGATAGGGTTAGGAAGCAATTGAGAGGAAGTTTAATTGATTGACACCTGGAATAGATGGATTGTCTAATGAAGGAAGGTTGGACAATCCAGAATTGTATCTACTGAAACCTAGAGCAACGAGAGCAGACTTAACTGAAGCAGAGATATGATATGAGAGGGTGCTTCCCCTTGTGAGAGAACCTGGAATGAGAGGTCACTCTGAAAGAGGTTGTCATTTAAAATAGAGATGGGTCAAGATTATTTTTATTTGGAGTTTAGGAAATTACTTCCTCAAGGGACAGTTCAAAGGAAACTTCAAAGTTCAAAGTACATTTGCTATCAAGGTACATATACGTCACCTACCATGAGTTTCATTTTCTTGCAGGTATTTACAGTAGAACCAAGAAATATAATGAAAAATTGCACACAAAGACTGAGAAACAACTAATGTTCAAAAGAAGTCAAACAGTGCAAATATAAAAAAACAAATAATGTAAATAAGTAAATACATAAATACATAAATAGATGCACTTTAGTAAGGTCTTTGACAAGGTCTCTCATAGGAGTTTGGTTCAGAAGATTCGGTTGCTTGGCAACAAGATGAGGTATTCAATTCGATTAGACATAGGCTTTGTGACAGAAGCCAGAGAGTGTTAGTCGATGGTTGCCTCGCTGACTGGAGGCCTGTGACTAGTGATGTACCACAGGGCTCGATACTGGGTCCATTATTGTTTGGCATCAATATCAGTGATCTAAATGATAATGTGGTTAACTGGATCAGGAAGTTTGTAGACACCACCAAGATTGGGGGTGTTTTGGACAGTGAGGAAGGCAATCATGGCTAGCAGGGGGATCTGGAGCAGCTGAAAAAATGGGCTGAAGGTGGAGGATGGAATTTAATGCAGACAAGTGTGAGGTGTTGCACTTTGGGAGGACAAACCAAGGAAGAAATTACACAGCAAATGGTAGGGCACTGAGGAGTTCAGTAGAACAAAGGGATCTGGGAATACAGGTCCATAATTCATTGAAAGTGGCATTACAGGTACAAAAAGTCATAAAGAAAGCTTTTGGCACATTGGCCTTCATAAACCAAAGTACTGAGTCCAGGAGTTGGGATGTTATGTTGATGTTGTATAAGAAGTTGGTGAGGCCTAATTCAGAGTATTGTGTACAGTTTTGATCACCTACCTACAGAAAAGATATCAATACGATTGAAAAACCACAGAAAAAATTTGCAAGAATGTTGAGGACCTGAATTATAGGGTAAGGTTGATTAGGTTAGAACTTCATTCTCTAGAACATAGAAGAATGAGGGGAGATTTGATAGAGGTATGCAAAATTATGAGGCCTATGGTTAGGGCAAATGTAAGCAGGCTTTTTCCACTGAGTTTGGGTGAGATGAGAACTAGAGGTCATGGGTTAAGGGTGAAAGGTGAAAAGTTTAAGGGGAACATGAGGGGGAGCTTCTTCACTCAGAGGGTGGTGAGAGTGGGACAAAGCTGCCAGTGGAAGTGATGGATGCAAGGTTGATTTCAGCACTTAAGAGAAATTTGGCTAGGTATGTGGAATGGAGGGATATGGAAGGGAATGGTCCGATGCAAGTTGATGGGACTAGGAAGATTAATAGTTTGGCACGGACTAGATGAGCTGAAAGGCCTTTTTCTGTGCTGTACTGTTCTATGACTATGATTCTGGATAAATAGATAAATAAAATGAAGAACAAAGTTGTAGAGTCCTTGAAAGCACAGCCACCACCGCTTGTAAGGAGCTTGTACATTCTCCCTGTGAACGCGTGGGTTTCCTCTAGGTGTTCTGGTTTCCTCCCACAGTCCAAAGACTTATAGGTTAATTGGTCATTGGTAAATTGTCCTGTGATTAGGCTAGGGTTAAATCAGGGTTTGCTGAGTGGCGCATCTCAAAGGGCTGGAAGGGCCTACACTGCACTGTATCTCAATAAATAAATAAATAGAAGTGAGTCTGTGGATTGTGATAGGGGATGTCTTTGGGTATGTAAGGTGATAGATAGAATGCACAGCCAGTGCCAATTTTTCCCAGGGTGGCAATAGCTAACACAAGACATCAAACTCGCAAGGTAATTGGAGGAAAGTAAGTGGTGGGGGGGTGGGGAGCGTTTCAGAAATAGGACTTTACACAGAGAATGGAAAGTGCATGGAACACTGGGAGTGGTGGTAGAGACAGATACATGAGGAAGATTTAAGATTTATAGACAGTTGGCTGATAGAAAAATGAGGGTTATGTGGGAAGGAAGGGTTAAATTGATCTTGCACTAGGTTAAAAGGTAGGCACAACATCTTGCTACACTCTATGTTCCATGTTTATATCTCCCTTTAAAGTGGATGTTGCTGTAAATCGTGTGTGAACCTTGAAGTCCAGCCCACAGTCCAGGTCACTGACTTATACCACGGTGTCAATTGACATATGGTACTATGCAAAAAGCTTAGCCACGTCAAAAAATTCTGTAAAGCTGCTTTCAAAAATAATGAATTTTAAAGTTTCTAAATATAAAAAATGCTATAAAGAGCATTAAACAGTTAAAAAAAACTATATCAGTTCAATAGTTAGTGTGGCCACACTTTACCTTTAAAACTGCATCAATTCTCTTAGGTAGACTGTTGGGCAATTTTATAAGAAAATCGGCTGGTAGGTTGTTCCAAGCATCTTCTGCAGACTTTGTCTGAATCGCTTGCTTCTGTCTCTCCAGATAATCACAGACAACCTTGATGATGTTGTAATCGTGGAGGTCATACCATCTGAAACCATATAGAAGACACTAACAGTATAGTGTCAGGGGGCATGAAGTGTGTGAAGTTACCATAACTAGAGAGAAGGTTTTGGGAAACAGAAATGTCTGAAGGCGGATAAGTCACCTGGGCCAGATGGTGTACCCTCCAAGGTTCTAAAAGAGGTGGCTGAATATATAGTGGTGGCATTAGTAATGATCTTTCAAGAATCACTAGATTCTGGAATGGCTCCAGAAGACTGAAAAATTGAAAATGTCACTCCACTTTTCAAGAAGGGAGAGAGGCAGAAGAAAGGAAACCATATGCCAGTTAGTCTGACCTCAGTGGTTGGGAAGATGGTGGAGTCGATTATTAAGAATGAGGTCTCGGGGTTCTTGGAGGCACATGATAAAATAGACTATAGTCAGCATAGTTTCCTCAAGAAATTGCAGAGAGTTGTGGACATGGTTCTGCACATCATAAGAACCAACCTCCCCTCTATGGACACTGTCCATACTCCTTGCAGCTTCGGTAAAGCAGTCACCACTCACCACGGACATTCTCTCTTCTCCCATCAGACAGAAAATACAAAAGCCCGAAAGCACGAACCACCAATGGACCATGAACAAGAACAGTTTCTACCCCAATGTTATAAGACTATTAAATAGATTACTAGTACGACAAGTTGGACTATTGATCTCACAATCTACCCATTATGAGCTTCCACCTTATTATTTGCTTACTATTTAATGCTTTATTCTGCATTGTTGCTGTTCACCTCGTTCGAGCACAATGATCTGATTAGTATGAACAGTATGCAAGACAAGCTTTTCACTATATCTTGGTACACCTGACATTAATAAACCAATACCAGTTGTGATGTATGGTGCAGATAACATTTTGGACATTTTAGAACATAATGCATGTCTTTGAATGAAATACAAGTTCATAAAGCCACTGGAAATAGAAACACAAATAGGCCATTCAGCCACTCTTGTTTCACTTTTACCTCAGTGCCAGTTTCCTCCCTCCATTGATCCTCAATTCCCTTAATATCCAGCAAACTATTAATCCCTTGTCAAACAACTGGGCCTCCACAGTTTCTGTGTTGGAGAATTCAAAAGATTCTCCTCCTTGTAGGTGAACAAATTCATCCCCATCTGTATTCTAACCCTTTATTTTGAGACTGTGCCACTGAAGGGTTTGTGAGTTTTAATGAAGTTGTTCCTCCAAACTGTTCTTACTGAACTCTGAATTATTGTTTAAGTATAGGCAACGATGGTTTGTGGTCAAGCCTTCGAATCCCACTTCGAAGGCAGCTGTTGAATTTATTTATTTAGAAATATAGTACTGAGCAGGCCCTTCTTGCCCTACAAGCCGTACCACCCAGCAGCCCACTGTTAACCCTACCTTATTCAGAGGACAATTTACCATGACCAATTAACCTACTAACCGGTATGCCTTTGGACTGTGGAAGGAAAGCAGAGCACCCGGAGGAACCGCACTCGTTCACAGGGAGGAACACCTTACAGTTGGCATGGGAACTGAATTCCAAACTCTGACGCCTCAAGCTGTAATAGTATTACGCTAACTGCAACGTCAAAGTTAAATTAAAATGTATTACCGAAGTACAAATATGTTACCATATACTCCCTTAAAATTTATTTTTTTGCAGGCATTTTACAGGAAAAATAAAGGAATGTAATAGAATTTATGAAAACCAATACATAAAGGAAGACAAATTTAAGTTCAAATAATGTAAATTAATATGCACAAGAATAAAAAGTTAAATCATTAATTGTGACTGTGGTGTTTTTTTATGATCCCATCTGGTCATTAATGTATTCTAGGGAAAGTCTGGTGCAATTATTACAAAGATAAATAATTGCCCTCTAAAAGCATCCAGGAACTTAGCCAGTTCAGGAGCAAGTAAGGATGGACAATTCATATTGGTTTTGCTGCTGGTACACTCCTTTAGTGATCTAATTTAAGAAGCAAATAGGTAAATACTACCAATCTCGTATCAGTCTCTGAAACAATGGAATTTATTTGAAGTATGCAATATACAGGTGGTGATGAGGTAACTACAGGATATGCTCCACAGGTGAAAAATATAAATTACTTTTCCATTACTGAAAGATGGGTCAGGAAGATAAGCTAAGTTCAAAGTCCTACAAAATCCTACAAAAAGTGATGGATATGGCCCAATCCATCATGGATAAAGCCGTCCCCACCAATGAACACATCTACATGAGACACTGTTGCAGGGAAGCAGAATCCATCATTAGGGACCTCCACCACCCAGGACACCTCTTGCTGCTGCCATCAGGAAGAAGTTACAGGAGCCTCAGGTACAGGAACAGTTACTACTCCTCAGCCATCAGATTCTTGAACCAAAAGGGAATAACTTAACTCAATTTCACTTGCCCTATTATTGAAATGTTCCCACAACCAATGGCCTCACTTTCAAGGACTCTTAATCTCATGTCCTTGATGTTTATTGCTTGTTTATATATTATTATTATTTCTTTCTTTTTGTATTTGCACAGTTTGTTGTCTTCTGCACATTGGTTGAACACCCAAATTGGTGCAGTCTTTCATTAATTCTGTTATGGTTATTATTCTATAGATTTATTGAGAATGCCCACAAGAAAATGAATCTCTGGGTTGTATATGGTGATATATATGTACTTTGATAATAAATTTACTTTGAACTTTAAACTTTTGAAATAAATTTATTATCAAAGTAGATATGTCAACATACATGTCACCTGCTGCTGTCCATACTGCTGACGTGTGACTGCACTCCTAGATCCAGTTTAAACCAGATCATTAAGTTCACTGATGACACAACAGTGGTCAGCCTCATCAACGATGACGAGACAGTGTACAGAGAAGGGGTAGAGCGGCTGGCAGAATGGTGCAAGCACAACAACTTGAGTCTCAGTGCAGACAGGACCAAAGAGATGATTGTGGACTTTAGGAAGGTGCAGGCTGACCACTCCTCATTGCACATACACAGCGCTTCTGTGGAGAAAGCTAGAAGCACATACAGATTATCTCACCTCGTTCCTCAACATGCCCTCCTCAGTTAAGAAAGCACACAGCCCCTCCACTTCGTGAGGAGATTGAAATGCGCAAGGCACTCCCCCACCTCCCACCCACCCCCGTTCTAACCATTTTTTTACAGTAGCGCCATTGAGAGTGTCCTAACCAGTTGCATCACCGACTGGTACAGGAATTGCAAGACACCTGACCACAAGACCCTGTAAAGGATTGTGAGGACTATTGAGAGGATCATCAGGGTCTCTCTTCAACCCATCAGAGATATTGCTCAGGAACGCTGCATACGCAGGGTCCTTAGCATTATCAAGGATGCCTCTCATACTTCTCACAATCCCTTTGACCTCCTACCACCAGGCAGGAGGTACTGTATCATTGAGACAAGGGCAGTCAGGCTGGGGAACTGCTTCTTCCCCCAGGCTATGAGACTACTGAACTCCCTGTCTCCATCCCAGTCTCATCACTTATGAAGTGCCAGCAGCATTATACTGCTCACCTTTTGTAAGTGCACCTTATGCTAAATGCCAATCTCCTGAAATATATTTTATTATTTGTCGATTCATATGTGGTAACACAGTGGATTTCGGTTAATTGGGTCATCAGTTAATCTGGGGAAGCCGCTTATTTGGGGCAACTCTTAAAGAACAAAAGCTAATCAAGAAAATTGCCAGGATTCCCTTCACTTAGTTGAGACACTCTGCCACTTAGCTGAGGAAGATACTGTTACTGAACAGGTTCTACCTAGTGTCAGTTGCACGCACTTGTTAGATACTACACGATACTCAGGGTGAACATTTTTTAAATAACATCTGTTGATTTAATCATGTTCAAAAAGCAGGGTTTTTTCACCGACAATTGTCGAGAAATAAGCAGTAAGACGATTCTGAACTATTTTGCTCACTGCAGTTTCACGCCTTCAGGCTCGGAGATGCCAGAAATGGCCGGGAGAGAAAATGAAATTCTTTCACTACTCTAGGTTAGGGACTACGAAAAATCTGAAGGTATCGACATTCATCTTGAATGTTACAATGAAAGTGAAGATTTCAAGGATGAAATTGTCTACAATATTGTATGAATGCAATCCATTATCTGCACTGGGTGTCTGTACAGATTTTGTTCATTGTCTACTCTGGATGAATTCCTCCGTTGATAACTATTAGGAACTAGTACACAGTTTATGGTATTGTAGTACTATTGTTAGTGTTCTACTTTGTTCTGCATTTCACTTAATCAGTTAATCAGTTTGTCTTTTCATACCTTTTTAACTATTTGCATAAAACTTCAGCTATTTGGGGCAGCTGCTTATTGGGCCAGAATGTACTGGTCCTGTTGTGTCCCATTTAACCAGAATCCACTGCATTACTTTATATGTTGGACATGTGTTATATGTCCTGTGTTGTGTGCGTTGGTCCGAAGGAACATTGTTTCATTAGCAGTATACATGCATATGGTTGAATGACAATAAACTTGAACTTGAACTTGTAATAAATAGATCTATATGAATTAGATTAGATTAGATTCAACTTTATTGTCGTTGTGCCGAGTACAGATACAAAGCCAATGAAAGGCAGTTAGCATCTAACCTGAAGTGCAAAAGAATAGTGTTATTTACAAAATAACTGCAAATAAAAAGTGCTACAGTATACAAATATAAAAGTACTGAGACGGTACAATATGGGTGCAATACTGCTTAGCACTGTGATGTGAGGTTCAGCAGGGTCACAGCCTCAGGGAAGAAGCTCTTCTTCTGCCTGCTGGTGCGGGAGCGGAGGCTCCTGTAGCGCCTACCGGATGCGAGGAGAGTAAAAAGTCCATGGTTAGGGTGAGATGCATCCTTGATAATGCTTTTCACCCTGCCCAGGCAGCATTTATGGTAAATATTCTCAGTGGTGGGGAATTGGGTGCCGATAATCCGCTGGGCAGTTTTCACCACCCGCTGGAGTGCTTTGTGGTCCGATATGGGACAATTGCCATACCACACTGAGATGCAGCTGGTGAGTATGCTCTCAATGGTACAGCGGTAAATGGAATGCAAGGCAAGTTTTTCACTGTACCTCAGTACATGTGCCAATAGTAAATTGATTTATTAATTCCCTCACTTCTCTGCTGTCATCCACCCCACAGACACCATTTTCAATAGATCATCCTCATCACTTCCAGCACTTCCGAGATGGTACCAGCACCAAGTGCACCTTCTGATCATCTAATTTTCAGAATTCCAGGGGCACTATTCCTTGTGGACATTTGTGTTCACTTGTCCTTCTCTGTTCATGCCCCAGATGACTTGGATGAAGGAACCAAAGGTGTGGATACTGAAACCGCTGATGGCAAAAAAAAAGTGAGAAACAAGCAGAGAAATGGATTTGATAAGAGTGCAGAGCAACACAGGCAGGTTTAATGAGAGGGCTAAGAGCTGGCAAATGCTATTCAATGTAGGAAAATACAAAATTGGCAGGAATAAATACAAAGAACCATACTATCTGCATAGTAAAAAGTTGTCAAGCTCAAAGATGCAAAGAGAACTATATATTTATGTGCACAATGTGCAAAAGATGATTAAGTAGAAACTGTAAGCAATAAAGAATGCTATAATTTATGCCTAAGGAAAGTGAATACAAGAAAGGATCTTATGCTTCAGTTATATGCAGTATAGTGGTGATTAGACCATATCGAGAGAATTACATTATTTTAAGGAGGAGATGAATCTTTTTGGAAACAGTTTGGTAAAGGTTTTCTAGATTAATACCCACTTCTGAACATCTGTGAGCCTCCCAGTGGAATGCTGGCAATATACCTGCCTGGGGCATTGTCCCAGCAACAACACTACCACTGACAAATTGCAAAGAAGAGCAGTGCCAAACAAGTGTGCCACTTCTGCTGGGGAAAATAGTGGCCATGAATTTGTGCCAGTGATGGCTGTGGGTAAGAACAAACATTCAAGTAGAATTGATATCAATGATGGTAGAAAATTAGTGACAGTGCTATTTGCACTATCGATGGTGTCGGCAATTATTGTCATTGACAAGAATGCTGTGAATTGGTCAGATATGACCAGAAGATCATAAGACATAAGAGCAGAATTATGCCATTTGAGTCTGCTCTGCCATTCTATTATGGCTGATCTATTATCCCTCTCACCTCCAGTTTCTTTCCTTCTCTCTGTAACCTTTGACTCCCTGATTAATCAGGAACCTGTCAACTTCCACCTTAAATATATCCAATGTCTTGGCCTGCACAGACGTCTGTGGCAATGAATTCCACAGATTCACCTCCTTATGGCTAAAGAAACTTTTCCTCATCTCTGTTCTAAATGGACTTTCCTCAATTCTGAGGCTGTGCGCTCTGGTCCTTGACTCTCCCACTACAGGAAACATCCACTGCACATCCATTTTATCCAGACATTTCACTATTTTATAAATTCCAATGAGATCCCCCATCATTCTTCTAAACTCCAGCGAGTAGAGACCCAGAGCTATCAAAGACTCCTCATATGTTAACCCCGTCATTCATGGGGTCGTTCTCGTGAACTTCCTCTGGACCCTGTCCAAGGCCAGCTCGCCCCTTCTTAGAGAAGCTGCTCACAATACTCTGATTGCAGTCTGAACATTGCGTTAAAAAGCCTCAGCACTACATCCTTGCTTTTGTATTCTAGTCCTCTCAAAGTGAATGTTAAGGTTGATTTGTCTTCCTTACCACCACTTCAGCACATAAATTAACCTGTAGGGAATTCTGCACAAGGACTGCCACGTTCCTCTGCACCGCTGATTTTTAAGGTTTCTCCTCGTTTAGAAAGTAGTTCACGCCTTTATCCCTTCTGCCAGAATGCATGATCATACACCTCCCTACGCTAATTTCCATGCCCTCCCTTTTGCTTTCTTTGACATCCCTTGTTAGCGAAGGTTGTCTCGTCCTCCCTTTAGAATACTTCTTCATCTTTAGGATGTATCTTTCCTGTGCCTTCTGATCTTTTTCCAGAAACATCATGTCAAGATGGCACTAACGTACCACTCTCCCTCGGTCAACATCTTCCGGATAGCCACTAAAATGTCTATTTTACTCCTTTTACACCTGCTTTTCATGTTAAATATCCTTCTGGAACTGTTAGAGCCTGAGATTTACAGTTTGGAGTCTGACTGAGGGATCCAGCGTTTTCTTGTCTCCGAGAAGATTCTGGGAAGCAAGTGTGTACTTGGACAGCTTCAATTCAAAGTAACTTAGAGACAGGGTGGGAGCTGATGTTTGACTCCATTTTCCTGATTAAAATGTTCATTATTCGCCGATTAAAGCAAAGATTGAGACATCAAGGCGCATGTGGAAAGCAAGTGAGAGTTCAGCACCAACTACCTTCCTTTTGATTGTTGCTGAGAAGGAGTCTGTGAGCAGCCTATCACTGTTCGGCTCACTGTGGCCGGCAACTAGGCCTCTCGTGCGGTGGCCCTCTTTTTCGATGATGAAGGAGTATGTTACCATGGTTCTGCGTTATGTATTAGACTATTGTGTCTATGGACTGTGGACTTCTTCAGATTAACATTTTTATATTGTGTTTTTCAACTGTTAATTTCTGTTCTGTTGTCTGAGGGGAGTTGATGTTCTTGTTGTGTTCAGTTAGTTTTCTGTGCATGGGGAGGGTTCTGGGGTCGATGTTCTTGTTGCGTTTTGTACGGGGAGAGATGGCTTTGTATGTTGATGATTGGGATTCTGTTCTGTTTTGGGCAGGGGCAGTGGGTTTGATGTTACGTTCTTTCTTTGTTTCGTGGCTATCTGGAGAAGATGAATCTCAGAGTTGGAAATGGATACATACTTCGACAATAAATGAACCTCTGAACTCCAGCCATTACTGTTCTGCCATCATCCCTGCTAGTGGGCAGCTCTTCTCTCATACCTCTGTAATTCCCTTTACTCAACTGTAATATTTTGATACATTTAATTTTATCTTCTCCTTCTCAAACTGCAGGGTGAATTCTATCGTATTATGATTATGCCTCCTAAGGGTTCCTTTGCCTTAATCTACCTAATCAATCCGGGTCATTACATCACACAAAATCCAGAAATGACATTCCCCCAGTGGCATCAACCACAAGCGGATCTGAAAAGCTATTTCGTAGGCATTCTACAAGTCCTCTCTCTTGAGATCCAAGTCAAGTCAAGTCACTTTTTATTGTCATTTCGACCATAACTGCTGGTACAGTACACAGTAAAAATGAGACAATGTTTTTCAGGACCATGGTGCTACATGAAGCAATACAATAACTACGCTTAACTACGTAAAACACCACAAAAAACTACACTAGACTACAGACCTACCCAGGACTGCATAAAGTGCACAAAATAGTGCAGGAATTACCATAAATAATAAACGCTGATGGCTTGGGGGAAGAAATTGTTACATAGTCTGGTCGTGAGAACCCGAATGCTTCGGTGCCTTTTCCCAGACGGCAGGAGGGAGAAGAGTTTGTATGAGGGGTGCGTGGGGTCCTTCACAATGCTGTTTGCTTTGCGGATGCAGTGTGCGGTGTAAATGTCCGTGATGGCAGGAAGAGAGACCCTGATGATCTTCTCAGTTGACCTCACTATCCGCTGCAGGGTCTTGCGATCCGAGATGGTGCAATTTCCGAACCAGGCAGTGATGCAGCTGTTCAGGATGCTCTCAATACAACCTCTGTAGAATGTGGTGAGGATGAATAGTTTCCAAAATAGCACCAGAATAGTTTTTCTAATCTACTGGCATATTGAAATCCCCATGATTATCACAACACTGCCCTTTTTACATGCCTTTTCTATCTCCCATTGTAAAATGTAACTCACATCCTGGCTACTGTTCCGAGACCTGTATGTAATTCCCATCAGGGTGCTTTTATCCTTGCAGTTTTTTAACTCTACCCACAAGGATTCTGTCATTTCTTTCCAAGGATTTGATTTTATTTTTTACCAGTACAGCCACCCTGCCCCCTATGCCTACCTGCCTGTCCTTTCGATTCAATGTGTATCCATTTCTGGTTTAAGATGGCACAACCAAAGATGTGCGACAGCTTATTGGGACATCATAAGGCAAGAGAATCAACTAAAAACTCCACTTGTAACATCTTTTGTAAAGCAAAATGTGGTGAACTATGGCTGCAGACAGTGAAGAGGTAGGCGGAGGCGAGGCTGGTCTGGGGGATGAGCTGTGCTGGGGCATCGCTGGATTTGCAGACGGAGTTGGCGGTATCACTGCTGGAACTGGAGTGAGCATTCTGGAGAGGAGTTTTGATGCCCGTCCACCTAACCTGGGTGCGAGGTTCCAAGTGCTGAGCCGATTTGGTGA
This sequence comes from Hemitrygon akajei, assembly GCF_048418815.1. Taxonomy (NCBI): domain Eukaryota; kingdom Metazoa; phylum Chordata; class Chondrichthyes; order Myliobatiformes; family Dasyatidae; genus Hemitrygon; species Hemitrygon akajei. The sequence goes on along the minus strand of NC_133128.1, from coordinate 18,475,344 downwards.
GATTGAGAGCGTCTTCAGGCAGGGCGGCCGAGGTGTATCAGGGCGCCTGGATTCGCATGCTGGACTATTCAGTGCTTGGACAATTTGAACATCGGAGCAGATAGACTAGAAGCCCAAGTATCAGGTATGGAAGCAAGGGTTGGGTTGATTTCACTCGCTCTCCCGTGAATGTTCATTCCTTTCTCCACGATGAAGAGGCTGCGACTGAGCCAGCTGCTGTGCGTTTCAGCCCTGCTGGTGTGAAATCCGGGGAGCGAGGTTTGGGCCTACTCTGCTGCTCCAGGAGTGGATCTGGGGCTCCGTCTGGTTCGGAGTGCTGTTGGCTCGATTGTGTTTGCTCAATGTGTTTTTTCTCTCTCTCTTTCTCTGCACAGTGGCTTTTGTTTCTTTTCTGGGTTATTCATGTCTCTCGCTTTCTGGCTGCCTGTAAGCAGACAAATTTCAAGGTGTATAATATACATTCTTTGATAACCCATTTTTTGACAATAAATGTGCTTTGAATTTTTGAATCCTTGAATGTTAAGCTCCCAACTATGATCTTCTTTCAGTCCACAACATCATACCTGATAACCTTCCTGTAGCCCCAATCTATCAAGACCTCACACTCCTGTATGAGCCAAAGGTCAACCAGCTGCAGCACCAGTTCCTTAGCACAGTCTCTAAGGAGCTGTAGTTATCAGGGTGACTGGAGGTCTCCTAAATTTCCCACATTTCACACAAGTATCATACCACTACCTCTGGATCTATAAATAGTTCAGCAGAGACTAGATGGGCTGAAAGGCCTGTTTCTGTATTGTAGTGTTCTATGACTCTATGAACATAGAATATTACATCACAGTATAGGCCCATGGATCCACGATGTTGTGACATCCTTTTAACCTACTCTAAGATCAATCTAACCTTTCCCTCCTACATAACCCTTCATTTTTCTACTAAACATGAGCCTATCTAAAAGTTTCTTAAATGCCCCCAGTGTGTTTGCCTCCTTCACCACCATGGTGGCAAGTTCCACACTCTAACCATGCTTTGTGTAAAAAAAAATTACCCCTGACATCCCCTCTTATGCTTTCCTCCAGTAGTCTTAAAATCCTGCCCTTTTGTATTAGTTATTTCTGCCCTGGGGAAAAAGTCTCTGGCTATCCACTCAATATTTGCATCTTATCATCTTGTACACATCTACTGAGTCACCTCTCATCCTCCTTCGCTTCAACGAAGAAAGTCCTGCCTCACCCAATTTATCCTTTTCTCAGATTTCAGTGAGATTGTAGATAAGCAGTGAGCAGAATAATCTCCCGTAAATGTAAATAATTTTCCTCTCCAAGCAATTCAACTTAATGGTAACAAGAAACAGACTCAAATCTCCCTTCAGACTTGTGTGATCTGTTGCATCTATCTTTGGCTAGAAAACATTGAACTGTGCTCTATAGTTTGCACTCTGGGATATAAGAATTTAAACATTTCTGATCGTATCTGCAATGAGGTTATGACCAGTTTATGAGTTACCTTCTTATTTCCATGTAATAAAGGCATTTAAATAAACTGGAATGACAACCATCAAGGTCCAAATTTCAAAGTAAATTTATTATCAAAGTACGTACACCATATGTCACCATGCACTACCCTGAGATTCATTCACTTGTACGCATGCACAGTAGAACAAAGAAATACAATGGAGTCAATGAACAGCTCCACACAGACTCACAACCAATGTATAACAGAAGGAAAACTGCATAAATGCAAAGAAATTTAATGATAAATAAATAAGATTAACTAATAGATAAATAAGTAAATAGACAGATAGGTAGGTAGGTAGGTAAATAAATATTGAGAACTTGAGTTGTAGTGTTCATAAGGGCCTAGGGGAAGAATTAGGTCAATTGGACCATCCAGTCTGCACCCCTATTTGATCATGGCTCATCCATTTCGCTCTCAACTCCATTCTCCTGCCTTCTCCCTGTAACCTTTCACGCCCTGATTTATCAAGAATCTGTCAACCTCCACCCTAAGTACACCCAATGACTTGGCCTCCACAGCCACCTGTGGCAAGAGTTCCACAGATTTGCCACGCTCTGTTCCTCCTCATCTCTGTTCTTGAAACTGGGTTGATAGGTTGTGTTCCGTCATCAGTTCAGCGTAGATGGTGAGAGAAGTTACCCACGCTTGTTCAGAAGTCTGATGGGGCAAGGGTAATAACTGTTCCTGAACCTGGTGGTGAGAGATCTAAGGCTCCTGTACCCCCTTTCCAATGGCAGCAGTGAGAAGACAGCCTGGCCTGAAGGATGCTGCTTTCTTGTGGCAGCACTCCTTGTAAGTGTGCTCATTGGTAGGGAGGGCTTCTCCTGTGACGGACTGGTCTGCATTCACCACCTTTTGTAAGCTTTTCTGTTCTTGGGCATTGGTAACTTCATACCAGGCAGGTATGCGACCAGTCAGAATATCCTCCAATGTGCATCTACATAAGTCTGCCAAAGTTTTAGGCGACATGCCAAATCTTCGCAAATTTCTAGGAAAGTAGAAGCAATGCTTCTTTAAAATGGTATGTATGTGTTGGAAATTAGAAATATAATTAGAACTGAGAGAGTAGTTTTAAATTAAAATATTGCTAGTTTTTAAGTTGTTGAACAGCCAATTACAAACAAAAGCAAATGTAATTGAAAAGTAAGATCTCTGGATCATAAGAGGAGAATTGATCAAGTCTGCTCTGCCATTTAACGATGAATGACTTATTATCCCCTCAACCCCTTTCTCTTGCCTTTTCCTGTAACCTTTGATACCCTTACTAATCAAGAACCTATGAAACTCCGCTTTGAATATACTCAATGACTTGGTCTCCACACCTGTTTGTGACAATGAATTCCAAATGTTAAACACCCTCTGACTAAAAAAGTTCCTCCTTATCTCTGTTCTAAAGGGTCATCCTTCTATTCTGAGGCTGTGTCCTCTGGTCAAAAATATCAAATCAGAGGTATATTTGGACAAACAAAGTATCCCGCAGTAATGATAATATCAAGTCAGAATTTATTCAGAAATTGGGAGTGATTTTAAACAGCAAGTGGCTCACAGCTTCAAGGAAAGACAGCTGTGAACAGTCAATGGGCACACCACAATTGCCAAACAAAGCCTCTGGGAAGCCATGATATATGATGTGGCAGATTTGTTGTCAGAATCATTTCTTTAGAAGCCAGTTGCTGGTGAGGCAAGAATGAATACGATTTTATAGCACTAACACCGAACTCCTGTCCAGAATTTCCATTGATCGTTTAGAGATTCTAGACTTCCCCAAAGCCTTTCAAAAGCAGGTTTGGACTGCCCTCAAGAAGGTGGTGTGGTTCCCTCGGAGCCACAAGTGCCACAACAATAGGTGAATGAATACAGGGGGAGGCTCGCACTGGAAACCTAGCGCAGAGATGGAAACCAGAAGGAACAGCCTCTAATCCACTGGGAGCAATTTCTTGCCTCAACCCACCAATAGCTGTGGGACACATTCTTAGCCCTCCTGGCTTAACCACTCTTCACAGGAATGCAAACCATCAATGGTGTTTCTTGCTTTCAGACTGGGATATCACAGATGATCCGACTATACAGTCAGCTCTTCTATTTCTATGATGGCTTCATCATTCAGCCTGTTAGAAATCAAGTCAGGTCACTCCAATGTGCACTCAGTGGCCACTTTATTAGGTACACCAGTACACCTGGTCATTAATGCAAATCATGTGGCAGCAACTTGATGTATAAATCATGCAGACATAGTCAAGGGATTCAGTTATTGTTCAGAATGAGAAGAAATGTGATCTAACTGATTTTGTCCGTGGAGTGATGGTTGGTGCTAGATGGGGTGGTTTGAGTATCTCAGAAATTGCTGATCTCCTGGGATTTCCATGCACAACTGTCTCTAGAGTTTTCAGAGAAAGGTGTGAAAAACGAAAGAAAAATCCAGTGAACAGCAGTTCTGTGCGTGAAAACACCTTGTTAATGAGAGAGGTCAGAGGAGAACGGCCTGACTGGTTCAAGCTGACAGTAACTCAAATGTGTTACAACAGTGGTGCACAGGCGAGCATCTCTGAATGCAAAATACATCAAATCTTGAAGTAGATAGGCCTTCAAAAGACCACAAACATTGAGTCTGTTTAAGGGAGGGGTTGGAGGTGTTACTGCTGTTACAGATGACATCATATATATCTGCAATAGCTATCTTATCACCCCTCATCTTCCTAGGCTTGATTCCACACATTGGCCAGACCAGTCTCTTCCATAATCATCGATTTGATCGGGATATGATCTACTTGATTACATTTTCATCCATCTGACTGCACTCTCTTAAGGATCAATGATCTAGAATCAGGAGCAATTTTATTCACCACTTTTATTTACTGTACATATATTAGGAATTTGCTGTGGCGTGTTGATGTAACATGTAGACTCAATGATATTCAACAATACTAAAAAATAAAGAATTATATAAAATATAAAGTTAGAGGTTAACTCAAGATGGGGTCCACGGACCCCTTGATTAAAGGTATGGAAACATGCAGAAAAAAGGTTGGGAATCCCAGCATTTGGGGGTTACCAACTCTCATTCTGAATCCCCCACTATCACTTTGCTGAGGGTTACATTGATCTAAGACTGAACTGGGGTAGCCATATACTCAATGTGACTGCAAGAGAGATTTGGCAGAGATATTCAAAATTATACCTTCAAGAGAACCACCACCTTGTTGTGGTTTGGAGACTTGAGCACCTCAATGACCCGGACAGCTCTGCTGGCTGGGGGTCAGGGCTTGATGCTTTAGCTCTTGGCAGGGTCACCCATGCCAAGAAGGTCAAAGGCCAGACTAAGAGTGGTTCACCAATCCTCCGGGTTCAGGGGTACAGCTCAGGGCTGAAAACACTGACTGGCCAAACAAAACTGTTACAGCTACAGTGATGAGTAATCTTTCTACATCTGTGTGCGATGGTACCCTGAGAGACGGAGTCTGATGTAGAGACAGCGACTCGAGTTTATTCATAGTAATTCCAAAAGAACATCTGTAGCTCAGCCAAGCAACATGGCAAGAAGCAGCATTCTCAAAGCTAGTATCCCACAATTATTACTAATCAGGCATCCACTTAAATAATACAAGCAACACGGAAACCCCAAGCCTGTCAAAATAAACTTAACAAGTTTAAAGAGGAAGCACCAGGAGACCGCATTACAAAGACTGTGTCACTTGAGAAAAACACAAGGAACTCTAAACAATAATGACTCTCATTAAACAACAAATAACCATGTCAGGTGCTCCAAAACTCAAAGCCCAATGCTCTCTGGCGCCCCACACAGTCCCAAAGAGCTCATTGCACTTCATGGCAGACACCATCCTGACCCTGAAATATAAATAGGGAAATTTGGTTGATAATTGTTGAGGTGCACTGAAAAACTTTGTTCTGAGTGCCATCCCTACAGATCATTTCATCACATTATAACATAAAGTGTTATGTTTACAGGAAAAGTGCACTGCAGACAGGAAATAAGGTACGAGGGCTTAATGAGGTAGACTGTCATGCCAAGAATTGATCTTCTCGTACTAGTGGACCATCATTGCTGTCACCAGCTGTCACTGAGCCTCATACTTACAGGATTCTGTTTCTTCTGCCTGTCAGGAGTGAGGAGACGGGAGAATATCTGAGATGGGAGAGGTCTTTCATTCTGTTAACCGATTTGCCAAGTCAGTGAGAAGTGTAGACCGAGTCAGTGGAGGGGAGGCTACTCTCTGTGATGTAATACCACTGTTCCTTCATGGTTTGGGGTCAAAAATACAGGAACTCTCTCCCTAAGTACTTTGAGGTTAGACTCACAACTGAAGGGCTGCAGCGGTTCAAGAAAGCAGCTCGCTACCATCTATCAAGGGCAATTATGAATATGAATTAGAATAATAAAGATTCTGCCTTCCATGAATTTGCGGTGATCATTCATAAGTGTGCTTCCCATGTCCTTACAGAGATGCCAGGCTGAAATGCAGAGGAATGGGACCCCACCCCCCCCCCCCCTCAACTCAGCATCTTGTTAGCAAATGTGCGGTCACTGGAGAACAACATTGACGACTAAAGGCCAAGATTGCTGTATCAGAGGGAAATGAGGAATTGCTATGTTCTGTGTTTCACGGAGATATGGTTCACTCCGGACGCTCTGGATGCGCTGGTAAGACCCTAAAAACTTCTTGATACACTGGATGGACCAAACTGCTGATTTGGAGAAGGCAAAAGGTGAGGTTGTGTGTTTCATGATAAACTGTCTGTGGTGCTTGGATGTGACGGTTTTGTCATACTCTTTTCTCTCAACCTGAAACATCTAATGATTAAGTGCCAACCATTCTACTTACCAAGAGAGTTCTCCTCTGTGATCCTGACCATAGTTCACATACCACCAAAAGCCGGTAGTAATCAGCACTTGAGATATTGAATGCTGTCATCACCAAGCAAGAAAGAGTCCATCCTGATGCATTTCAAATCATAGTCAGGCTTGTTCGAAGAAATATCTACCCAATTACTATGTGCATATAACCTGCAGCACACGGGGTCCCAACACACCAGACCACTGCTAAACTATGATAAGGAATAAGGAAGACCACTCCCAGATAACATTTCAGGAAATCTGATCACTTGGCTGTCTTCCTCCTATCTGCATATAGGCAGAGGCTAGAGCAAGGCTCCAGAGATGAGGACAACAAGGAGGTGGGCGCAGGACGCAGAGGAGCGGCTATGGGATTGCTTCGAGTCGGTGGACCGGGCTGTGTTCAAGGACTCATCTGTAGATCTGAATGAACGGTTGTCACAGATTTTAATAAAACAGTCATAAACGAATGTATCCCCACAAAATCATTCAGAGCTTTCTCCCCATCAGAAACCTTACATGACCCATGAGATCTGCAATCTGCAGAGGGCCTGATCAGTGACATTCAGTTCTGGTGACCAAGTAAGATACAAGAGGTCCCGATGTGATCTCTGGAAAGCCATCCCACAAGCATACTGGCAATTTCAGACCAAGCTTGAATCCCTAGAGGATGCTCGACAGGGTTTGAATGCTATCACCTCTTACAAAGTGAAACTAAGTGACATAGGTGACAACAAGGCTTTGCTGTCAGATGAGGTCAATGCCTTCGACGTTTACTTTGACCATCAAAACATTGAGGTACCTTCACAAACTCCTTGATGACACTGTGATTTTAGTCTTTGAGGCCGATGTGAAAACATCCAGCCCAGACGGATTACCTAGCCAACTACTAAAGACTTGTGCTGAGAGTGTTCACCAATAACTTTAAGCTCTCACTTCGGTAGTCTGACATACCCACCTACTTCAAGCAACCTTCAATTATACCAGTACCTAAGAAGAACGTGGTAGCCTGCCTCAATGACTATCCCTCAGTAGCACTTACATCCACTGAAATGAAGTGCTTTGAGAGGTTGGTAATAAAACATTTCAACTCCTGTCTGAGAAGTGACTTGGATTCACTCCAGTTTGCCTACCGGCACAACAGATCCTCAGCAGGTGCCATTTCATTGGCTCTTCACTCAACCCTGCAACATCTGGACAGCAAAAATACAAACATCAGGATGCTCTTTATTGACTACAGCTTGGCATTCAATACTACCATCCCCTCAAAACTAAATAAGCTTCAAGCCTCAATACCTCCTTGTGTAATTGGATCCTCGATTCCCTCACTTGCAGACCACAGTCAGTTTGGATTGGCAACAACATCTCCTCCATGATTTCCGTCTGCACAGGCACTCCACAGGGCTGTGTGATTAGTCCCCTGCTCTACTTGCTTTATCATTATGACCATGTGGCTAAGCACAGCATGCCCTCTTTTCATTGTTTACCTTCAGGAAGGAGGTACAGAAGCTTGAATTCACCCACTCAGAAATTCAGGAGCAGCTTCTTCCCCTTTGCCGTACAATTCCCAAACGGACATTGAAGCCATGAACATCACCGCAGTTTTTTGCGCCAAGTTAAGGTGGTCGCGCCAGTTCACTGGGGAATCAACGCACTTGTTCACAAGGCCCAGGCACAAGGGGAGACTCCCAAGAACAGTCCGCCATCTCCCATTTTTCGTACACTACATCGACGACCACATTGGTATTGCTTCCTGCGCCCATCGACTTCATAAACTTTACCCCCAACTTACACCTTGACCTCAAATTTACCTGAATCATTTCCAACACCTCCATCCCCATCTTCAATCTCTTTGTCTCTATCTCTGGAGACAGCTTATCTACTGATGTCGATTATAAACCCACTGTTTCTCACGACGACCTGGACTATACCTGTTCCCATCCTGCCACTTGTAAAAACGCCATCCCCTTCTCTCAATTCCTCCATCTCTGCCGCATCTGCTCTCAGGATGAAGATTTTCATTCCAGAACGAAGGAGTAATCCTCCTTTTTCAAAGAAATGGGCTTCCTTCACCATCAACGCGGCCCTCTACCGCATCTCTTCCATTTCACACACGTCTGCTTTTACCCCATCCTCTCGCCACCCTACCAGGGATAGGGCTTCTCTTCTCCTTATCTACCACCCCACCAGCCTCCCTGTCTAGCACATAATTCTCCATAACTTCCACCATCTCCAATAGGATTGCACCACCAAGGACATCTTTCCCTCCCCCCCCCCCCCACCCACCCACACTTTCTGCTTTCCGCAGGGATCACTCCCTAGCGACTCCCTTGTCCATTTGTCTCCCCACTGATCTTCCTCCTGGCATTTATTCTTGCAAGTGGAACAAGTGCTACACCTGTCCCTACACCTCCTCCCTCACTACCATTCAGGGCTCCAGACAGTCCTTCCAGGTGAGGCGACACTTTACCTGTGAGTCTGCTGGGGTCATATACTGTGTTCAGTGCTCCCGGTGTGGCCTCCTGTACATCAGTGGGACCCGATGCAGATTGGGACAGCTTCACCGAGCACCTACGCTCCATCGGCCAGAAGAAGCAGGATCTCCTACTGGCCGCCCATTTAAATTCCACTTCCCCTTCCCATTCCGATATGCCAATCCATGGCATCCTCAACTGTTGCGATGAGGCCACACTCAGGGTGGAGGAACAACACCTTATATTCGGTCGGGATAGCTTCCAACCTGATGGCATAAACAATGATTTCTCGAACTTCCAGTTATGCCTCCCCACCGCTCCTTCACCATTCCCCATCCTCTTTTCCTTCTCTCACCTCATCTCCTTGCCTACCCATCACCTCCCTCTGGTGATCCTCCTTCCCTTTTTACTTTGTTCCGTGGCCCTCTGTCCTCTCCTATTGGATTCTCCTTTCTCCAGTCCTTTCACCAATCAATTTCCCAGCTCTTTACTTCACCCCTCCCCCTCCCGGTTTCACCTATCACCTCCCTCCCCTCACCCACCTTTTAAATCTACTCCTCATCTTTTTTTTTCCTCTCCAGGCCTGCTGAAGGGTGTAGGCCCAAAACGGTGACTGTGCTCTTTACCAAAGATGCTGCCTGGCCTGCTGAGTTCCTCCAGCATTTTGTGTGTGTTGCTTGGATTTCTAGCGTCTGCAGATTTTCTCTCATTAGTGAATGGATACAGTTCAATCCATCATGGATAAAGCTGTCCCCTCCTTTGTGCACATCTGCATGAAACGCTGTTGCAGGAAGGTAGCATCCATTATCAGGGACCCCTGCATCCCAGGACACGCTCTCTTCTCACTGCTGCCATCAGGAAGAAGGTACAGGAGCCTCAGGACTCACAGCAATAGGTTTAGGAACAGTTACTACCCTTCAACCATCAGACTCTTGTATTAAAGGGGATAACTTCACTCAACACTGAATTGTTCTCACAACCTATGGACTCCCTTCAAGGATTCGTCATCTCATGTTCTTAATATTTATTGCTTATTTATTTATTATTATTATTATTTCTTTTTATATAATGCATTTGCACAATTTATTGTCTTTTGCACATTGGTTGTTTGTCCGCCCTGTTGGGTGCGGACTTTCATTGATTCGATTATGTTGCCCATAAGAAAATGAATCTCAGTGTTGCATATGGAGATATATTTGTACTTTGACAATAAATTTGTTTTGAACTTTGACACCATGTACTGTTCACCCATCACCCCTGCATTTATTATTGGTTTTCCATTAAACAACACCTCAGCAGAAATAATCCAACCAGTTTCACTTTCCATTTTAATTACTCTAGCTATTCAACCATCTGAACTGTCCTGGGACCTTTAGTATTCCTAAACATAATCACTCAACCATTCCATTATCTGCTGAGATTGGTGTGGATTTCTCACCCAAAACCTCCTTATCTTTTATTCCTCCTCTAATTTGCTCCTTTTTCCGAATATTTTGGTCTAAAATCTCGAGATTTGGTGTTCAATTTTTCTTTGAGAGCAGTGTGATCTTTTTCTATAGCATAGGTACTAGATAAATGAAGTATACTTTTGCAATACAACATGCTGGAGGCTCTGCAGGTCAGTTAGTTGTTTGTTTCCGTGCCTTGTGGTGCATCAGGCGGCTACCTTACCGGTTCTTTAGCATTTTTGTCTGTTTTTATGAGGCTGAGTCACTAGCTCAATGCTCACCCCAGCACGGATGGAAACTGTGCAAGGAGCCAGCTGGATTCGAACTACACACAACCAGCAGGCAAACTAGCATCTATGGAAATAAATAAACAATCGGCCCTTCGGGCTAAATTCTTTCTTCAGGACGGAACAAAAAGGGGAGGGTGCCAGCATAAAAAGGGTAGGGAGGGGAAGGAGATTAGCTAGAGCTGATAGGTGAAGCCAGGTGGGTAGGAAAGATAAAGGGCTGGAGAGGAAGGAATCTGATAGGAGAGCAGGGTGGGTCATAGGAGAAAGGGAAGAAGAAGGGGATCCAGGGGGATGTGAAATACACTTTTGCCCTTGAAGCTTATAAAAATTTGTAAGCAACACTGTGAGGAGCAGCATGCACAATGCCAAGTTTAAATCTAAGTCACACTTAAAGAAAAACGACAAAAAGATTACCTCAAACAAGTGAATCAAACAAAAGGCATCCATTCACAGCTTACCTGCTAATGAAGTACTTCTTGCTAGTCTGCAGGAGAACTTAGGTAACTGACATACTGCTAATCAACTGCCATCTCTCTTTCAGTTTTCCTGGGATCATTTAGCATGGAATGAGCTCAGTTATGTCTGAACTGGTTAATGCACTGGTTAACCAGATTATAACTGGTTGATAAACTGCTGTCTAACATACACTTAGTGACCACTTTATAAGGTTCACCTGTACACCTGCTCAATAATGCAAATATCTAATCAGCCAATCATGTGGCGGCACCTCAGCGCACAAAAGCATGCAGACACGGTCAAGAGGTTCAGTTGTTGTTCAGACCAAACAGCAGGATGAGAAGGAAATGTGATGCAAGTGAATTTGACTGTGGAATACACACAAGATGTTGGTGGAACGCAGCAGGCCAAGCAGTATCTATAGGAAGAAGTACAGTCGACGTTTCAAGCCGAGACCCTTCGTCTGGACCCTTCATCAGACATTGCTGATCTAGGATCTTCATGCGCAACAGTCTCTAGCGTTTATAGAGAATGGCGCAAAGACAAATAAAATCATCCAGTAGCAGTTCTGTGGGTGAAAATGCCTTGTTAACGAGAAAGGTCAGAGGAGAGTGGCCAGACTGGTTCAAGCTGACAGGAAGGCAACAGGGTGCACAGTAGTGTTGCAATTAGTGTGATACTATTACAGCTTGGTGTGTCGAAGTTCAGAGTTCAATCTCGATGTCCTCTGTAAGGAATTTGTATGTCCTCCCTGTGGAATACACGTTTCCTCCGAGTGCTCCCGTTTTCTCCCACAGTCCGAAGATGTATCGGCTAGTAGGTTATTCGGTCATTGTAAATTATCCCATGATTCAGCTGGGGTTAAGTTGGTCTGTTGCTGGTGGCACAGTTCAAAGGGCTGGAAGGGCCTATTCTGTGCACTACCTCTAATAAAAATAAAATTACAACTGTGACTCAAACAACCACATGTTACAACAGTGGTGTGCACACCGAACCTTGAAGTGGATGGGCTACAGCCGTAGAAGACCACAACATGCAGATATGCACTCAGTGAACACTTTATTAAGTTACTCTTGTACCTAATAATGTGCATATGTACATGTCACAGCCAAAGGTTTTAGAACTTCCATCCTCGTTGTCACCTTGGCGGTCACTAAGGCCACACTTTCTTACAAAGAAGAATGCTGTCGTGGAACAGTAGACTTCTCAGGCCTTGGCTGTGGGAGAATCCAATTCAAACCCTCAAAACTCTTTGAATACTATCATCACCAGAGGGAAAAAGCTGAGTCTCCGGTATGGAAATAGAGCCAGTTTCAACAGATTCTCCTTATACAAAATCACTTTAAACTGGGATTTCCTTATTAAAATCTCAGGCATTAAACACACACTAAATATAATTCACTTTGCTTTTGTAATGAACAATCAAATGGTCTCATTGTTAACCCTAAAATTTGTATTCAGGTCTCATTCCGGAGTGTATTCCGGAGTGGCTCATTTATCATCTCACCTTAGTTCAGTTACACTTCCTGCACGAAGTAATATGAGAAAGCGATACGTGTCTATGAATGAATCACAGCATGGCATGAGTACAGGACATCATGGTGCAATGGTACCAGCGGTTGCTGAGAACACACTCTGAGTGTTGTGTGCAGTTCTGGTTGCCCAGCTATAGGAGGGATGAAATGAAACTGGAAAGGGTGCTGAGATGATTACTGTGGATGTTACCAGAACTGGAGTGCTTGAGGTATACGGGGAGGCTGGATAGGGTGGGACCTTTTTCCCTGGAGTATAGGAGACTGAAGGGTGACCTTATAGAGATAGGGGGCATAGTACTGTGCAAAAGTCATAGAGACTTATACTCTGTATACCTTAGCAGCTAAGACTTTTGCACAGTACTGTAGTAATTTTATGTATTGCACTTCGCTGCTGCCACAAAAAAAAACAAATTTCATGACATATGTTGGTGTGCATTTAACATTTCAATATTTAATCTTGTATATATATATTGGTTGATTAAGCATTCTTGTTTGTTTAAATAATTCATTACAGGTTATATGTATAAATAACATGAATTGCATATGTCACCTGCTACCACGTGATAAATGTGAGCCTCACACAATGAACTTGAAGTTACACCTGTATTTCAGACTCCCATGTCTTCGTTTGAATTGATTTAATGTTTTGAAGTTACAGAACGTAACATGCGTGAGTGAGGATAAACCTGATTTTGATATGGGTATCTATTGAGAGTGGGAAGGGGACAGGGAAAGGGGAATCACAGTTGGGAAAAGGGGAAGGGAGAGAGGAGGGCGCAGGAAGCACCAGAGAGACATTCTGTAATGATCAATAAACCAATTGTTTGTAATCAAATGATCTTGTTTGGTGTATCTGTACCCACCACCCCTGGCACTCTTCTCTGCCACCTGCCCCACACCCCTCCCGCAGTGCTCCACCTTCACCATTACAAACTTGTTCTCTGCTCCACATGGACAAGTGCAGTCTTAGATATCCTAGCTATATATATGCACCTAAGAGTTTTGCACAGGACTGTAGATAAGGTGGATGATCAGATTTTTTTTTTACCAGGGAATCTAAAATGAGAGGAAATAGGTTTAACATGAAAAGAGAAAGGTTTAACAGGGACCTGAGGAATAACACAGAGTGTGATGGGTATAGAAAACAATCTGCCAGAGGAAGTAATTACAATGCTTATCAATATCTGGACAGATACCTGGATAGGAAATATTTACAGGGATAAGGGTCAAATGCAGGTGACTGGGACTAACTTAGTTAACATGGATGAATTAGGTCAAGGGGCCAATTTCGGTGTTGGCTCTATGACACAATGAATTAGGATTCATATGGAACCGCAGCAAGATTAGAAGCAGCAATGATTGTTGTCAGCCATTGGAAATGAACATTCAGTCAGGTGATGTTCTTCTAACCATCTCCTTTCAGCTGTCTGCTTTATAATTAATGCAACCATAATGCACTTGGATATTCTGTTGGCTCCAGTTTTAGTCCAATGAGTTAACTGAAAGAAAGGAAGTGTTACAGAAAATCTGTTAACTATGAAATTCAGAAGAAATCAAACCTCTTTGCATTTCATGTTCTATATTCTATATTTATCCTAACAGCAACAATATCATGAAAAGCTATAAAACAGATTTACTCAATATTTCACCCATTTCAAGTTAAATTCAAGTGCGGGTAATGTTGGATTGGGGTGTAAAATTGTTATCTTTCTTGTAGTTTAATTTTCCTATGCTTGCTTATACCTTATATAAAATCACCTACATACACGTTGTTTTGTTTAGCTGTATTAATCTGTAAGGTTGAAAGACAATTAGACTTGATCTTGAACTTGAACATTAATTGTTCAGTGAATTTTCCAGTAATTATGCTACAGTTATTTCTGTATTTTTCTAGAAATGTTGTAGTTTTCAGTACCAAGCTTGTCAAGTCTTTCATTGATTGTGGTATGTTTATTATTGTATAGATTTACTGTGAACACCTGCAAGAAACGGAATCTCAGGGTTGTCCATGATGACATACATGTACTTTGATAACTAATTTTCTTTGAACTTTGAGATGTTGCTCCATTTGAATCTGGTTATTTTATAGGTTAATTGCTATCACAGAAATTCTCCTTATCTCCAGTCTGAGAATGAGACAATCACGATTACTTTTTACCCTTTTGTGCTTTCTTTGTTCTCTCGGCTTCTTTTTCTTGTTTCTTTTCAATAAAATGGCCATAAGCAGTAAGTTTTATACCTCATTCCTGACTTCCAAAGAACCTTTGGAAAACAAAAGCATCAGGATCAAACAGTACGTTACAAGGTTTCTTGAATTAGCATGTTGAGAATGATCAGACAGAGGGCTAATAACATTGTAATGTCATTAATTGTATGATACGCGTTATTGAGTCCACATTAAGAATAGATCCCTTTGAGAACGGTGCTATAATGTAGCTGGTACAAGACGTTGTTTGTGGCTTCACAATGCAAATAACTCACCTGTTCAGCTTATCTGACTTCACCACATCCTCTGGCAGCAAGTTCCAGATATCTATCACTCTATAAAAAAAATCTGCCCACAAACCCCCTTTAAAACTACTCTCCTTAGACCTATGCTCTGCTGTTTCTGATTCGCAACATAGATAAAAGATTCTGACTAGCTACTTTATCTTGAGCCTCTTAAGTGTCATATATTTCTATCACGTCACCCCTCGGCATCTTTCACACTAGGGAAAACAAACACGTCTAATTTCTCCTCATAAACTTCAATCCAAGAAATATCCTGGTGAATACCCTTTACATTCTCTCCTGCATAGTCACATCCTTCCTACAGGCCAGAACTGTACACAACACTACAAGTGCAGTGTAACCAATATTTTGTAAAGTTGAAATATTACATTTATATTCTATGCCCCGATCTATAATGCCAAACATACTATTTGCCTTACTAACCACCCTATATACTTGTCTTATCACTTCCAGGTAACTGTGGATTTGAATACTAAGTCCTTCTGTTCAGCATTCCTTGATACCCAACCATTTACAGTGTGTGTTCTACTGTAGTTTGACTTCCAAATTGCAGCACCTCAGACTTGTCAGGGTTAAATTCCATCTGCCAATACTCTGTCAACTTTTCATCTGATCAGTATCCTATTGTAGCCTTAGACAAGCTTCCTGACTATCCACAACACCACCACATTTCATGTAGACTGCAGGCTTACAAAACCAGCAGACAGCGGACCGGGAGAACATTATCCTAATGCAATTCAGGAAAGCCTAAAGTCTTTCAAGCTCAGTTAGATTTGTAACCATGATCAAACAACACCAGCGTAGTGGTTAGCACGACGCTATTACAGCTTGGGGCATCAGAGCTCGGAGTTGGATTCCAGCCCCGTCTGTAAGGGGCTTGTAGATTCTACCCGTGACCGCATGTATTTCCTCCGGGTGCCCAGGCTTCCTCCCACAGTCCAAAGACATACGGTTGGTAGGTTAATTGGTCATTGTAAATTGTCCTACGATTAGGCTAGCGTTAAGTAGGTAGGTTACTGGGCAATGCAGCCCCTTGGGCTGTTCCGTGCTGTATCCATCAATAAATAAATAGGTGAGTGAATGAATGTTTTAAATTTTAAGCCTGTATGCAGAATTCCTTTGTGCAGTATTTGCAAATAATAACCTTTCCTTATGATTCAGAGCATCTCTTATGTGTAAATTTAATTTATTGAAAATTCTAATCTGCTGTAATTAGTAATCTACTGTAGGTTCATAAAACATGCAACTCTGACCCCAATGGAAACTAATTAAGTAAATGGCAGAAATTATGTTTGATGTAAACAAGAGATAGCTTGGATAACAGATACCTCATCTGCTGAAGGGCTGAGAATTTTTCATAAATCGAATGTTATTGCAGCCACTGGCTTAATTAGCTCTGTTCTGAACGGTATTTTGGTAAGCGTCCTCCCCAGTATGTGACATTAGTCAGCAAAGCTTGTTTGTCCAAGTGTGACCTACAGGAAAATATATTGAAAGTATTAAGTGGCCACTTTATTAGGTACACCTGGACACCTGCTCATTATTGCAAATATCTAATTGGCCAGTCATGGGGCAGCAACTCAACGCATAAGAACATGCAGACATAGTCAAGAGGTTCAGTTGTTGTTCAGACCAAATATCAGAATAAGGAAGAAATGTGATCTAAGTTACTTTGATTGTGGAACTATTGTTGGTGCCAAAAGGGGTGGTTTGAGTATCTCAGAAACTGCAGATCCCCTGGAATTTTCACATTCAACGGTCTCTAGAGTTTACAGAGAATGTGCGAAAAAAAATTTTTAAATCCAATGAGAAGCAGTTCTGTGGACAAAAATGCCTTGTTAATGAGAGAGCTCAGAGAATGGCCAAGCTGGTACAAGCTGGCAGGACGGTGACAGTAGCTCAAATAACCACATATTTCAACAGCAATGTGAGGAAGAGCATCTCTGAATGTACAAAATGTCAATCCATTGAAGTGGATGGGCAACGGCAGCAGAAGAGCACGGACATGAACTCAGTGGCCACTTTATTAGGTACATGAGGTAGCTAATAAAGTGACCACTGTGTGTAAATAGAGCCGTTGATCTGGAAATCAGAAATACAGTCTGTAGGGGTAATTAGTACTCCCTGTTGCCTGCTATTTTAATTCTCCATCCCACTCCCACTCTGACAGTCAGCTTCTTAAGCCTTTATAACAAAGCACAATGCAGTATTCAGAAACAGGACCTTATCTTCAATTTGGTCATGTTGCAGCTTCTGGATCCCATCTCAACTTCTGCAGTATCAGGTAACTCGTATTCTCAATTTATATCACAGTTGGCCAGTTCTGATGTAGATCTTCCTTCTGCTTGGTTCCTGTCTCCCTGATCATGTCCTGACCTCTAGGCATTTCCTACAGCTCTCATTCTCCAGCTTTATCTGTGCTTCTGTTTTGCTCTATAATTTCCCTTTCAACCAGATGGTTTATTCTGCAGCCCATCCTCATGACAACCATAGACTCTATCAGACATATTCCCTTTCTTCCATCTAGTCCTCCATTTGTCATTCTACAAATTAAAACTCACTTGTTTTCTCTCTGTGCAAACTCTGACGAAGAGTGTGAAAGAATCTAAATTGGTTTGCAAACTCCATGCCCAAGGTCAGTATCGAACCCAGGTCTCTGACATCATGAGGCAGTGGATCTTCTATGTGGTCACTATGCTAGCAATGTGGATCTACTTTAAATTGGTGATTGGTTTATTGTTGTCACAGGTACCAAGATACAGTGAAAGGCAAATCATTCCATACATACAGTAATCATTCCATACATAATATCAAGGCAAACAAAACGAAAATGCACAATATATTCTAAGTCAAAGTCAAGTTCGTTGTCATATGCAGAAGTATTGCACATGTGCGATGAAAATCTTGCAACTGTAGCATCAGAGGCACATAGCAACATGCAAGTAGAATTCACGAATTCAAACTTTCAAAGTACCGGTACATTGAAACATATAAAATTCTAAAATTCTAAAGGGATTGGACAGGCTAGATGCAGGAAGATTGTTTCCCATGTTGAGGAAGTCCAGAACGAGGTGTCACAGTTTAAGGATAAAGGGGAAGCCCTTTAGGACCGAGATGAGGAAAAACTTCTTCACACAGAGAGTGGTGAATCTGTGGAATTCTCTGCCACGGGAAACAGATGAGGCCGGTTCATTGGCTATATTTAAGAGGAAGTTAGATATGGCCCTTGTGGCTAAAGGGATCAGGGGGTATGGAGAGAAAGCAGGTACAGGGTTCTGAGTTGGATGACCAGCCATGATCATACTGAATGGCAGTGCAGGCTCGAAGGGCCGAATGGCCTACTCCTGCACCTATTTTCTATGTTTCTATGTTTCTACATTTATTATCAAGGTATGTATCTTACTTTGAGATTTGTTTTCATGTGGGCATTTTATAGGAAAATAAAGAAATACAATAGAATTCTTGAAAACTGTAAATAACAAAGATTGACAATCCACAAATGTGCAAAAGAAAGCAAATAATGCAAATAATAAAAAGTAAATAAATGATGTTAAGCGGTAGAATCCTTAAAAGTGAGTCTATAGTTCAGTGTTGAGGTGAGTGAAGTTCTGGTTCAGGAGCTGATAGTCATTTGATTTGTTAATGCCCAGGAATATATAGTGTTACAGTTACAGAGAAAATGGAGTGCAGTGCAAGTAGACTAATAAAATACAAAGGCCATGAATAGGTAGATCGAATGATCAGGAGTAATGGGACAGTGATGCTACAACTCATTCTGCTCCTGTCGAGATATTAACTTCACTGAGACTAGCGATCCAATGTCAATGTAAACCCACTTGTACACCGAGATACCAAATGAGTGTTTGCACCATTGCATGCAAACAAACTGGTTTTGTATGTTTATACAAGGCCAGCGCATTAAATGTGCACAGATGCTAAATGGAAACTACGCTAAAGATGATCTCAGCCAGCAAAGTGGACTCATTAAAAAATACTACTTGTGGCCATAGGTCCAATTGAGCAGAATACTCAATTACACCAGCCAGTTCACTTCGTCATGTGCTATGTTGTAGGACATGATTGTTCTTGACAAATTTTTCTATGGAAGTTGTTGGCCATTGCCTTCTTCTGGGCAGTGTCTTTACAAGATAGGTGACTACAGCTATTATCAATACACTTCAGAGATTGTCTGCCCAGCATCAGTGGTTGCATAACCAGGATTCATGATTACACCAGCTGCTCATATGACCATCCACCATCTGCTCCCATGGCGTCTCATGATCCTGATTGGGGGGTTAAGTTGATGGTACATCTTGCCCAAGGGTGACCTGCAGGCTAGCAGTAGTGGAAGAAAGGATTGCCTTACACTTCCTTTGATAAAGACATATCTGCACACTGCCACCCAAAACAACCATTAATCCTTATATTAACAAATACTGTGCATTTTCTGCAGATCTTCCATAATCCTGCAGTTTAAAGTTCCAAGTTCAAACTTATTATCAAAGTGTCTATATCATATACAACCTTGAATTTCACCTTCTTGCAGGCTGTCACAAAACAAAGGAACACAAGAGAATACACAAAAAAACACACACAACAAAGGCTATCACGTATCCAATGTGCAAAAGAGGACAAATCAGAACCAGACTCAAGTTTGATATCACCAGCATATGTCATGAAATGTGTTGTTTTGCAGCAGCAGTACATTGCAAAACATTGTTATAAAAATACAATAGAAAATTCAATATCACGTATATATAAAAATATATAAAACTATATATAAAAATAAATTAAATAAGTAGTGCAAAAAGAGAGGGAAAATAAATACTGAGGAAGTATTCATGGGTTCATTGTCCATTCAGAAATCTGATGGCAGAGGGGAAGAAGCCATTTGTGAAATGCTGAGTGTGTGCCTTCAGGCTCCTTGGGGGTAGCAATGAAAAGCCGCCATGTTCTGGTTGTTGGGTTCCTTAATGATGGATGCTGCCACTGGAGGCATCGCCTTTGAAGGTGACCTGGATGCTGGGAAGGTTAGTGCCCATGATAGAGCAGAATGAGTTTTCAACTTTCTGCAGCTTTTTCTGATCGTGTGCAGTGGCCCCTCCTTACCAGACGGTGATGCAAACATGGTACATATGAAAAAAACTTGCGAGTGTCCTTAGTGTCTTGCCAATTCTCCTCAAACTCCTGATGAAAAATAACCGCTGTCATGCCTTCTTTGTAATTGCTTCAATATGTTGATAGATCCTCAGAGCTGTTGACATGCAGGAACTGAAAACTGCTCACTCATTCCACTGCTGATCCCTAGCTGAGAACTGGTGTGCGTTCCCCAATCAATTCTTTGGTCTTACTGATGTTGAGTGCAAGGTTGTTGCTGCAACACCACACTACTTTTTTACTATTTGCATGAAATTGTGAAAAAAAGTAAAGTAAAGAAAAGCACATGGAATTTGGAAGTGAGTTCACAGCTGTGAAGCCTGTTCAGTGCTTAGGAAAGTGAAGCCAATGACCATCCTGAACCTGTCGACATGGAACCCAAGGCTTCTGCACGGTCTGCACAATGGTAGTAGTGAGAAGAGAGGGAGTCCAGTCAAATGCAGGCAGGCGGCGCTGAACACTTGTTCACTTTCCACTCTTGGCCTCAAGGATTTAAAACTTGCTCGACGCTTTAACTGGTGCGGCATAATGGAACTAATTAAAGGTTCGTCTTCCACTGTCAGGCCTTGACGCAGCATCCACCCCCCAGTGATGGCCATCCTAGCTGTACCTGCACTCTCAAGAGTATAGTTCATCAGATTCCCCCAGGAGATCATAAAAGCACCAGTTCGTTTAGTCGGTTCAAAAGTACATCCCTTAAAGAAAAATTACCAGCTGCAGACTGCAGCAATCATAGTTCAGAAGAAGATGTATATCTACTAGAATACCTACCGATTCCCATGACTATCTTGACTTATCTATCTTGATAAATGAGTTGAAGGGTCAACTTGGGAAGAGGACACTTTAGATCATGCTTTGAGAAAGAATTCATTAATCATGTCATTTTGAAAGAGCAGCAAAATATATGACAGTGGTAGACCAGCAATGGCCAACATTTAAAGAAATGATATATGATTTGCACAAAAAAAGCTGAAAATTCACCCAATAAAAAAAGCCAACCATTGCTGAGATTTGAAATTAAAGCTGGTATTTAATCCAAGGAAGAAGTTTGTGAAGTTTCCAGGGCTAGTAGTAAGCTTGTGGGTTGGGGCATTTAAGTACCCAACAAAGAAGTTCTCAGTAATTATTAGAGAAAGGAAAGAGGGGATATGAAAATAGATGGAAAGAAACAAAATTGTTTTGTAGGAACTTCATGTATTTAGATTTGTAAAATTAAGTGAATGGAAACAGGTCCTTCAGCCATTTATTGTGCACCGACCATCAAGCAACCATTTACATTAATCCCACTTCTCCCACACTCCCACCAAGTCCCTCCTCTACTGCTTCCTTGCACTCTAGAAATAATTTGCAATAGTCAATTAATCTACCAATTATCAAAACTTTGGGAAGTAGAAGGAATCCGGAGAACCTAGAGGAAATCTACACAGTTGACATGAATTCTGTGACTCCATATTTCTATAGGTATGTAAGAAAGGAAAAGACTAGCAAGGACGAATGATGTCTCTTATGGACAGTTACAGAAATAGTGATTATCCTAGGCTTTGCACATTGCTACAGTCATGAAGAAGGCACAGCAGTGGCTCTAATTCATGGGAGTTAGATGAGATTCGGTATGTCACCAAAGAATTACAAGGTTCTGTAGATATATGGTGGAGAGCATTCTGACTGGCTGGATCACCACCTGGTCTGAAGGCTGTAATGCATAGGATCACAATAAGCTAGAGAGTCGCAGACTCACCCCGCCCTATCACAGGCACAACTGACCCCACCACTGAGAGCATCTTCATAAAGCAGTACCTCAAGAGGCAGTATCCACAGCTATCCAGAACATGCCCTCCTTTCATTATCACCATCAGGGAGGAGCCTGAAGACCACACAGAATGATTCAGAAATTATCTTCTTCCCTCCTGTCACCAGATTTCTGAATAGTGTGTGAATCCATGAACACTGCCTCATTATTCCATTTTCTCTACACTATTTATTTATTTCTCAATTTATAGTAATTTTACATCTTCGCAATGTAATGTTGCTGCAAAACAACAAAGTTTATGCAGTCTATGTCTGTGCTAATGAGTCTGATTCTGATTCTGAAAATAAACATGTATGATAGGATATTAGAAAATGGCAGAAGAATTAGACAACTACAATGTATCTGTTTCATGGAAGAAACACAAGATGATTTTTCACAAGAGAACGATGTAAAAATGAGGAACTGATAGTGATAAGTAGAAGAACATACAAGATGAGTTGAAAGCCAATAAATCTCAAAGCCCAATAACTTATATCCAAGAGCTTTGAAAGAGGTGACTATACAGAAAATGATTACATTGGTTTTCCACGTCCAAATTTCAGTAGTTTCTGCAATTGTAGATTGTGTGGTAGCAAATACAATCATGCTATTTAATGAAGTGCAGTGACTAGTGGGGTACCGCAAGGCTCAGTGCTGGGACCCCAGTTGTTTACAATATATATTAATGATTTAGATGAAGGAATTAAATGCAGCATCTCCAAATTTGCGGATGACACGAAGCTGGGCGGCGGTGTTAGCTGTGAGGAGGATGCTAAGAGGATGCAGGGTGACTTGGATAGGTTAGGTGAGTGGGCAAATTCATTTAATGCGGATAAATGTGAGGTTATCCACTTTGGTTGCAAGAACAGGAAAACAGATTATTATCTGAACGGTGGCCGATTAGGAAAAGGGGAGATGCAACGAGACCTGGGTGTCATTGTACACCAGTCATTGAAGTTGGGCATACAGGTACAGCAGGTAGTGAAAAAGGCGAATGGTATGTTGGCATTCATAGCAAAAGGATTTGAGTACAGGAGCAGGGAGGGTCTACTGCAGTTGTACAAGGCCTTGGTGAGACCACACCTAGAATATTGTGTGCAGTTTTGGTCCCCTAATCTGAGGAAAGACATTCTTGCCATAGAGGGAGTACAGAGAAGGTTCACCAGATTGATTCCTGGGATGGCAGGACTTTCATATGAAGAAAGACTGGATCGACTAGGCTTATACTCACTAGAATTTAGAAGATTGAGGAAGGATCTTATTGAAACATATAAAATTCTAAAGAGATTGGACAGGCTAGATGCAGGAAGATTGTTTCCTATGTTGGGGAAGTCCAGAACGAGGGGTCACAGTTTAAGGATAAAGGGGAAGCCTTTTAGGACCGAGATGAGGAAAAACTTCTTCACACAGAGAGTGGTGAATCTGTGGAATTCTCTGCCTCAGGAAACAGTTGAGGCCAGTTCATTGGCTATATTTAAGAGGAAGTTAGATATGGCCCTTGTGGCTAAAGGGATCAGGGGGTATGGAGAGAAAGCAGGTACAGGGTTTTGAGTTGGATGATCAGCCATGATCATACTGAATGGCGGTGCAGGCTTGAAGGGCCAAATGGCCTACTCCTGCACCTATTTTCTATGTTTCTATGAAGGAGAAATAAAAGAGAACTTCTGAACTGTCAATTCAATAATATTTCTGAGTAACCTCATGGTCATAATTTAACTAACGATACTAAACACAATAGGACTGTGAGCTTGATAAAGGATGTAACGAGGCCTCAAGGGGAAATGGACAAGCCAAGTGGGGGAGAACAAGGCAGATGGAATATAAGGTCAAAACATGTGAAAAGAATGTGGCAAAATGTGAAGTTACACATTTTGGTGTACAAACAATAATGCAGAGTATTTGTTAGATGATGAGGGACTATGTAATATTAAGAGTTCTGAGGGACAAAGGTAACCTTGTACTGTGTGGCTAGACACAGCTCAAACACCAACCATAAGTTTACCGATGACACCACTGCTATTAGCAGAATCTCAGAGAGCAAAAAGGAGTGAGATAGATCAGTTAGCTGAGTGTGTCACTGTTACGTACCCCGTAATGGGTTAAAAAGAGCCAGCAGAAATGGACACACCTGGAGTCTGAGTCTTCCGTTATAAACTATATTTTATCAGTAACTACGCGAATAAAGTAATATAAAACAAGATAAGGTAAACAGGTTAGCAGAGTATATGCATATATATAGGTGAGTAGATAAGGGTCCCAAGCTTCCCCAGCTCAGGTGATTAGGTGATACAGTCTTACGGTGGGATGGTAAGTAATCAGTTCAGTTCTGGAATTTGATTTGAGTAGAGTTGGAGAGAGAGAGAGAGAGAGAGAGATAGAGAGTTGGTTTGTCTTCCAATGCCGATCCTCCACGTCGTCCTCCTGTTCCCAAAACTTTCAAAAGTCACCAACTGTGACCACAGAAAGGGGACCGTTTCCACGGTAACGCTATCAACCAGGCCAGGGTTAAACACACCGATAGCGTTCCACCGGTCACTCCTTTGTCCACACTGTGAGCAAAAACCCCACCCTTGTCGTGGGCACACAAAGCTGATTAAAAAGTCAACTGACTTTGCATGTATATCCGAGTGCTGAGCACCAGATGTCCATCATATAACTCCACCTTTCAACTCCCAAGGCAACTCACAGACTCTCTCTCTCCCTGCTGCTGAATTAGTACACAATCTATTCGCTCACTCGCTCTCTCATTTAAAGGAACAGTCCACTTTAGAATAATAATCCTTCAGATCTCGTCACAGTCACAACAACAACCTCACACTCAACACTAGCAAAACCAAGGAATTAGTATCTTGGAAGATCTGTCTTCGGCCCAACACGTTAACACAATCAAGAAGGCATACTTCATTAGGAGTTTGAGGAGAGGTCATTAAAGACTCTTGCAAATTTCTACAGATGAACAGTGGAGAGCACTCTGAGAGATTGCATCAGAACCTGCTATGGAGGCTTAAATGTGCAAGGCTGAAAGAGGCTGCAGAGATCAGACAGCTGCATTACAGGCATAACACTGCCACTAGCAAGGGCATCTTCAAGGAAGGCAGAACCTATTACACTGGACAACAAAGATTCTGCTTCCTGAATACCTTTAGGTGTATCTTATGAATTTTGATTGTGAAAATCACCATGAAATTTCCCCAACATGCACCCTTTTTAATAAACTTATGTTTATTATTTCAATTCATAATTCAAGTCAATTAAGATGTTGCCTACAATGTAAGCTGGAAAGTTCCCTATCTTGTCCAGGCATGCTTGGGCACGCTTAGGCGGCGCGGCTGCTGCATGGCAGGACAGGCTTGAGTAATAATTATTGGGTTCAGGACTGTAAGGATGGAATTTGCTATCACCAGGCATAAAAATTTCTATGAAGGATTTTGATATTTGAGACAGATGCTTCCCAGAATAACTGATGCCAAGATTAAGGAAAGCATTTTGTTGGTCCACAAATCAAACAGGCCATCAATGACAGGCAATTTGAAGAATTTCTCGTGGGACTGGAGAAAATCACATGGAAGGCATTCAAGGAAGTTGTTGAAATTTTTCTCGGCATCTACAGATCACCAAACTACATGCAGCTGGTTGAAAGCATGCTTCAAGCATATAAAACCATGAAATGCAACATGTCACTGAAGATTCATTTTCTGCGTTCCCATTTAGACTTCTTCTCTGCAAATCTTGGCGCTGTTAGTGACGAGCATGGTGAAAGGTTTCACCAGGACATTGCGGTCATGGAGAAAAGATACCAGGGCAACTGAAATCCATCAATGTTGGCGAATTATAGTTGGACACTTAAGCGAGAAGCCTCAGACACTGAGTACAAATGAAAATCATTAGCAAAATATTTTTAACTTAGTTGAACTATTGCAAAGCATCAGCACCATTTTGCAATTAAACACATTATATTCAATAAAAGTTAATTGGTTGTTTCTCCAAATTCCTACGTGATACAAGTATTCTGAAATTACATTTGTGTTCATCTTCAAGCAGTCTATCATAAGCAAAAAAAATTCTGAGGAAGCAACACCTGAAAAAAATTTGTTGTCCACTGTTATTAATGACCCTCATCATCTAACACAAACCCTTTTCTCATTACTACCATTAGGGAGGAGGTACAGGACTCTGAAGATCCACATTCAACATTTTAGGAACAGTTTCTTCCCATCTACCATTGATTTTCGAACACTCCATGAACCCACGAACACTTCCTCACTATTCCCCTTTTACGTGATTCATTTATTTTTGTCTTGCTCTTTAGGTACTTCTGCCTCAAAGCACAAATTTAATGACATCTGTAGATGATAATAAACCTGATTCTGAAGAATTAAAACCCAACTTGCTGGTGTAGTGTGCATTTAGAAAGGGTAATGTACTCTTGCACAGTACTGTAGTAATTTTATGTATTGCACCGTACTGCTGCCACGAGAAATAAACAAAATTCATGATATATGTGAGTGCTGATAAGCCTGATTCTGATAAGGGTCTCTATTGTGGACTGAGAGTGGGAACGGGATAGGGAGAGGGGAATCATAGTTGGGAAGAGGGGAACGGAGAGGAGAGGAAGCAGGAAGCACCAGAGAAACATCCTGTAATGAGCAATAAACCGATTGTTTGTAATCAAATGGCCTTGCCTGGTGTTTCAGGGGTGGGTGTGTCTGCACTCACGCCAAGTCCTGCTCCTGGTACTCCTTCTCTGCCGCCTGTCCCACACCATCCCACAGCACTCCATCTTCGCCATTCCCAACATCCTTTGCTCCCACCAATCTCTGCTCCACATTGACAAATACATTACTGCAAGAGTCTTAAGCACCCTAACTATATACATGTGCCAAAGATGTTTGCACAGTACTGTACGTGGGGACTTGGTGAGACCATACCTGTTTGAATATACACACAGTGGCCACTTTGTTAGGTACACCTGTGCACATGCTCATGAATGCAAATATCTAATCAGCCAATCATGTGGCAGCAACTCAATGCATAAAAGCATGCAGACATGGTCAAGAGGTCCAGCTGTTGTTCAGACCAAATATCAAAATGGGGAAGAAATGTGATTTAAGTGACCTTGAGCATCTCCGAATATAAACATATCAGATGGGCTACAGCAACAGAAAACCACACACACACATACTCAGTGGCCACTTTATTAGCTACAGGAGGTACCTAATCAGGTAGCCACTGAGTGTATATCGTTTGACTGGAGGCTGCAGTGCTGGAGCTGGCCGGTCCTGGGATTGAGGGCAATCTGTGTGTATAAGTGAGAAAAACACCTTGTTTTGCTTTTGTTGTTTTAAAGCAGTTGTTGTTGTTGTTGCTGTGTTCTGTGTTGTTCTCCTGAACACTGTGGGCAAGCTATACTGGTGCCAGAATGTGTGGTGACAATTGCAATCTGTCCCCAGCATATCTTTAGGTTGTGTTGGTTCTTAATGCAGATGACACAGTTCACTGTATATTTTGATGTACATATGATAAACAAATGAATCTGAATATGAAAGTATACCCTGTGGAGAGAGGGTATACCCTGGTTTCAGGGATTGCTGGTTTGCAGGATAAAGGTCTTCAGAAGAATGAGAGAAGATCTCAATGGAGTTTATATAAAAAAATGTCTTGCATCTCTTGTCAGACTGGTTATAGAGAAAGGGCTACCCCAACACTTCCCGTGGAGTCCAGAACCAAGATTCACACTTTCAAAATCAAAGATAGGTTCCCCCAAGATGGCGATGAGGAGAAAGTTCTCCACACAGAGGTGAATGTTTGGAATTATCTACCTCTGAGGCCTTTGGAGGATCAATGATTCCTGTCATTCAGAATTGAGATGACAAGTGACTGGATATCCAGGGAATCAAACCAGATGGTCACCACGGTTAGCGCAACGCTATTACAGCTGCGGGCATTCTGGAGTTCAGAGGTCAATTCTGACACTAATCTGTAAGGTGCTGTACATCCACCCTGTGGAAAGCCTGGGCTTTCCCTGGATGCACCAGTTTCCTTCCACGGTCCAAAGATGTACCAGGTAGGTTAATTGGTCTTTGTAAAATTGTTCCGTGAAGGTTATTCGGGATTGTGGGGTTGCTGACGTGGCATGGCTTGAAAGGCCAGAAGGTCCTGCTCTGCACTGTATTGCTAAATAAATAAACAAACAAACAAACAAACAAAATGTTTATTTTAAATGGTACTGAGGTAAAAGATTGGCCAAGAACTTAATACATAGTAGAACAGACTTAAGGGCCAAATGGTCTACACCTGCTCCCACTTATTACATTCTTATCTTCTTACCTCAGCATCTACAGTCAGTTCTAGCCTCTGTTTTAGCAGCAAAATGAGAAAGTGTGAAGAAGTGGGAATTTAATTTATATCTCTGCAGAATTTATCAGTTTATCTTGGGTGGGGAAGAAGATGGTTTGCTGTTGAAGTGGTTTTAAAAAAGAAAAGGGTTAGAGCTGGCAACGAAATTCCACTGTGGTGACTGAATCAGAAACTGGCTGGAGGTTTACTTTCACTTTTGATTTGCTCAGGGAGCTCTGGATTCTGAGCACTGTGCCAACTGCCATTTTATAAAGCACTGCGTAGCGAAAGAGCCAACAGCCATGTTGTGGAACCACAGTAGTTCTGACTGAAAGTCTCCCTCAGAGGAAGTTTATACCCTTTGTTACTGGATTGTACTTCAAATTACGTGAAATACATTTTTTCTTAAGCTGAATGAATGACAACTGGTTCTTTATTTTCTTACTTAGCACTTTCACAGTTCCTTAGGTACTAGACATGCTTTTAATATTCTATGATTGTAGGTATGGCTTATTCCACTGTACAATAGATTCTTTTCAAATACAAAACAAGAAAGACCATGGACTATATTTGCATAGCTCTCTGGAACAGAATCAGAATCAGAATCAGGTTTATTATCACCGGTATGTGACATGAAATTTGTTAATTTAGCAGCAGCAGTTCAATGCAATACATAATCTAGCAGTGAAAATATAATAATAAATAAAATAAAAAATAATAATAAATAAACAAGTAAATCAATTATGTTTATTGAATAAATTAAACAAAATGTGCAAAAACAGAAATACTGTATATTAAAAAAAAGTGAGGTAGTGTCCAAAGCTTCAATGTCCATTTAGGAATCGGATGACAGAGGGGAAGAAGCTGTTCCTGAATCGCTGAGTGTGTGCCTTCAGGCTCCTGTATCTCCTACCTGATGGTAATAGTGAGAAAAGGGTATGCCCTGGGTGCCAGATGTCCTTAATAATAGATGCTGCCTTTCTAAGACACCACACCCTAAAGATCTCCTGGGTACTTTGCAGGCTAGTACCCAAGATGGAGCTGACTAGATTTACAACCTTTTGCAGCTTCTTTCGGTCCTGTGCAGTGGCCCCTCCATACCAGACAGTGATGCAGCCTGTCAGAATGCTCTTCACAGTCCAGCTATGGAAGTTTTTAAGTGTATTTGTTGACATGCCAAATCTCTTCAAACTCCTAACAAAGTATAGCCACTGTCTTGCCTTCTTTATAACTACATCGATATGTTGGGACCAGGTTAGATCCTCAGAGATCTTGACACCCAGGAACTTGAAGCTGCTCACTCTCTTCACTTCTGATCCCTCTATGAGGATTGGTATGTGTTCCTTCCTTCGTCTTACCCTTCCTGAAGTCCACAATTAGTTCTTTCATCTTACTGACGATGAGTACCAGTTTTAATTGGTGTGGCATAATGGCATTGAGTGCTGCAACACCACTGCACTAGTTGGCATATCTCACTCCTGTACGCCCGCACGTCACCATCTGAAATTCTACCAACAATGGTTGTATCATCAGCAAATTTGTAGATGGTATTTGAGCTATGCCTAGCCACACAGTCATGGGTATATAGAGGGTAGAGCAATGGACTAAGCACACACCCCTGAGGTGCACCAGTGTTGATCATCGGTGAGAAGGATATGTTATCACCAATCCGCACAGACAGTGGTCTTCCAGTTAGGAAGTTGAGGATCCAATTGCAGAGGGAGGTACAGAGGCCCAGGTTCTGCAACTTCTCAATCAGGATTGTGGGAATGATGGTATTAAATGCTGAGCTATAGTTGATGAACAGCATCCTGACATAGGTATTTGTGTTGGTCCAGATGGTCTAAAGCCATGTGGAGAGCTATTGAGATTGTGTCTGCTGTTGACCTATTGTGGCAATAGGCAAATTGCAATGGATCCAGGTCCTTGTTGGGGCAGGAGTTCAGTCTAGACATGACCAGCCTCTCAAAGCATTTCATCACTGTCGATGTGAGTGCTACCAGGCAATAATCATTAAGGCAGCCCACATTATTCTTCTTAGGTACTGGTGTAATTGTTGCCTTTTTGAAGCAAGTGAGAACTTCTGCCTGTAGCAGTGAGAGGTTGAAAATGTCCTTGAATACTCCCGCTAGTTGTTTGGCACAGGTTTTCAGAGCCTTACCAGGTACTCCATCGGGACCTTCTGCCTATAAGGCTAGCTGCTTATTTGTTTCTTTCCTGCCCAAGGTATCGCAAGCATTCTGGAAGATAGTCATTCCTCAATCATCTCCACAAAAACTAACTGTTTTCATGATACTGCTCGTGGATGCTTGCTGGGCGCAAATTGTCTCTTATGCATCCTACATTATAGCAGTGGTTTCTCTTTCAAACCACTACATAAGCAGTTAAAGTCCTGAAGTCACAAGTGGCACGTGAAAGGAAATCTTTATGTCCTGATGAAGGGTCTCAGCCCAAATTGTTGGCTCTTTATTACTCTTCATAAACGCATTCTGAACAGCTGAGTTCCTCCAGCATTTTGTGTGTGTTGCTCTGGATTGCCAGCATCTGCAGAATTTCTAGTGTCTATTCCCTCTCATGCTGGGTCACTGAACTGAACCATTCTTACTTTTTGTCTAGTTGGGATCTGCTCACTCAATGCCAACTGGAATTTACATCTCAAACTTTTACAGGATTAGAACCATAGAACCATAGAACATTACAGCACAGAAACAGGCCTTTTGGCCCTTCTTGGCTGTGCCGAACCGTTTTTCTGCCTAGTCCCACTGACCTGCACCTGGGCCATATCCCTCCAGACCCCTCTCGTCCATGTACCTGTCCAAGTTTTTCTTACATGTTAAAAGTGAGCCCGCATTTACCACGTCATTTGGCAGCTCATTCCACACTCCCACCACTCTCTGTGTGAAGAAGCTTCCCCCGCCCCCATGTTCCCTTTAAACTTTTCCCTTTTCACCCTTAACCCACGTGCTCTGGTTTTTTTCTCCCCTAGCCTCAGTGGAAAAAGCCTGCTTGCATTCACCCTATCTATACTCATCACTGCTTAGTGCATTTCACTCAGAAACACAAGGAAGAGGAGCTTTGAGAAGGACACTTGTCCCTTCAGGCATGCCCCACAATTCAAAATGATCATGGCTAATCTGTACTGGATTCAACATCCCTCAACGTTCAAATTTCAAATTAAACTTATTATCAATGTACGTATACGACACCATGCACGACTTTGAGATTCATTTTCTTGCAGGTATTCACAGCAGAACAAAAAAAGTACAATCTGAAATACTACACAAAAAATGAAAACCAACGTGCAAAAAAGACCAAGTATGTAAATAATAAAATTAATGAGTAAATAAGTAATACTGAGAAGATGAGTTGTAGAATCTTTGAAGTTGAGTCCATAGGTTGTGGAATCACTCAGTGGTGAGGTAAGTAAAGGTACCCATACTGGTCAGGAGCCTGATGGTTGAAGTGTTCTGATCTACTTAATGCCCGTTCTCCATAATCCCAAAATCCGTATCTTTCAAATCCTTTTCCATCTGCATCTAGGTCCAGTCTCCATACACTTGGGTGCAGAGAATCCCAGAGGTTCTCCACCTCAGTGTTTCTATGGCACCTCCGTTTAAAGGACTGGCCTCCTGCTTTGCAGCTTTATCCCCTTCTTGATGACATACACGTAGTGGCCACTTTATTAAGTACATGTGTGGAACATGGTGTGGTCTTATGTTGCTGTAGCCCATCCACTTCAAGGTTTGACGTGTTGTGCCTTCAGAGATGCCATTTGCACACCACTGTTGTAATGAGTGGTTATTTGAGTTACTGTCAGATTGAACCAGTCTGGCCATTCTCCTCTGACCTCTCTCATTAACAAGGCATTTTCACCCACAGAACTGCCACTCACTGGATTTTTTTTGTTGTTTTTCCACACTATTCTTTGTAAACTCTACAGACCGTTGAGTGCGAAAATCCCAGGAGATGAGCAGTTTCTGAGATACTCAAACCACCCTGTCTGGCACCAACATCATTCCATGGTCAAAGTCACTTAGCTCACAATTGTTCACCATTCAGATGTTTGAACTGAAGCTCTTGGCCATGTCTGCAAGCTTTTATGCATTGAGTTGCTGCCGCCTGATTGGCTGATCAGATATTTGGAGTAACGTGCAGGTGTACCTAATAAAGTGGCCACTGAGTGTGTTTCAGGGGGTGTGGCTGTGGTGTAATGTCTGATAGAGCAGCCACATCCAATTCCTCAGAATCAGCGGGAGATCTGGGCAGATTTTTATCCTTACAAAGCCTCAGATGTGTGTCTTTCACATCAGCTTTGGCACATTCCAAAACACTTTACAATCAATGAATATTTACATGGAACTAACAAATAGGAGTGAGCCACCTCTTTCCAAAGACAATTTTGTTATTTTTATATCTGACAATGACATTTAATGATTTAAATAGTCTTTATTATGTTCATATACTGCATGTATGTTCTTATGTCTTTGTGTTCTAATTCCTTTCTCTCCCCAAATGTATTGTTGAAGTGAACATAGCAGATAACAACAGACATTACCCCATAGTTCATTTTCAAGCCTATTCCCTCAATTGTTGAATAAACTCTTCTCGGGGTTCCAGCCAAGTACAGGTATCCATTATAGCCAATGTTTCGGTGACAAACTCTGCCAGCTACTTCAGAAATGGTGCCTGGGCACGTCTAGTCTGGTGGATTCCCTGTAAATGCAGAGCAGCGTAGATCGGCCAGATGGGACACACGGTGAAAACCCACGTCAAGGAGCACAGGAGGAGTCTCTGTTTGGGTTACCGGAGAAATCGGTGGTAGCAGAACACTGCATTCGCTATGGCCATCGGAATGACTTGAATGGCACAAAACTTCTGTACCGTGCCAATGGCTTTTGGGACTGTCTGGCAAAGGAAGCCATCGAAATAAAACTAGAGGAAAAGAATTTTAACAAATATAAAGGTCTCGTTCTAAGTAAGAACTGGATTTCAGTTGTAAACAAGGTGAGAGAGCAGAAATCTAACTGGATGAAGACTAACCAATCAGGAGGGACGGACTATGGAGGTATAAATACCATCAGACTAGACATACCCCGGCAACGTCCCTGAAGAGGGTGGCAGAGTTTGTCATTGAAACATTGGTTATAATCAATATCTGTACCCAGCTGGAAACCCAAGAAGAGTTTTAAACAAGATATACTTTATTCAAAAATAAAATTATATACAATAAACCATTCAATGACTCTCAATCCTTTACAAATGCTTCCATTACGGTCTTTACATTTCCACAGTTTGCCACCCACGTGGCACTCTGTTATTCCATATTTACATTTCGTTGTTGAGAGGTATACACCCCAACCCCTTACCCCTCAACTCCCGCGGGGGAAGAACCCTAGACTGTGGTCCTTCCCCACTGGGCCCTTGCGGTGGCTGCACCAAGTTTGAGTGCGTCCCGCAGCACGTACTCCTGCAGCCGAGAATGTGCCAGTCGGCAGCATTCCCCCACGGACATCTCCGTGTGCTGGTACACCATCAAGTTTCGGGCCGACCAAAGAGCGTCTTTCACCGAGTTTATGATCTGCCAGCAGCACCGGATGTTGGTGTCCGTGTGTGTCCCCGGGAACAGCCTGTAGATCCGAGAGTCCTCTGTCACGCAGCTGCTGGGGATGAACCTCGACACTGCCCCTTCCATCCTCCTCCACACCTTCTCTGCGAAACCCGAGAAGAGTTTATTCATCATATACATGCTGGGAAACCACTAAATCCCTTTTCCCCTCTACTGTTGCTTCTGTCAACCATGGCTCAGTGGCTAACACATTAGAGATAGGTCAGCTCTTTTCAGAATTGAATTAACTTTATTACTTACATCTTTCATATACATGAGGAGTACAAATCTTTATATTACGTCTCCATCTAAATGTGAATGTGCAATTTATAGTAATTTATAGTAAATACTATGTACAACAGGACAGTCAATATAACAGAAATACAGTTGAGTCAGCATGCATTAAGCAGTCTGATGGCCTAAATAGCAGATAAATACCGTTGTGTGACAGAGCAAGAACGAGCTCCAACCACGGTCACAAAGGGGGAAGTGAAAACTGAAACAAGTGAACCGAAGGGATTACAGAGATAAGATCAAATGCAAATATAAAAGGAATCCTGTGCTGTTCTGATAACTTGTCAGAGTGTAATACACGAAGGATGACGTCAGCAAGACCAAGGAACTGATTGTAGACTTCAGGACGGGGAAGTTAGGTGAACATCCACCGATCCTCACTGAAAATCTGCTGTGTAAAGAGTGGAGATGTCACTATCTTGAAAGATCCAGCACATAGATGCAACCACAAAGAAAACAAGCCAACATCTCTACTTTTTTTTTGACGTTTAAGGAGATTTGGCATGTCAAAGTCTCTTACCAATTTTTACAGATGTATAGTGGAGATCATTCTGACTGGTTGCATCACAGCCTAGAGTTGCTGCACAGCCCACAGTCAGTGGTGAACTCAGTAGACCCACGGAGAAAGCAGTTCCATGGGTACAGCTCGGAATCACAATCAGGTCTAACATCACCAGCATGTGTCATGAAGTTTGTTGTCTTTGCAGCAGCAGTACAATGTAATAATTAATAATAGGGAAAAACATGAATTAAATATATATACAGTTAAATAGATAGGGAAAAATAGAAATAAAAATGTAGTGAGATAGTATTCATGGGTTCAATGTCCATTCAGAAATCAGCTGGCAGAGGGGAGAAGCATTCCTGAATCGTTGAACTCTCCTAACTATCAGGAACATCTATAAGAGACGATGTCTCAGGGAGGCAGCTTCTATCATCAGGGAACCCCACACTCCTGGCTATGCCTTCTTGTTGTCATCAGTAAGGAGATACAGGAGCCTGAAGACCCACACCTCAAGGTTCAACGACAGCGGAGATACTCAAGGAGATTTGCACTTAGGGGTACAAGACAACAAGAGGCATAGCTAGGGTGGGAGAGTCGAGAATGTTTTCCCAGGGCAGAAGGGGCCAATGTGAGAGGGCAAAAGTTTGAGGTGCTGGGAGGTAGAGGGGATATCAGAGGTAGTGTTTTTTTTACATAGATAGTGGTGAGAGCATGGAACACACAGCCAAGGATACACTAGGGACATAGGAACATTTAAAAGACTTAGGTAGGCACATGGATGAAAAACGTTATGTGTGAGGGAAGGTTTCAATTGATCTTAGAGTATGGCAAATGGTTAGAAAGGCATCATGGACTGAAGGGCCTGTAATGTACTGTAGTGTTCTATGAGAATGGTTTCTAGAAAAAGGGTAGAATGGAGATTCTAGGACTATTTTCTCTGGAAAAGAAAAGGATTCAGTGATGGCTGACAACAGTACATAAACTGATAAAGGTCTGGACAGAGTGGTGAATTGGAGACTGTTCCCACCAGCAGAAGTTACAGTGCCAACCGACAGGAGAGAGAATTCATAGCAACTTGAGAGAAAGCATCATGCTTACTGTGTGTCTGGAGTCTGGAATGTAATGTATGCAAATGTGATGGGGCAAGTTCTATTGTGGCCTTCAAAACGGAATTGGATAAATGTCTGATAAAGAGAAACTTGCATGGCTACGAAGAAGGGACTGAGCACAGAGCTAGTGAGCTGTGCTAGAAGAGATCAGGTCCAGGCACAATGGACCAAAAGGCCTCTTGTAACCATTCTCAGAATCGATTGAATGCCAAGCCACCCAGTTACGGCATGCTCCTGAGGTTAACTCTGTCAAAGATGAAGATAAAGATGAGCTTTATTTGTCAGATATACACAAAAACATTTTTAAAAATCTAACGAAATGTGTCATTTGCATCAATTCAAATCAGTGAGGATTGTGCTGGGGGAAGTCAGCAAGTGTCACCACATTTCCAGTGTCCACAACTCACTAACCTTAACCTGTACACCGCTGAAATGTGGGAGGAAACCAGAGCAGCTAAAGGAAACCCACACGGTCACGGGGAGAAAAGGCAAATTCCATACAGACGGTGGTGGGAATCGAACCCCATTCAGTGATCGCTAACACCATGAAACGATTGTGCTAACCACTGAGGTACAGTGCCACCCCTCAAACGTGGTCAAAGCTGTCAAACCATTCATTCTCTGTGAGCAGCCTTGCCTTTCCCTAGCATTCAAAAGCTAATTAAAAATTAATTAGAGTTTCAGCCCGAAACGTCGACTGGACTGTTTTCCATGGATGCTGCCTGGCCTGCCGAGTTCCTCCAGCATTTTGAGTGTGTTGCTCGGATTTCCAGCACCTGCAGATTTTCTCTTGTTAAAAATTTATTTCATAGTTTTAAAAGATTAAAAGTAATTTTTATTAGATAAAAGTGAAAAGCCTAGAACATCACAGGAAAAGCCCTCCCCACCAAAGTTCAAAGTTCTAAGTATAATTTGTTATCAGAGTGCATACGTGTCACCACATACAACCCTGACATTCTTTTTCTGTGGAAATACTTAGCAAATCTATAGAACAGTAAATGTAAACATCAGGGACTGTGAACTGTAAATAAACTGTGAAAATGCAGAAAATAATAAATAGCAATAAATAAAGAGCGTGAAACAACAAGCTAAAAGAGTCCTCAATTGAGTGTAATCTGCTTTTGTTCAAGAGCCCGATGTTTGAGGGATAGTAACTGTTCTTGAACCTGGTGGTGCAGGTCCTGAGGCACCTGTACCTTCTACTTGATAGCGGTAGTGAGAAAAGAGCATGGTGTGGGTGGTGAGGATCTCCGATGATGGGTGCTACTTTTCTACAGCGACGTGTCACGTAGATCAACGTTTCACCCTTGAGCACCATCTACAAGGAGAGCTACCACAAGAAAGGAGTATCCATCATCACGGACCCCCATCATCCAGGCCATGCCCCCTTCCCACTGCTGCCATCGGGAAGGAAGCAAAGGAGCCTGATGTCCCACAACGCCAGGTTCAGGAACAGTTATTACCCTTCACCATCAGGTTCCCAAACACCCCAACACTGAACTGATTCCACAAACTATCCATTCACTTTCCAGGGCTCTATGACTCATGTCTCGGTTTTATTTATTTACATGCTTACTTATTTATTATTAGTTTTCCCTGTTTTTGCACAATTTGTCGTCATTTGTACAGCTTGTCAATCTTGTTTGTGTGGAATTTTTCCAGATTCTATTGTATTTCTTTGTTCTACTCTGAATACCCGCAAGAAAATGAATCTGGGGATTGTATTTGGTGGGATATACATACTTTAATAACAAAGTTACTTTTACTTGGATCTTAGTTACTTTTTTTTTAAACTTAAAATCAGGAAATTTATAAAACAGTTAAAAATAAGTAAATTAATGAACTCAAAAAATATAAGCCCAGACTTCCGAATGATATCTTAATGCACTTGATTAATGCAGTTGCTCCTCTCTAGTGTGTTCACCCTTTCTCACCCCAGCACCACTGTGGGTGTGTGAGTCAGCTCCACCTACCAGTGGCGTTGGTTGGTCGCTTGCTGACTGTGTAACTACATCATTTGGAAAGCCAGGTGGATTTCGGAGTACCGCTGCCTTCAGTCAGATGGTGGTTTAGCCACCTGGGTAAACAAAAGAGTCTCGACACTAACGCATTTCTGTCCTGGCTGATGACTTCAGAGGAAACTACGTCAGCAGGAACCGGTCTGACTGCCAAAGCTTGGAGAATGCATATCCTGCAAGGACTAAAGCAAACGTTATTGTTTCCTACCCAGCAGCAGTTATAAGGAAATACTCTTTCATTTGCATTTTGTTACTCTTTTACATCCCGCACACCTCCATCTTTGCGCCCCCCCCCCCCCCCCCGCATTCTCCCCATTGTTCTGTTCTAATGAAAGTGTTCCCGAGGTACTGTTGGGGACAGGCCTCCAAGATGTTGACCCAGCAATGATAGAGGAACAGCGATATAATTCTGAGTTGAAGTAGTGAATGAAGAAGGGAGAACCTGCAATGGTGCTACCTCCATGTACTTCCTGTGTTTGTCCTTCTTGCTGGTATCAGAATCAGACTTATTATCACTGGAATTTGCTGTCTTGCAGTAGCAGTACACAGTGCAAAGACATACAAATGCCAAAGTAAAAATGAATATTGATGTCGTGTTCATGGACAGTTCAGAAATCTGATGGCAGAGAAGAAGATGTTTCTGAATCATTGAGTGTGGGTGCGCAGGCCCCTGCATCTTCTCCCTGATGGTAATAATGAGAAGAGGCCATGTCCTGGATAGTGAGGGCCCGTAATTATCGTTGCCACCTTTTTGAGGCACTGCCTTATGAAGATGGCCTGGATGGTGGGGGTGGTTGTGTCAGTGATGGAGATGGCTGAGCCTACAGTCCTCTGCAGCTCGTGGCAGTCCTGTGCATTGGAGCCTCTGTACCAGGCTGTGATGCAACCAGTCAAAATGCCCTCCACCACAGAGATCACCAGTTTTAGGTGATGCTCTCTCATTGGCTGATTTCTGAGGTTTTTCCCTTTATGTCACATATGCTCTTCGAATAAAATTTTATTTTTATTTGCTTGTTGAGATACAGCATGGAATAGGCCTTCCGGCCCTTGGTGCTGTACCGCCAGCAATCCCCAATTTAACCCTAGCCTAATCATGGGGAAATTAACAACAACCAAGTAACCTACTAACCAATATGTCTTTGAACTGTGAGAGGAAACTGGAGCACCTGGGGGAAACCCAAGCGGAGGATGTACAATCTCCTACAGAGGACACCACAACTGAACACTGAACTCCGACCCCTCGAGCTGTTATAAAATCCTAAAATACTGTTAAGACAGAAAATGCTAAGACACTATAATCCATGCAACCAGTGTAAACCAAGATTATTATTAATTTATACAAAATCTGTGTTGAGTACTCATCATGGCGTTAATGGCTTTATATTAATGCAAAGATGTCCACAAGGTGGTTGAATTATTGACTTGTATCAAGTCATAAGATCACCTTACTCTTGTTTTCAAAATTACCATTTCAAGATTGAAGATTAGATCTATTAGTCACATATATTGTACATCAAAACATACTGTGAAATGTGTTATATTTCAAAAGGTATGGGAACCTTTTCTTGAATACTTTCATAATTCCTCTTTAGATTAAGTTTATTCTTTTTAATCCCTTACTTTCAGCTTTTTTACTCTCTCTAAGTTTTATGGTTTCTTTTTGATGGTAATTACATTATAGTTTTGATAATAGGCATTATTATTCTTTATTTATATTTACAGCTTTGTGGGGTCAAATGCTCCGATTTTTTTTTACATATTGTAATGGTTGGCCTGGAGTGGGAGGGAGGGGAGGATACTAACTTTATATGATTTTATTCTGGGTGCTGTTTCCTTATTGTTATGAATTATAGAATTGATATGTTTATTTTGCTCTGTATTAATCATTTTGTTGTTGGGTTTTTTTGTTTGTAGTTGATTTGTAGAAATGCATAAAAATTAATTTTTTAAAAATGTGTTATTTACATTAACAACAACCTTCACAGTTTGAGAAGGTGCTGTGGGCAGCCCACAAGCATGCCCACGGTCAATTATGGATAACTCTGAACATCCTCTACATAGCACCATCCAGAGACAGAGAAGCAGTTTCAGTGACAGGTTACTATCGATGCAATGCTCCTCAGACAGGATGAAGAGGTCAATACTCCCCAATGCCATTAGGCTTTACAATTCTACCGCCAGGACTTAAGAACTTTTTAAAAGCTATTATTAATGCTTTTTGAGATAGTGATTTAGATGCATATCATATTTTTTACTGAGTTAAGTATTGTATGTAATTAGTTTTGCTACAACATGTGTATGGGACATTGGAAAAAAAAGTATCTATCTATCTAAGCATTGCCAAGCTTTGGCATCAACATTACATGCCCACCGTGCTCAACAGAACATGCAGCTAACATACAACAAGACAAACCCCTTCCTAACCACCACCCACACCAGGTTTAGACACCTCGACATCCTGATCTGTCAAACTCAAGCCTCCAAATATTATTACATTTATTTCAAGCACACCCACACCATCCGCCACAAGTGGAAATTCACGATGGCCAAACATTTTAATTCCCCTTCCCTTTCCTGGTCTGACATGTCAGTCCACGGACTCCTCTTGTGCCACGATGAGGCTAGCCTCAGGGCCGAGGAACAACATCTTATATTCTGTCTGGGTAGCCTCCAACCTGATGGCAGAGTATTGATTTCTCCTTCTGATAAAATTACTTTTTCCTGTCCCTCCCTTCTTCAATTCCCCACTCTAGCCTCTTACCTTGTGTCAGTTGCCTATCATCTCCCCATGGGTCCTGTCCTTCCCTTTCTCCTATGGTCCAATCCCCTCTCCTACTAGATTCCTTTCTCTCCAGCCCTTTACCTTTCCTTCCCCATTAGCTTCACCTATCGCCTTCCCACCTTCTTATTCTGACGTCTTCCCCTTTCTATTCCAGTCCTGAATAATGGTCGTGGCCTGAAACGTCCACAGTTTATTCCTTTCCGTAGATTATACCTGACCCGCTGAGTTCCTCCAGCATTTTGTGTGTGTTGCTTTGGATTTCCAGCATCCAGCAGAATTTATTTGTCTGTGATCCACTTTCCAGGAATGAACCTTTCTATTTCTCTTTTATCTTACTTTAGATTTCCAGTGCACACTTTTCATTTTCTTCAAGTATATCCTCATATAGAAAACATCTATCTTCCTTGTCTGCTGTCCATTTCTTCCTTAAATATTTTGTCTTGTGTACTGTAAGAAAAAGAAAACACATTATTCTCAGACCATTTCAGACATACACTCAGTGGCCACCTTAGTAGAACATAGAACAGAATAGCACAGGAAAGGGCCCTTCGGCCCACAATATTGTGCTAAACCAGTTAAAGTAGTAATCAAATGGCCAGCTAAACTAATCTCTTCTGTCTACACAATGCCTCTCTCCTTTCATTTTCCTCACATTCACGTGCCTGTCTAAATGTCTCTTAAAAGTCTCTAATGTATCTGCCTCTGCAGCCACCCACGACTCTGTGTAAAGAACTTGCCCTTCACATCTCCTTTGAAATTACCCCTTCTCATCTCAAATGCAAGCCCTCTGGTATTTGCCATTTCAACACTTAGAAGAAAATGTTGCCTGTCCACTCCATCTATGCCCCTCATATTCCTATAAACCTCTATCAGATCTCCCCTCAGCTTTCGCTGCTCCAGAGAAAACACACCAAGTTTGTCCAACCTGCCGTTATAACGTATGCCCTCTAATCCAGGTAACATCCTGGTAAACATCTCTTCAAAGCTTCGACGTCCTTCCTATAATGGGCGACCAGAACTATATGCAATATTCCACATGAGGCCTAACTCAAGTTTTATAATGCTGCAACATAACTCCCTGACCTTCGAACTCAGTGCCTTGACTAATAAAGACAAGCATGCCATGTGCCTTCGTAACCACCCTCTCAACCTGTGTGGTCACTTTCAGGGAACTATGAACTTGGACCCCAAGATCCCTCTGCTCATCTTGCCCTTAACCATCTACTGTCTATTTACATTTGACCTACCAAGATGTAACAGTTCGCATTTAGCTGGGTTAAACTTAATCTGCCATTTCTCCACCAATATCTACAACTAATCTATATCGCGTTGTACTCTGCCAGTCTTCTACACTGTCCACAACACCGCCAATCTTTGTATTATCTGCAAGCCTGCTAACCCACCCATCTGAATTTTCATCCAGATCATTTATATACATCACAAACAGCAAAGGTCTCTGTACAGATCCCTGTGGAATACCACCAATTACAGACCTCCAGCTAGAATAAATACCTTCGCACCTACCTTCCAGGAGTGGAGTGTGGTTTGGCCCATTCACTTCAAAGTTCAAATGCTGTGTGTTCAGAAATGTTCTGCTCACCATTGTTGTAACATGTGGTTACTTGAGTTACTGTCCCCTTCCTCTCAGTTTGAACCAGTCTGGCCATTCTCCTCTGACCTCTCTCATTAACAAGGCATCTTCGCCCACAGAACTGCTGCTCACTGGATGGTAGTTTTTGTCTTTTGCATCATTCTTTGTAAACTCTAGATTTTCTGTGTGAAAATCCCAGAAGATCAGCAGTTTCTGTGATAATGAAACCGCCTTGTCTAGCACCATTAATCATTCCATGGTCAAAGTCACTTAGATCATATGTCCCCAGATCATCATGCTTGGTCTGAACAACGACTGAACTTCTTGACCATGTCTACATGCTTTTATGCACTGAGGTGCAGTCACATGATTGGCTGGTTTGACATCTGCATTGAAGAGCAAGTGTACATGCATACCTAATAAAGTGGCCACTGAGTGTATTTTCAGGGTTTGCTTTCACATCTTGTTTTGTTTTCCCCAATATTTCCTCAAATAACTCTTGCCTTTTCAGGGCCTCTTTAAACAAATTCAATACCGCGCAAGTATCCAAAAATATTTTCGCTAATAAATGAGTGCACTGCGAGGAGCAGCAAAAGAAAAGGATGGAGCTTGGAAGTTAGCAAGTCTAGCAAGTGGACATTTTTTGGGGGAGAGTAGTGGAAACATGCCTGGAATATTGTGTATACCTCTCGCAGCTAAGAAAAGATATATTGTATTGAAGGAGTTCAAGAGAACGGGCTGTACTGAATCTGGTTTTGGATAAGAAGCCTAAACAGATGACTGACTTTACCGTGGGCAAGAAGTTAGGGAATAATGACTACAGCTCCATAAGTTTTAAGGTGGCTAAAGATCAGTATGGACCTTGTGGGAGAGCTCTAAACTGGACACGGGGCAAATTCGAGAGCATTCGGCAGGAACTAGAGAGAGTTAGTTGGGAACAGCTGCTTTTGGGCAAGTTCGCACATAACAGGAGAAGGGTGTTTAAAAGACCAGCTGCACAAGCGCAGGATGGGTATGTTCTGACCAAAAGAAAGCACAAGTATGTCAACATAGGAGAACCTTGGATGTTAAGGAAGGTGATGAATTTAGTCAAGATGAAAAAGAAAGAGAACGTGAATCGCAGGAAAGCAATCAAGTAGGACCCTTGAGGATTTATAAAGAAGCCAGAAAATAACTTGTTGTAATGTGAGTATTATTAAAAGTAAGTTAATACTACCGGGGC
This sequence comes from Hemitrygon akajei, assembly GCF_048418815.1. NCBI lineage: Eukaryota > Metazoa > Chordata > Chondrichthyes > Myliobatiformes > Dasyatidae > Hemitrygon > Hemitrygon akajei. The sequence continues at coordinate 18,431,855 of NC_133128.1, read as the reverse complement.
TGGCGGGGTCTTTACTTCCTTTTACTCCCAGTATTCATCGTATATAGTTCCTCCACCCATGCCGCACGAGGTACCTGGAGGCCTCTGTATTGTAAATATCATTTGCCGTCCCAGATAAAGATGATCTTTTGGCCATCAAGTTGTCGAGTGGTCTTTTGGTAAAGTAGAAGTTACCACATTCCCTTACCAAAAAGGGAATTAGGAAAGCCAGGAAGAGCCATGAGAAGTCCTTGGCAAGTGGGATTAAAGAGAATCCCAAGGCATTCTATAAATACATCAGGAGCAAGAGGGAGAAGGTGAGAACGAAAAAGGAGAGAACATTTGGCTGGATGCAAAGGACGTGGGTGAGGTCCTTAATGAGTACTTTACATCAGTATTTACCAAGAATAAGGGCGTGGAGGATAGGGAGATCAGTGCCAAGAGTATAAATATGCTACAGCATTTCAAAGTAAAGGAGGATGCAGTGCTGAGTTTCTAAAGAGCTTTAGAGTGGATAAATCCCCAGAGCCTATGGGAAATACCCCAGGTTATTGAGAAAGACAAGTGAAGAGATAGCTGGGGCATTCACCGATATCTTTGTGTTCTCTCTAGCCACAGGCGAGGTTCCGGAAGACTGGCGAGTAGCTAATGTTGTTCCATTATTCAAGAAGGGAACCAGGGATAATCCTGGAAACTGGGAGTCTCACATCAGTCGTAGAGGAGTTATGGGGTTAATTCTAAGGGATAGGATTCAAGTCAAGACTCAAGTACATTTATTAGCGAAGAATGTGTAAATTATAAAACCTTGAGATTTGCTTGCTCACAGGTAGGCACAAAGCTAGAAACTCGAAAGAGCCCAATTAAAGAAAAAAAAACAATAAAGGACCAACAAGTGATACGCAAGAGAAAGAAAATAAATACAGGTCATGCAAGCAACTGAAGTGAATAACAGCATTCTGAACCAAAACTGAGTCCTCAGGTCTGAACCTTGGAGCGGCCCGGAGTAGGCCAGAGCATCTGGAAAACCATGGCCTAATTAGGAAGAGCCAGCACGGCTTTGTGCGGGCAAGTCATGTCTTACTAACTTGATGTGTTTTTTGACGAGGTGACAAGGGTGATGGATAAAGCTAGAGCTGTGGATGTTGTCTACGTGGGAATTTAGTAAGGCATTTGACAAGGTCCCTCATAGAAGGCTCGTCCGGAAGATCAAAATGGACAGGATACATGGCAAATTGGACATTTGGATTCAGAACTGGATTGCCCTTTAGAAGACAGAAGGTAGTGGTCGAAGGGACTTACTCTTGCTGGAGTATTGTCATTAGTACCGTTCTGCAAGGATCTGTACTGGGACCTCTGCTGTTTGTGATGTATATAAATGACCTGGATGAAAATGTAGATGGGTGGATTAGTAAATTACAGATAATATGAAGATTGGTGGTGCTGTGGATAGCGTGGAAAACTGGAAAAGAATATAGTGGGATATAGATCAGTTGCAGATATGGATGGAGAAATGGCAGATGGAGTTTAACCCGGTCAAATGTGAAGTATTGCACCTTGATAGATCAAGTGTAAAGAAGCAGTATGCTGTTAACAGGCAGACCCTTAACAGTGTTGATAAGCAGAGTGATCTTGGGGTCCTAGTTCATAGTTCCCTGAAAGTGGTTACACAGGTTGATAGGGCGTGTAGTGGTTACTTTAAAACAAACCAAAACTGCTCATAGACTAGGCATAAGGGGTTGACACTGCATGACAAGGTTCAAAAACAGTTCTAAGTCAAAGAAAGTACATTTGATCCTTTAGTAAGAAATCAACAACAACAAATTGTCTTGTAATGATAAAAAAAACTTATTAAAATGAAAAGTAGTGATTTAAGAAAATAAGCAGTCAACGTGTATTCAAACATACTTAAGCATTAGCAATTTTCAATGCACTAAGCCAAGCGTTCTTAAGTGCCCAACAAAAAATCTCATTCTCCCCACCTACTCCCTACTCCAACCAGACTAAAGACAAAGCATGAATATGTAACTAAACTCTTCACTTTTGCCACACCCCAACCCACATGACAAATCACCCATAGTAAACACGCAACACAAAATACAATACAGACAGACAAAAAATTGATACATGGTTCCTACGGGGTGGTTAAGAAGGCACATGGCATACTTGCCTTTATTAGTCAGGGCACTGAGTTCAAAAGTCAGGAAGTTATGTTTCAGCTTTATGAAACTCTGTTTAGGCCACATACAGTTCTGATCGCCCCATTACAGAAAGGAAGTCAAAGCTTTGGGGAGGGTGCAGAAGAGGTTGCCTAGGTTAGAGGGCACATGCTATAATGAGAGTTTGGACATACCGTAGATTCCGGACTACAGAGCGCACCTGATTAAAAGCCGCTGGCTCTAATTTTAGAAATAAAATCAATTTTTTACTTGTAAAGGCCGCACCGGATTTTAGGTCGCACCGGATTTTCGGCCGCAGGTGTCCCACATTGTAATATGAGATATTTACACAGAAAGATATTACATGTGAGGATTTTTTAACTTTTAATTAAATCCATATCGTAACAAAAACAAATACATATTGCAAATGCTTTTTTTCGAACCGTGCCCGTAACGCGGCTACTTTTAAATATAGGTTGCGTATACTTCTTTACTGAACAACATTCCAATATCTCCTAACGACTGGTAAAAAATATCTATACTGCAGCCTACCAGGAAAAGTTATTGATCGCCTTTAACTTAAAAGCAGCGTTCGCTCAGATCCAAAGCCGCTCGCGTAATGTGCTCCCCCCCTCCTTTCCGTTTATCGCAAACGGCATTTAAAAGCAGCGTTCGCTCAGATCCAAAGCCACTCGCGTAATGCGCTCCCCCCCTTTCCGTTTATCGCAAACGGCATTTTTCCCACAAGACGCGGCGAAACCAGGTGTGACGTCATAGCATCCCGCGATGTAGTACAGAAAACAAATATAGTTAAAACTCTTCTAACTTTAACTAGAAAATGAATTACTAAGCGAAAATATTATAAACTAAATAACTGCCATAAAGGCAGCACAATGCTTTTCTTCGAGTGTTTTCCATGTTGATGAGGGTGAGTACAAATGACTGATTTACAATAATTTAATTGTGAAAGTGCGCTTGATTTATCGTACAATTTCATTGGACCTCTGTGAACTACTCATCAATTTTATTGGTCTACTGTTATGAGGCAAAATGTTTACGAGGCGGCATGAAAAAAATCATGTATTAGCCGCTCCGTTTTAAAGGCCGCAAAGTTCAAAGCTGTTCAAAATGTGGGAAAAAAGTAGCGGCTTAAAATCCGGAATCTACGGTACTTAGGTTATTTTCTCTGTATCGACGGAGGCTGAGAGGAGATCTGATAGAGATTTGTAAAATTATGAGAAGCATAGATAGGGTAGACAGACAATATCTTTTTCCCAGGATTAAAATGTCTGATACCAACGAGCATGCATTAAAGTAAGAGGGGACAATTTGAAATGAGGTGTGAGGGGCAAGTTTTTTTACAGAGAGAGCAGTGGGTGCCCAGAATGTGTTGCCTGGGGTGATGGTAGAGGCAGAAACAATGGAGACTTTTAAGAGCTATTTAGATAAGCACATGAATGTGAAGAAAATGAAAGGGTATGGACATGTTGTAGGGAGAGGAGATTGGCTTTGTTTGCCATTTGATTACTAATTGATTTGGTCTGGCACAACATTGTGGGCTGAAGGGCCTGTTCCTGTGCTGTACTGTTCTGTGTTCTATGATCTATCCCATTGATTGCTGGTATGGAGGTGAGTTGTTCTACAAGGAGAATTTAAACAGACTGGCCAATACTCTTCAGATTTCAGAAGAATGAAATGAGATCACAGGAGAATTATCCAATTCCCATGAGACTTGACAAGAAGGATGCAGGAATGATGTTTCTCCAGGCTCAGCGCTAGGAGCAGCTGTTCAAACTAAAGGTTCAGTCATTCACCCCAGATAGGAGAAGAAATTTCTTCAACCAGAGGGTAAAGAATTTTTTAATGTTTCCACCCAAGATGAGGTGGATCTCAGAGGCTGGGAATATCAGCTGATTTTTGGACATTAAGTACATTAACCTCAAAGAATCACAGACTATTACATCACAGAGATTTGTCTTTCAGCCTAACAGATCCATGATGACCACAGCATCCTCTCTGCTAGTCCCAGTAGCCCATAACCCTCTAAGCCCTCCCCCTCCATCTACCTATCCAATACCTCTTAAGTGTTGCAATTGTACTCACATCAACCACTTCCTCTTGCTTCTATCCTCTTCCCTTCAATCCTGATGAAGGGTCTCGGCCTGAAACATTGACTGTTTATTCCCCTCCATAGATGCTGCCTGACCTGTTGAGTTCCTCCAGCATCTCATTTTTACTATGTACTGTACCAGCAGTTATGGTCAAAATGACAATAAAAGTGACTTGACTTGACTTGGTGTGTGCTGCATCAAAAAATTTCAAATAACTCCTTTTCAGGTAACTCAGAAAATCCAATGAAGTAGGCCATGGAAGCCTTGAGTAACCAATCACAGATCAGTAGAGAGGCTTTTCTGTGATTGGTTGCTCAAGGTTTCCATGGCCTTCATGATTACACATCCCTGTCACACAAGAACACATCTGATATCTGCATCAACTAACCAGGACATTGGTGTATATGTCCAAGGATCCCTGAAAGCAGAAGCACAAGAAGGTCATGATTGCACTGGAGATGCTGCAAAGGAGATTTACCAGTGGGTCACCGGGGATGGAAGGTTTCAGCAAAGACTGGAGATTGGATTGTCTGTGTTTGTTTTCCTTCAAGTGGAAGATGCTGAGGGCAGCTTAAGAGGTAAATGCCAAACCAAGAGCGACACAGATTGGATGGAGTGAGAAACTTTCCCTCTTAGCAGAGATGTCTTCATGTGTTTAACATAAGGCGGAGATCTCGAGGGTATTTGAGGAAGATTATTAGGGTGTGACTCGAGCCTGGAATATAATGGCTGAAGGCGTGATGGAGACAGCTACTCCCATAACATTTAAGAAATATTTTGATGAGTACTTGAAACAACAAAGCTTAAATGAATAGAAGCTGAGTGCTGCAAAATAAGACTAGTGGAATGGGTGTTTGATAGTCAACGTGGACATACAGAACCTCAAGGGCTTTTTCCTTATTATATAACTCCATGATCCATAATGACATCTTCAACTAATTTCTGGTAAGTCTCCTTTGATGATAATACCCTGGCTGTGAAATTGAACTTTTGTTTGAGAAGAAATCTCGAATAAAAGGTTTCAACAATCCATGACCAGAGATAGCGAAGTATAAATTTAGTAACAGTCTGCTGGTGAAACATTAAGCAGCCCTGATAAAGTGTTTTTGACCCGAAACATTGATAATTCTGTTTCCCCCCCCAAAAGATACCGCTCAATCCATTGAGTTTCTTCAGACAATTGTCTGTCGCTCCATATTCCAGACTGTAGTCTCTTATGCCTCTATAATTTTGTAATCTCTATATTTTGAGTTATGGTTGTTGAAAACTTCATGGGTAACTTTATTTTACATATTAACAGAGCAAACCTAATCAGCATTATTCAGAATTCTTGGACTGTGTACAGGATATATTTTTAGACCAGTACATTGAGCGGCAAATAGGGAACAGATTATCCTTGAGGCACGATCTGCAGACGCTGCAATCAGGAGCAACAAACAATTTGCTGGAAGTATTCAGCGGGTCGAGCAGCATTTATCGGGGAAAGGAATTGTGTATATTTTGGGTCAAGCTGCTGTAGCAAAATGAGATTATCCTGGACTAGGTATCATGCAATGAGAAAAGTTAATGATCTTATTGGCCAGAGTCCATTTGGGAAAATGAAGAATACTTGATTGAATTCTTAGAGTCAAAGAATTGAACAGCACAGAAATAGGACCATGTCCATGCTGAATATCGCAAAGCCTGAAGGGAGAATCATTCAGGTGAAAAGCGAGGTAGCTTAGTCCGAAACTCTGCAGGTGGTTGTCGACTCAGCCAGCCCCGTCATAGACATAACCCTCCCCACCATCGAGTACACCTACAAAAGGCAGTGCCTCAAGAAAGTGACATCCATCAATAAGGAGGCACACCATGCAGGACACGGCCTCTCATCAGGGAGGGGGGTCAGGAGCCTGAAGATGCACACTCTGTGTTTTATGAACTGCTGCTTACTCCTCACCGTCAGATTTCTGAATAGTTCATGAACCCAAGAACACTACCTCACTATCCCTCTTTTGCGCTATTTACTTATTTCATTTTTTATTATAAATTGATGTCATTTTTTAAGTCCTGCACTGCGCTGCTGCCACAGACCCACTTATTTCATGACATACTGTATGTCAGTGATAAAAAAAACTGATTCCAATTCTGACTCTTAAAATCCTGTATACAAACAGAGGAACAGAGGAGGAGTGGAGAGCTTCGGTAAAGGACAAGATGGTGGAGAGGCAGGGTTTGCAACAATTATACATTTACGTCTGGCGTAAAATGTGCAAAGCAATTCACCCCCAAGATGGATAATAAAAACACAAGAGATTCTGCAGATGCTGGAATCCTAGAGCAACAAAGAAAAATGCTGGATGAAGTCAGCAGGTCAGGCGGCATCTATGGAGAGAAATAACTAGTCTACATTTTGGGCCGAGACCCTTCATTTGGCCTGGAAGAAAAGGGGAAGAACCCAGAATTAAACAAGGATAACAAAAGAAGTGTTCGATTAGACACAATGAGATATTATATGTTAAATTGATAGCTTTGTTGCCAAGTTTGCAGATGTACAAAGATACATGGAAGGGCAGGTAGTGTTGAGGAGGCAAGGAATCTTCAGAAGGACTTGGACAGATTGGGAGAATGGTCAAAGAAGTGGCAGATGGAATATAGTTTTGGGATGTGTATGGTCATGCACTTTGGTAGAATTAATAAAAGCATGGATTATTTTCTAAATGAGGAGAAAGTACACAATTCAGAGATGCAAAGGGACTTGGGAGTCCTTGTGCAAGATTCTCTAAAGGTTAACTTGCAGGGTGAGTCACTAGTAAGGAAAGCAAATGCAATGTTAGCATTCATTTCCAGAGGACTAGAATATAAGACCAAGGATGTAATGCTGAAATTTTATAAGGTTTTTGTCAGACTGTACTTGGAGTATTGTGAGCAGTTTTGGGTCCCTTATCTAAGAAAAGATGTGCTAGTATCGGAGACATTTTAGAGGAGGTTCACAAAAACGTTTCTCAGTATGTAAGGGTTAACATATAGGAGCATTTGATAACTCTGGGCCTGTACTCACTGGAGTTTAGAAAAATAAGGGGGCACCTCGTTGAAATCTATCGAGTATCGAAAGGCCCAGACTGAGTAGATGTGGAGAGGATGCTTCCTATAGTGGGGAAATCTAGGACCGAAGAGCACAGGCTCAGAACAGAGGGATGTCCATTTGGAGCAGAAATGGGAAGGCAGTTTTTTAGCCAGAGGATGGTGAATCTGTGGAATTCATTGTCAAGGATGGCTGAGGAGGCCAAGTCATTGGGTTTCTTTAAGGCAGAGGCTGATGGGTTCCTGATTAATCAGGGAGTCAAAGATTATGGAGAGGCCGGTAAGATGGCGATTGTTTAGCTGCTCCGAACTTTTGTTCTGTTACTGTCGCTATCTTTGCACTAAATGTCTCCATTTTTTAAACCTTAGTTAGGAATTTTTTCAGTATCTCTTACTTGCCTGTGAACATATCTAACTTACAATGTCTAGCAAGAGTTCTAAATCCGGGAGAAAGGAAGCTACGGCTCCCTCAGACGAGACCCTGGTTGCACTGGAAAAGCTCCGAGACGAAATTTTAAAGGAATTTAAAACCGCTTTCAAACAGTTGGAAGACAAACTGGATCGGATCAACGATAAAGTGGACAAACATGCCGAACACCTATCTCGCATCGATTCGACTTCTGAAGATTTAGAAAGTCGTGTTCGATACTTGGAGACTCTCTGTTCCAGCTTAGAGGAAAAATGTAACAAACTCCTTTCCAAAATGGTGGATCTCGAAAATCGCAGCAGACGCTGCAATCTTAGAATTCTTGGATTGCCAGAGGCGACCGAACATGGACCAACCGTGAAGTTTTTCGCCAAGTTTCTCTGTGAGATATTCGGGAAAGATTTGCTTCCGAACCCACCTGAGCTCAAACGGGCACACAGAGTTTACGTTCCCCCCGGAATTCTGGGCTCCCGTCCGCGACCAGTAATCTTGTGCTTCCATCAATACCAGGTAAAACACAGTCTGATTGTAGAGGCACGTCGCAGGGGTTCTTTTCCTTTCCAGGATACAACCATTCGCTTTGTGGAAGATTTTGCACCCCAGACCTTAAAGATGCACACTGAGTTTAAAGGCGCAATGAAAGTGCTTTTCAATCATGGTTTTAAACCCTCTCTTCGCAATCCTGCCGATCTACGAATCAAGCTTAATACCGGAAAATACAAGTGGTTCAAATCAGTGAAGGAAGCTGAAGCATTTGTGGCAAGTCTTCCAGCTATCCAGTCATCTTCGGAATCTGATCGGACCTCCTAAAATGGTGGATAAGTACTCCTCGTAGTAAAGATTATGGAGAGAAGGCAGGAGCATGGGTTTGAGGGAAAAAATACATTAGCGATGAAAGAATGGTAGAGCGGACATGTGGGCTAAGTGGCCTAATTAGGCTCCTATGTGTTATGGTCTTATAAAAGAGCAAATTAGGAGATTGGGACCAAAGGAGAACAAAAGGATTGGTGAAGGGAGCAAGTTAAACACATCCTTTGTTCTGTTTTCACAGAAAAGGACTCAAGTAACCCTCCAGAAATTTAAGGGAACCCGTAATCTAACACAAGTGAAGAGAATACATAGTATTGAGAAGGGAATAGTGTGGGAGAAATTAATGGAATTGAAATCCAATTTGTCTCTGATGCATGGTCATCAGAATATCAAAGAAAATGGGCACGGGAACATTGGATGCACTCATTACCATTCCCCAGAATTTCCCGGATTACAGAACAGTTCCTGTAAATTGCTAAGTGGCCAATGTAATCCAACTGGAAGAAGAGAGAAAGCAAAACTAAAGACCCATTGGGCTAGCATCAAAAGTGAAGAAAATGCATAAGGCTGTTATAAATTATGTAAAAACCCTACAAAAAGAAAATATCAGTTTAATTAGACAAAGTCAACACAAGTTCCTGAACGGGAAGTTGTTTGACAGGCCTGCAGGATATAATTGGTAGAATAGATAAGGGAGAATCAGTAGATGTGGTGTCTGGATTTTCAGAAAGCTCTTAAAAAAGCTCAGTGTACAACATTGAAGTGTTTGATATTGAAGTGATATATGATTGATAGACTGAAAATACTACAGATTGACAGACAGAAAACAGAACAGGATTAAATCAACCTTTATCATGGTGACAAGCATGGTTAGTGAGGTAATCCAGGGCTCGGTGATTGGTTCTCAACTTTAGAAAATACATATCAGCAGGCTTTGGTGCAAATAGGGTTCACAGCATTCTAAAAAGGGAGCATGAACAGCTGGAAGTCATGATAGATATTGGCACCTATGATATTGGTAGAAAAAGGGATGAGGTCCTGAAGAGGGAATATAGAAAGTTAGGTAGAAAGCTCAAAAGCAGGACCTCAAGGGTAGTAATCTCTGGATTGCTGCCTGTGCTGCACACCAATAAGAGTAAGAATAGGATGATTTGGCAGACAAATGTGTGGTGGAGGAATTGGTGCAGGGGGCAGGGTTTCAGGTTTTTGGATCGTTGGGATCCATTCTACAGAAGGTATGACCTGGACAAAAAGCATGAGTTATACCTGAACCTGAGGAGGACCAATATCCTTGTGGTCAGATTTATTAGAGTTGTTGAGGAGGGTTCAAACAAATTGGACAGGGGGATGGGAACCGGGGTGATAGGGCTGAGGATGGGACAGTTGGTGTACAAGTCGATACGGTGTGCAGGGAGACTGTGAGGAAGGACAAGCAGATGATAGGGCAAAATTGCAGTCAGTGGCTGAGCTGAAGTATGACATTGGGGCAAATTTGAAAAGGGTGATAGGTACAGGACTGAAGGTGTTATATTTGAATGCATGCAGTATACAGAATAAGGTAGATGATCTTGAAGCATAGTTAGAGACTGAGTCGTGACTGAAAGAAGATCATAGCTCTGAGCTTAACATCCAAGGATATACATTGCATTGAAAGGACAGACAGTTGGGCAGAGGGTGTGGGGTGGCTCTGTTACTAAAAAACAAATCAAATCCTAAGAAAGGGTTGACATGGGATGGAAAGATGTAGAATCCTTGAGGGTAAGGTTAAGAAACTGCAAGGATTAAAAGACCCTGATGGGAGTTATATATCGGCCTCTGAACTGTAGGCATGATATGGGGTACAAATTGCAACACAAGATACAAAAGGCATGTAAAAAAGGCAATGTTATGTAAGTCATGGAAGATTTCCATTTCATGGAAGATAAAGGTTGGTTTGCTGTGTGCCCGAAGACCCAGGATCTTTGCGATCTTTGGGAACAGAGCTCAGAAAAAGCAACGTAACAGAGTTTTAAAGTCTTAAACCAGCAAGTTGTTTGCAGTATCTCCCTGCTTGCTGGGAAAATGGAGACACCTCCCTCTCCCTTATTAGGGAGAGACAGAACCTGTAGTATGTCGAATACTGGGTGAAACGCAAAGTCTTTGGGGTAACTGCAAGTTTGTGTCTTTGCTATTGCTTTGCTCTCACTTGTGCTCGGTGGTGGTGTCAATGTTTGCTTTTTTTTGCCAGTGGGGGGAGAGAGGATTGTTGCTCGCTGCCACTTAGGTACGGGAGGGAGGTGAGCTGGGCGTGACTTTGGGGTTCTTACGTTTATCTGTCGTTCATTCTTTGGGGGCACTTCTCTGTTTTCGTGGACGTTTTCGAAGAAAAAGCATTTCAGGATGTATATTGTATACATTTCTCCGACATTGAAGTGGATCTTTGAACCTTTCAATATGCTGGTAAATCACGAAAATCAGGTTGGTGCTGTATCCCAAGAGAGGAAATTTGTAAAACGCTTATGAGGTGGATTTTTAAGCAGCTCATGGTTGAGCCTACTCGGGAAAAGGGAATTCTGGATTGGGTACTGAGTCATGATGTTACGTACCCGTAATGGTTTAAATGAACCAGCAGCAATAGACCACGCCTGGAGTCTGGTTTTGATGTTAAAACCACTACCTTTATTAGTATCTACTTAATATAGCAGCTTAACTGAGAATAATCTAAAGTTAACAGTGTTATGAATATACATATGTGTAAATGTAACTCCCAAACTATTGAGCCCGGGGGTGGGGGGAGGGGGACTCCAGGCTTAAAATCTTGAGATGGAAAGGTATGAAAGTTCAGTTCAGCCACAGATTAAGTGATGTGAGAGAGATATTTGTAATCCATTTATGTCGTATTCCACAGGTTCCACGGTGGTAAAACAGGATAACAATCGCCGTAGGTTTTATCCAATGTCGTTCCAAATCCACTTATGAATTATCACCAATAGTAGCTTATCACAGGGGTACCATCTTCAAAGAGAACTACCACCAGACAAGGGTTAACACATAGGTAGATTCCACAAGGTTGCCCCAATCTCACAACGTGATAGCCACTTATCGATGTGCTGGGTTGATGCTCAACCCACCCTAGTGGGCACTCGAAAGTACCAACCAGTGACCCCTTCGTCACTGGCTTCCTTCCATTGTCCGACTCCAACTGCGACTGACTGTGTGTGAGTGAGTGTCCTTGCTTAAATCAAAACAGGCTGCAGAGTTAAATAGTTCCACCTCCTCTCTCTCTCTCTCTCTTAGTAAGAATCAAACAGGAGCCAAGAAAGTCAGCGGCTGACGTCACTCAGGCACTCTCTCTTAAAATGACAGTCCATGGCAACATAAACCAATGAACCAGATTTGATGAGGGAGCTTAAGGTAAGGGAACCCTTAAGAGACAGTGATCATAGTATGATAGAGTTCACCCTTCAGATTGAGTGCAAGTACCTAAAATTAGATGTATCAATATTACAGTGAAGTAAAGGGAATAGCAGCAGTATGAGAGAGGAGCTGGTCAAAGTTGTTTAGAAGGGAACACTAGCAGACAGGATGACAGAACAGTAATGATTCAAGTTTCTAGGAACACTTTGAAAGGTGTAGGATAGAAATATCCCAAAGAAGAAGTATTCTAAGGGGTGGATGTAGCAATCATGTCTGACTAGGGAAGTTAAAGACAACATAAAAGCAAATCAGAGGGCTATAATATAGCAAAAATTAGTGAGAAGTTAGAGAATTGGGGAGCTTTTAAAAACCAACAGAGGGCAACCAAAAAACCATAACGAGAGAAATGATGGAATAAAGTGTAATCTGGCCAATAATATAAAGAGGATACAGAAGATTTTTTCAGACATATATATTGTAAAGAGTAAAAGAGAGCTGAGAGTGGATATTAGACTGCTGGAAAATGAAGCTGGAGAGATAGTAATGGGGGAATCAAGTAATGTCAGACAAACTTAATAAATATTTTGCATCAGACTTCATTGTGGAAGGCACTAACAGTATGCCAGATATTCGAGAGTGTCAGGGGACAGAAATGAGAGTTGTTGCTGTTTCTAAGGAGAAAGTGCTTAACAAAGCTGAAAGGTCTGAAGGTAGGTAAGTCACCTGGACCAGATGGACTACACCCAAGGGTTCTGAAAGAGTTAGCTGAAGAGATTGTGGAGGCATTAGTAATGATCTTTCGACTCACTAGATTGGGTATGATCCTAGAGGACTGGAAAATTGCACATTTCACACCAGTCTTTTAAGAAGGGAGGGAGGCAATAAAACAAAATTACGGACCAATTAGACTGACCTCAGTGGCTGGGAAGATGTTGGAGTCTATTGTTGAGGATGAGGTTTTAGGGGTAGTTGGAGGAGCATGATAAAGTAGGCCGAAGTTAGCACGGTTTCCGAAAAGGGAAATCTTGCCCGACAAATCTGTTGACTTTCTTTGAGGAAATAACAGGCAGGATAGACAAAGCAGAAATGGTAGTTGTTGTTTACTTGGATATTCAGAGGGCCTTTGACACGATGTCACAAATGAGGCTGCTTGACAAGATAAGAGACCATAGTGTTACAGGAAAGATACTCGCCTGTATAGAAGGTTGGCTAAATGGCAGGAGGCAAAGAGTGGGAATAAATGGTTGGCTGCCTGTGACTAGTGGTGTTCTTCAGGGGTCAGTGGTGAGACCACTTCGTTTCACATTATATGTCAATGATTTGGATGATGGAATTGATGGCTTTGTGGCCAAGTTTGCAGACAATATCAAGATAGGTGGATGAACAGGTAGTATTGAGGAAGCAGAGATTCTGCAGAAGGTCTTAGACAGATTAGGAGAATGGTCAAAGAAGTGGCAGTTGGAATACAGTATCAGGAAGTATATGGTCATGCACTTCAGTAGAAGGAATAAAGACCTAGACTATTTTCTACATAGGACAAAAATTCAAAAAATCAGAGATGTGAAAGGATTTGGAAATCCTTGTGCAGGTTTCCCTGAAAGTTATCTTGCAGGTTGCGTTAGTGGTAAGGAAGGCAAATACGATGTTAGCATTCATTTCCAAAGGACTAGAATATAAAAGCAATAATGTAATGCTGAGGATTGGTAATGTATTGGTCAGGCCACACTTGGAATTTTGTGAGCAGTTTTGGGCCCCTTATCTAAGAAAAAATGTGCTTTCATTGGAGAGGCTCCAGAGGAAGTTCACAAGAATGATTCCAGGAACAATGAAAGCCTTCAACTTCCACCCTGCCCTTAAATTCACTTGGACCATTACCGACAGCTCTCTCCCCACTCGTGATCTTTCTGCTTCCATTGCTGGAGACAAACTGGTATCTTTTATAAACCATGATTTTCTTGACTATGCCTCCTATTCGATGATTTGTCACCACCTTTGATTCAGACAACTACAGTGGTGTCGAGTGTAAACTTAAACATGGCATTGGAGCTGTGCTTAGCTCTGCAGTCATAAATGTACATTTGTATAAGTATAATGTATACTTCCATGTAAGTATAACGTGAGTAGAGCAGAGGGCTAAACACACAGCTCTGTGGTGCACCTGTGCTGATGGAGATTGTGGAGCAGATGTTAGACAATAGACAATAGATGCAGAAGTAGACCATTCGGCCCTTTGAGCCTGCACCGCCATTCTGAGATCATGGTTGATCATCTACTATCAATACCCAGTTCCTGCCTTGTCCCCATATCCCTTGATTTCCCTATCCATAAGATACCTATCTAGCTCCTCTTTGAAAGCATCCAGAGAATTGACCTCCACTGCCTTCCAAGGCAGTGCATTCCAGACCCCCACAACTCTCTGGGAGAAGAAGTTTTTCCTTAACTCTGTCCTAAATGACCTACCCCTTATTCTCAAACCATGCCCTCTGGTACTGGACTCTCCCAGCATCTGGAACATATTTCCTGCCTCTATCTTGTCCAATCCCTTAATAATCTTATATATTTCAATCAGATCCCCTCTCAATCTCCTTAATTCCAGCGTGTACAAGCCCAGTCTCTCTAACCTCTCTGCGTAAGACAGTCCAGACATCCCAGGAATTAACCTCGTGAATCTACGCTGCACTTCCTCTACAGCCAGGATGTCCTTCCTTAACCCTGGAGACCAAAACTGTACACAATACTCCAGGTGTGGTCTCACCAGGGCCCTGTACAAATGCAAAAGGATTTCCTTGCTTTTGTACTCAATTCCCTTTGTAATAAAGGCCAACATTCCATTAGCCTTCTTCACTGCCTGCTGCACTTGCTCATTCACCTTCAGTGACTGATGAACAAGGACTCCTAGATCTCTTTGTATTTCTCCCTTACCTAACTCTACACCGCTCAGATAATAATCTGCCTTCCTGTTCTTACTCCCAAAGTGGATAACCTCACACTTATTCACATTAAACGTCATCTGCCAAGTATCTGCCCACTCACCCAGCCTATCCAAGTCACCCTGAATTCTCCTAACATCCTCATCACATGTCACACTGCCACCCAGCTTAGTATCATCAGCAAGCTTGCTGATGTTATTCTCAATGCCTTCATCTAAATCGTTGACGTAAATCGTAAACAGCTGTGGTCCCAATACCGAGCCCTGTGGCACCCCACTAATCACCACCTGCCATTCCGAGAAACACCCATTCACCGTTACCCTTTGCTTTCTATCTGCCAACCAGTTTTCTATCCATGTCAATATCTTCCCCCCAATGCCATGAGCTCTGATTTTATCCACCAATCTCCTATGTGGGACCTTATCAAATGCCTTCTGAAAATCGAGGTACACTACATCCACTGGATCTCCCTTGTCTAACTTCCTGGTTACATCCTCGATCTGTTGTCTCCGATCTGAACTGACCGGTGTCTATAAGTGAGGAAGCCGAGGACCCAATTGCTAAGGCCAAGGACTTGAAGCTTATTGTTTGGTTTAGAGGGAATGATAGTATTGAATAAAGTCAATAAAGAGCATCCTGATGTATGCATCTCTGCTGTCCAGGTGATCCAGGGTTGAATAAAGAACCAATGAAATGGCATCTGTTGTGGATCTGTTGTGCCAGTACGCAAATTGGAGCAGATCCAAGTTGCCTCTCAGGCAGGAACTGGTAAGTTTCATCATCAACCTCCCGAAGTATTTCATCACTGTGGATGTAAGTGCTACTGGATGATAGACTTTGAGGCAGGTTATCACATTCTTCTTGGGCACCAGTATAATTCCAGCCTGCTTGAATCAGGTGGGTACCTCAGACTGCGGAAGCAAAAGATTAAAGATATCGGTGAACACTCCAACCAACTGGTCAGCACAGGTCTGCAGTACTCAGCCAGGTACCCCTGTAGGGTAATGCAATTGGTGAAAATGTACATAATTGACAATCACTGACATTGATTGGGGTTTCACTTTAAGAAGCTGGTTTGACGTGATGACATAATTACATAAAGGTTTTTTTGGGCGCTTTTGTATACAGGTTTTGGAGTTCAATAATGGGCATTATGGTTTTCCTTAAACATGAAATGCCTCACTTCATTTTATTTGCAAATATTAACACTTCATCTGGGCTGGATGCTCTCCGTGCGTTCACCCTCCTGAAAGATGCTCTTACATCAGCCTCAGAGACTGAAATCACAGGATCATCGGGAGCTGTGGGAGTTTGTGAATGTCCCTCCATGATTTGATGATCAGAGCGATCATTGAAAGCATTGAGCTCATCTGGTATCAAAGCCTTGTTGTCGCCTATGTCATTTGGTTTCACTTTGTAAGAAGTAATAGCGTTCAAGCCTTGTCATAGCGGTCAAACATCCTTCTGTAATTCAAATTTAGTCCAGAATCTCCACTTCACGTGAGATGGCTTTCCAAAGATCATTCCCGAATCCCTTGTAACTTACTTGGTCACCAGATCTGAATGCCACAAATCTGGCCTTCAGTAGATTGCAGATTTCATTGTTCTTCCAGGACTTCTGGTTGGGGAAGACACTGAATGATTTTGTAGGGATGCACTCGTCTACGACAGTTCTAGTAAAGTCCGTGACAATGGTAGTATATTGATACATATCTTCTGATGAGTTCTTGAACATGGCCCAGTCCACCTAAGGAAAGCAATCCAGATGCTGCTCCTTTGCCTCCCATGGATCACCTCTTTGCTTATCACTGGAGCCTTGCTCTTTAGCCTCTGCCTAAATGCAGGAAGGAGAAGGACAGCCAAGGGATCAGGTTTCCCAAAATGCGAACTGGGCATGGAAAGATAGGATTTATTTACAGTAGTATAGCAGTGGTCCAGTGTGTTGGGACCCCTGGTGCATATGATCAGCATATAGGAGGGAGTGTGGTGCCACAACAACAACCTCTTACTCAAAGTCAGCAAGAAGTATATTTTACTTCTGGAAAATGAAACCAGAGGTCCATGAGCCAGTCCTCTTTGGGGGATCAGAGGTGGAGAGGGTCAGCAACTTTAAATTCTTTGCTGATATTACTTCAGAGGATCTGTCCTGCTTCCAGCATCTAAGTGCAATTATGAAGAAAGTACAACAACATCACTACTTCATTAGAAGTTTTGCAAAAGTTTGGCATGACATCTAAAACTTTGACAAACTTCCGTAGATGGGGAGTATATTGATTGGCTGCATTGCAGCCTGATACGGAAACACCAATGCCTTCAAGCATAAAACTCTACAAAAAGTAATAGCAATAGCCCAGTCCATCAGAGATAAAGCCCTCCCCACCGTTGAGCACATCTATATGGAGTGCTGTTGCAGGAAAGCAGCATCCATCATCAGGGACCCCCCACCACCCAGGTCATGCTCTCTTCTCACTGCTGCCATCAGGAAAAAGGAACAGGAGCCTCAAGACCCGCACCAACAAGTTCAGGCATAGTTATTACCCCTCAACTATCAAGCACTTGAACCAGTGGGAATAACTTCATTCTATATTAATTGCTCCATCAGTGAAATATTCCCACAACCTACAGACTCACTTTCAAGGACTCTTCATCTCATGTTCTCGATATTTATTGCTTATTTATTATTTTTGTTTTTTTCTTTCATTGATTCTATTTCGTTTCGTGGAATTACTGAAAATACCTGCAAGAGAATGATTCCCAGGGTTGTTCAATGCCTGTGAAAAGTACTCACCCTCCCCCCTTCAAAGCTTTCATTTTTTATTGTTTTACAACTTTGAATCACTGTGGATTTAATTTGGCTTTTTTTACACTGATCAACAGAGAAGACTTTTTTGTGACAAAGTGAAAACAAATTTCTACAAAAGTGCCTAAATTTATTACAATTACTAGACACAAAATAGCTGATAGCATTAGTACTCACCCCCCCCCCCCCTTCAATCAGTATTTAGTAGATGAACCTTCTGGCAGCAATTACAGCCTTGAGTCTGTGTGGATAGGTCTCAATCAGCTTTGTACATCTGGACACTTGCAACTTTTCCTCATTCTTCTTTACAAAACTGCTCAAGCTCTGTCAGATTGCATGAGGTTAATGAATGAACAGCCCTTTTCAAGTCCAGCCAAAAATTTTCATTTGGATTGAGGTCTGGACTCTGACTTGGCCAATCCAGGGCATTAATTTTGTTATTTTTAAGCCATTTCCAGTGTAGCTTTGACTTTATACTTGGGATCATTATCTTGCTGGAAAACAATTCTTCTCCCAAGTCATAGCTCTCTTTCAGACTTCATCAGGTTTTCCTCCGGAATTTCCCTGTATTTTGCTCCATTCATTATACCCTCTACCTTCACAAGCTTTCCAGGGTCTGTTGCAGTGAAGCATCCCCATAGCACGATGCAGCCACCACCATGCTTCACGATGGGGATGGTATGTTTTTGATGATGTGTGGTGTTTGGTTTACGCCAAACGTAGCATTCAGTCTGATGGCCAAAAAGCTCAGTCTTGGTTTCATCAGACCATAGAACTTTCATCCTCAGAGTCTCCCACGTGCCTTCTGGCAAACTCTAGTTGAGATTTCATGTGTGTGTTTTTCAACAGTGGCTTTCTCTTTGCCACTCTCCCACGAAGTTGCAACTGGTGAAGCACCTACACGACAGTTGTATGCACCGTCTCTGCCATCTTAGCCACTGAAGCTTGTAACTCATCCAGAGTTATCTTAGGTCTCTTAGTGTTCTCTCCCACTAGTCCTCTTCTTGCTCTATCACTCAGTTTTTGAGGATTGCCTGTTCTAGGCAAATTTATAGCTGTGCCATATTCTTTCCATTTCTGGATGATTGACTTAACTGTACTCCAAGGGATATTCAGTGAAATGGAAATTTTCTTGTATCCATCTTCTGACTTGTGCTTTTCAATAACCTTTTTGTGGAGTTGCTTGAAGTGTTTTTTTTTGGTTTTATTGTGTAGTTTCTGACTCACCAGCAGTTGGACCTTTCAGATTCAGTTGTATTTTGACTACAATCAATTGAAATACCTGGCTCCACACAGGTTTATAAATAGCTAGAACACCTTAACTAATTATGTGGCTACTAAAACCTGTTGGCTGCACCCCTGATGATTTGTTGTGTCATATTAAAGGGGGTGAATACTTATGCAATCAATTATTTTGTGTTTTATATTCGTAATTAATTTAGATCATTTTGTAGAGATCTGTTTTCACTTTGACACTGTGGTGAACTACATATACCTGTCTGGACTGCTCCTGTGGCTCCTCCCACAGACCCCTGCTGACTGCTCCTGTGGCTCCTCCCACAGACCCCCTGCTGACTGCTCCTGTGGCTCCTCCCACAGACCCCTGTATAAAGGCGATTGAGGCCTGAGCCCGGCCTCATTTCTCCAGGATGTAGTGTTGTTCATTCTTCCAGTCAATAAAAGCCGATATCTCGCTTCTTACATCTCAAAGTGAGTTATTGATGGTGCATCAGACACGAAAGAGTTTTTTCTGTTGATCAGTGTCGAAAAAAAGCCAAATTAAATCCATTGTAACTCAATGTTGTAAAACAATAAAACATGAAAACTTCTATGGGGTGGTGAGTATTTTTATAGGCACCGAATATGGTGATATATATGTACTTTGATAATAAATTTACTTTGAATTTTGAACTTGATACATCTTTGCACCTTGTCTGCCGTAAAAATGCCATTCCCTTTTCCCAGCTCCTCTGTCTTTTCTGCATCTATTCCCAGGATGAGACTTTCCTTTCCAGGACATCAGAAATGTCCTCCTTCTTCAAAGACCTACCACCTTATGAGCATCAAGCACATCATTTTCCGCAACCTCCACCATCTTTAATGGGACCCTACCACAAAACACTTCTATACCCTCCCCCTACCTCACTCTCCAACTTCTGTAGGGATACTTCCCTTGTCCATTTGTCCTTCCCCACTAATTCCCTTCCTGGCACTTATCCCTGCTACACCTGCCCATTCCCTTCCTCCCTGACCCAAACAGTCCTTCCAGGTGAGGCAAGAACTCATTTGTGAATCTGGTGATGTTGTCTACTGCTTCCGGAGGCCCCGACATGGCCGCTTCTGCATTGATGAGACCCAACCTAGACGAGCACCTCAGCTCCATCCAGTATCTGTAGAATCTCTGGTGTAAGTAGAAGCTTTTGTCTGGTTCATGCTTTATCCCACAGGCCAACTCCTTCAAGACACTGCTGAAAACCTCAGCCTGATCTTCTGAAAGTGACGTCGTCCTCCTCTTCTGGTCCTGATCAAACATCTTCCCCTCTCTTTATCCTCTTTGTCTGGAGGCTTTTTGTTAACAAAGTCTTGCGACATGACTACACAATAAGTACATCTGTGCACAGCTGTTGTTTACCATTCCACTGTATTTGAGCATGCACATCAAAAGCTAAGTGTGGCTTTATGTTCAAAAGAGCACAATGCTTAATTGACTAGGAAAACAGATCCCTGCAGCTGTACCACTCCAAAAGCCAAGCATACAAATTCATAACTGGTACAGAAGTATCATATTCATGAGTATATATTACAGATGCAACAGGATAATTTAAATATAAATGGATTTCAGCTTGTTGTGGTAACCTGACATCTGGCTTAGCCATTTCTATTGTTTTTTCTCTCTTTCGTATTTGCAGTTTGTTGTCCTTTGCAAGTTGATTGTATACGGCGACACACATGAACTAGGATAATAAATTCATTTCAAACTTTGAACTTTTTGTATCTGAAAAATATTTGATCTGAATGGTATAACTGCCATTTCTTATGTCTGGTCATCTCATGTTCTCAATATATATTGCTTTTCTTTCCTGTCAGCTCAAGCTGGTAAAACCTGAAGTGTGGGAATAGCCAAGCACACTCATTTCTCAATTGCCAGGAGCTTTTGGACTATTCTAGTGGTGTTTTGTATTGTGGCTTTCTGGAGATGTACATAAATATTGCTGTGTAGGCCTAGTTGTTTAATGCTATTGTGTAGTGACTTTGGGATGATACCAATTCTAGATATTATTATTGGGACAACATATACTCCATTCATGTTCTATTGTCTTCCAATTTCCTCTTTTAATTCGGCAGAGTTCTGATTTTTTCACATTTATTTCAGTATGTCATTATGTGTTTGGAATGGCTATATCTATTAAGTAAATTGTTCTTGATTGTCCATACTGTAATATTATACCTGGACAGTTATTATAGATTGCCATATCTGTAATAATGGATCGATCGAAATATAATTTGTAGGACTCAGGCTCTAAAGCTAGATTAGGCTTGTATTTATAGTAAAATATGGTGTCTTTTATGAGTTTGTATTGGATTGTTTCTGGTTTCTTTTGGCATTTTCTGCATTTATTGTCTTGAATTTGTTGGTCTTTTATTATGTATTGTTGATAATTTTTTGTTAGTTTGTTAATTTTTGATAAATTTATTAGAGGGTTGGAGGGTAGCCAATGTTGTTCTGTTGTTTAAGACTCTAAATATAAACCAGGAAATTATAGGCCGGTGAGTTTGACACCAGTTGTGAGAAAGTTATTGGTATATATATAAGCATTTTGGATAGACATGGACTGATTAAAGATAGTTAGCATGGCTAACCAGTCTTATAGAACTTTTTGAGAAAGTTAACAGGAAAGTGGATGAAGGCAAAGCAGTGGATGTTGTCTACATGGGCTTTAGCAAGGCATTTGACAAGGTCCCGCAAGGAATGTTGGTCAAAAGGGTTCAGTTGCTTGGCATTCAAGATGAAGTAGTAAATTGAACTAGGCATTGGCTTTGTGGAAGAAATCAGAGAGTGGTAGTAGATCCTCTCTGACTGGGGGCCTGTGACTAGAGGATTGCCACAGGCATCGGTGCTGGGTCCACTGATGTTTGTCATTTATATCAATAATCTGAATGATAATGTGACTTACTGGATCAGCAAATTTGTGGCTGGCACCAAGATTGGGGGTCCAGTGGACAGCAAAGAAGGCTATCATGGCCTGCAGAGGGATCTGAATCAGCTGGAAAACTGGGCTGAAGAAATGGCAGATGGAATTTAATGCAGACAAGCGCAAGGTTTTGAACTTTGGTAGGACCAACCAGGGTAGGTCTTACGCAGTGAGAGGTAGAGTCCTGAGGAGTGTGTTCGAACAAAGGGATCTGGGAATATAGGTCCATAGTTCATTAAAAGTGGCATCACAGGTCAATAGGGTCGTAAAGAAAGCTTTTGGCACATTGGCCTTCATAAATCAATGTATTGAGTGCAGGAGATGAGATGTTATGTTGAAGTTGTATAAGACATCAGTGAGGCCTAATTTGGAGTATTGAGTGCAGTTTTGGTCACCTACCTACAGGAAAGATGTAAATAAGGTTGAAAAAGTACAGAGGAAATCTACAAGGATGTTGTCAGTTCTGGAGGAACTAAGTTATAAGGAAAGTTTGAGTCGGTTAGGACTTTATTCCTTAGAAGATTGAGAGGAGATTTGATAGAGGTATATAAAATTGAGGGGTATAGATGGGGTAAATGAAATCAAGCTTTTTCCTCTGAGGTTGGGTGCAACTATAACTAGAGGTCATGGTTAAGGTGAAAGGTAAAAAGTTTAAGGGGAACATGAGGGGTAACTTCTTCACTCAGAGGGTTGTGAGACTGTGGAATGAGCTGCCAGCACAGGTGGTGCATGAGAGCTTGATTTCAACATTTAAGCAAAGTTTGGATAGGTACGTGGATGGTAGGGGTATTAAGGGCTATGGTCCTGGTGCAGGTCAATGGGAGTAGGCAGTTTGATTGGTTTTGACATGGACTACATTAGCAAAAGAGCCTGTGTCTGTGCTGTACTTTTCTATGACACTATGACGGTATTTCATGTTTTCCTCTTGTTGCACTGTTTGTTGTTTTCTGCACACTGTTTGCTTGTCCATCCTGTTGGGAGCATTCTTCTATTGCCTCTGTAGTATTACTTGGATTTATTGAGTATGCCCACAAGAAAATGAATCTTTGGGTTGTAGAGGTGACATACAGTATATGTACTTTGATAATAAACTTACTTTGAAATTTGAACTTTGAACTTATATCCATACCCTGAAATGACACGCATCTCCCACTTAATTGCTTATTCCCAGGGATTTGTTAATCCATAACTTCCTGCGATTCCGATTCCGAGTCTTAAGGCGAAGCAGAGTGAAATACCTCCTCACTTTAGAACTGGTCCTGAAGCTGGATGAACTTGGGCTGTTTTCTCTGGAGTGTCAGAGACTAAGGGGCAATGTAATAGAGGTATAAAATCAGAAAAGGCACAGAGAGGGTAGATAATCAGATTCTACCAGGATGCAAATGAGAAAAACGAGAGGGCAAATCGTTAACGTGAGAAGGGAATGTCTAAAGGAGATTTTTTTTTAATGCAGAGAATGGTAGGTACCTGGAACATGTTGCCAGGGGAAATGATAGAAGCAGATGCAATCAGTTTTTAAGAGACGTTTAGTCAGGCATACAAAGAGACAGAGAATGCAGCTATATGGAATATGTGCAGGCAGATGAAATTAGTTTGGATTGGCATCATAGTCAGCATCGTAAACTGGATGGCTTGTTCCTGTCTTTCTACTTCTCTTTATTCCAAGTGATACTTTGTTGGGATCCTGAGCCAACTTTGTGCAAGGTCTTGAGGGGTCATTTGGCTAATTTGCACAGGGTGCAATGCGATATAGGTGTAATATGTGATGACTTTGTTATCTACTGACTTACTATTTGCAGGTCCGCACACCTGCATGGTCAGTCTCGTACCACTGAAGAGTTCCTCCAGAGCCCTGTCCTGTGGTGTCCAGTGATAGACACTTGATCATTTGGATTGCATTTGATGTCATGTGCTGGAAAGGAGTGATGTATCAATGGTCAGCGTATGGAACAGGGTTGGTGTCAGGGGAACTGGGGTCAGAAATGTGGGTGGGTTCGTTGCTTGCGCAGGGATCGAAAGTGCTTGTATGTTTTACTCTGCGGAAACTGATATAGAAACGATGAATCCCATGGTGGGGCGATCTACCACAGGTCATTTTAGCCTTAGTGTAACCACATATGGAGTGTGGTGAGTAGTTTTGAGCCCCTTATCGAAAAAATAATGTGCTGGAATTGGAGAGAGTCCAGAAGAAGTTTCCAAGAATGATCCTGCAAAATGAAAGGGTGGAGTGTTTCATGGCTCTGGGCCTGTACTTGCTGGACTTTAGAAGAGTGGAGGGAAATCTCATTAAAACCTAATGAATATTGAAGAGCCTAGATAGATTGGGCGTGGAGAGGATGTTTCCAATAGTGAGATACAGTAGGCACAGTCCTTGAATGCAAATTCCATATGTATCTTTAGAACAGAGATGAGAAGGAATTTCTGTAGCCAGAGAGTGCTGAATCCTTGGAATTCTTTGCTACAGGCAACTGTGGAGACCAAGTCTTTATATATGTTTAAGACAGAGGTTGATAGATTCTTGATTGGTCAGGAGATGAAAGGATACAGGGAGAAGGCAGAAGATTAGGGCTGAGAGGAAAATTGGATCAGCCATGATGAAATAGCAGAGCAGAATTGATGGGCCAAATGGCCTCATTCTGCTCTTTATCGTATGGTCTTATGGTCTAATTATCCCCACTATTTTCTATGGCAGCTCATTCACCAGCTGGAGATAACCACTCATGAAGTCTGACAGGTCTGGAAAACAGCTAACTCAACAAGCAGCAACATATTGCTGCTTTTATATAATTAAAAGCCTTTTTAATTATATAAAGGGTAAAAGAGAGTTGAGGGTAGACATAGGACCAATAGAAAATGATGCTGGAGATATGGTAATGAGAGACACAGAGATGGCAGAGGAACTGAATGCATATTTTGCATCAGTCTTCACAGTGGAAGACATCTGCAGTATACCGAACATTCAAGAGTGTCAGGAAAGTGAAGTTTGTGCAGTGAAAATTACGACTGAGAAGGTGCTCAGGAAGCTTAATGGTCTGAGGGTGGATAAATCTCCTGGACCTGATGGAATGCACCCTCAGGTTCTGAAAGAAGTAGCTGGAGAGATTGTGGAGGCATTAACACTGATCTTTCAAGAATCAATAGATTCTGGCATTGTACCGGATGACTGGAAAATTGCAAATGTTACTCTGCTATTTAAGAAGAGCGGGAGGCAGCTGAAAGGAAACTATAGGCCTGTTAGCCTGACATCAGTGGTTGGGAAGTTGTTGGAATCAATTGTTAGGGATGAGATTACAGAATACCTGGAGGCACATGACAAGCTAGGCCAAAGCCAACATGGTTTCCCGAAAGGAAAATCCTGCCTGACTAACCTACTGCAATTGCTTTGAGGAAATTACAAGCAGGGTAGACGAAGGAGATACCGTAGATGTGGCGTACTTGGATTTTCAGAAGGCCTTTGACAAGATAATAGACAATAGACAATAGGTGCAGAAGTAGACCATTCGGCCCTTTGAGCCTGCACCGCCATTCTGAGATCATGGCTGATCATCTACTATCAATACCCTGTTCCTGCCTTGTCCCCATATCCCTTGATTCCCCTATCCATAAGATACCTATCTAGCTCCTTCTTGAAAGCATCCAGAGAATTGGCCTCCACTGCCTTCTGAGGCAGTGCATTCCAGACCCCCACAACTCTCTGGGAGAAGAAGTTTTTCCTTAACTCTGTCCTAAATGACCTACCCCTTATTCTCAAACCATGCCCTCTGGTACTGGACTCTCCCAGCATCTGGAACATATTTCCTGCCTCTTTCTTGTCCAATCCCTTAATAATCTTATATGTTGCAATCAGATCCCCTCTCAATCTCCTTAATTCCAGCGTGTACAAGCCCAGTCTCTCTAATCTCTCTGCGTAAGACAGTCCAGACATCCCAGGAATTAACCTTGTGAATCTACGCTGCACTTCCTCTACAGCCAGGATGTCCTTCCTTAACCCTGGAGACCAAAACTGTACACAATACTCCAGGTGTGGTCTCACCAGGGCCCTGTACAAATGCAAAAGGATTTCCTTGCTTTTGTACTCAATTCCCTTTGTAATAAAGGCCAACATTCCATTAGCCTTCTTCACTGCCTGCTGCACTTGCTCATTCACCTTCAGTGACTGATGAACAAGGACTCCTAGATCTCTTTGTATTTCTCCTTTACCTAACTCTACACCATATATGTCAAACTCAAGACCCGCGGGCCAAATCCGGCCCGCGGTGGAATTATCTTTGGCCCGCGAGATAATATCTAATTACTATTAAAGCTGGCCCCAGTAATCGAAGCGCCTATAGCGTGTGATATGGCTAATGCTGAGTTTATTCAGGTACCAGGTTTTCAGGGTTTTTAGTGTTTATTCGGTTTCCCTGGTTTATTTCCTGAATATCATTAATGAATAATTTTTTTTTCTATTAGAGCTGGCCCGCCGATATATTGCATGCACCACTAATACTACAAATCCCACAATGCACTGCCAATGCATTGCTCGCGCTTGCCTTACTCTCTCATCAGCATCCTTATGGCGCTAGTCACGTGTGGTCAACTTTCAGCTATCCCTCACCTCAAAAATGGCTGAACGAAAGGTGGACTTTGAAAACAGGGGTTTTCAAGGCAGGAGGGAGGCAGAGTATATGTTCGCAGATATAAAGGGCAAACCTGTTTGTCTTGTGTGCGGAGACGGTGTGGCTGTAATTAAAGAATATAACGGAAGACAACACTATGAAATGAAGCACCACGACAAATACAAGCATCTGGACAAGAAACAGAAGCTCCAGAAGGTAGAAGAGTTGAAAAGAAGTCTGGCGTCACAGCAGGCTATGTTCACAAAAGCCAAAACACAAAGTGAGGCTGCTGTAAAGGCTAGTTGTATTGTGGCAGCAGAGATCGCTAAATCAGCCCGGCCCTTTACCGAGGGAGAATTTGTTAAAAACTGCATGATGAAAGTTTGCGACGTCGTGTGCCCAGATAAAAGGCAAGCATTTTCAAATGTGAGCCTGAGCAGAAACACCGTTGCTGACCGTGTGCGTGAGCTTGCCACCAATCTACAACAACAGCTGGTGGGGAAGGGAAGAGATTTCATCGCATATTCCCTTGCTGTGGATGAGAGCAGGGACACTTCTGATACTGCCCAATTGTCAATTTTCATTCGTGGAGTGGACTCAAGTCTGTGTGTAACAGAGGAACTTTTGGGATTAAGATCAATGCATGGCACAACTACTGGAAAAGATCTCTTTGAAGAGGTATCCAGATGTGTAAATATAATGAGGCTGCCTTGGGATAAACTTGTGGGACTGACGACAGATGGAGCGCCCGCGATGTGCGGTCAAAAGAGTGGATTGGTGGGCAGGATCCGGGAGAAGATGCGGGAGGAAAATGGCGCAGGTGAGCTGACAGCTTATCACTGCATCATACACCAGGAATCGTTGTGTGGCAAAGCCTTGAAAATGGAACATATAATGAGCACCATAACACGAGCAGTTAACTTCATAAGAGCCAAAGGTTTGAATCACCGCGAGTTCAAGTCGTTTCTGGAGGAGTTGGGTTCAGAATATAATGATTTGCCCTATCACACAGAGGTGCGATGGTTAAGCCAAGGAAAAGTGCTGAAAAGATGTTTCGAGTTGCGTGAGGAGATCTGTCAGTTCATGGAAAGCAAAGGGAAAGACACAACAGAGCTCCAGGATAAAAAGTTGCTTTGTGAAATGGCGTTTCTGTGTGACATCACGAGCCATCTCAATGCGCTCAACCTGCAGCTTCAGGGGCGGGGTCATGTGATCACAGACATGTATGCTGCAGTGAGGGCTTTTAAAACCAAGCTGCGCCTGTGGGAGACGCAGATGCAGCAAGAAAACTTGAGCCATTTTCCGTGTTGCCAAACTATGAAAGAGCAGGTTTCTACTGCAGTGTTCCCACGTGCAAAATTTGCTGAAAAACTTAGCATACTTGGTGCCGACTTCACACGGCGATTTGCCGACTTTGAAGCCCAAAAAAGCAGGTTTGAACTGCTCAGTAATCCATTTGCAGCTGACGTGGAAAGCGCACCAACCAACATACAAATGGAGCTGATTGAACTCCAATGTAGTGACACACTCAAGGCAAAGTATGGCTCAGTGGGCGCTGCACAGTTTCTACGTTTCATTCCCGACACAATGCCCCAGCTGCGTGCCCAAGCTGCTCAAATGCTCTCTATGTTTGGCAGCACGTATCTGTGTGAACAACTGTTCTCTTTGATGAAGATAAACAAAACATCACACAGGAGTCGTCTTTCTGATGAACACCTTCACTCAATTCTGAGGATTTCCTCAGCTCAGAGCCTGACTCCAAACATTGATGAACTTGCATCCAAGATGAGATGCCAAGTATCTGGCTTAGACTAGTGTGAATCACAGAGTGTTGGCCTGTGGAAAAATGTTTTCATTAGAAATTACTCCGGAAAAGCTGCAGATAAAGCCATAGGAAATAAATGCAACTGATTTTTTATTTATTTAATGTTCAATGTTGTTTTTGTAGGCAATAACCTAAGCTTTGTTAGTTCCAGGTTAATATGTGTAATAAATTCATTTCAATAAGTTTTGCAATAAACGCTGAACCAGTCCGGCCCTCGACTTGTACCCATTTTTAAATTTTGGCCCACTGTGTATTTGAGTTTGACACCCCTACTCTACACCATTCAGATAATAATCTGCCTTCCTGTTCTTACTCCCAAAGTGGATAACCTCACACTTATTCACATTAAACGTCATCTGCCAAGTATCTGCCCACTCACCCAGCCTATCCACGTCACCCTGAATTCTCCTAACATCCTCATCACATGTCACACTGCCACCCAGCTTAGTATCATCAGCAAACTTGCTGATGTTATTCTCAATGCCTTCATCTAAATCGTTGACGTAAATCGTAAACAGCTGTGGTCCCAATACCGAGCCCTGTGGCACCCCACTAGTCACCACCTGCCATTCCGAGAAACACCCATTCACCGCTACCCTTTGCTTTCTATCTGCCAACCAGTTTTCTATCCATGTCAATATCTTCCCCCCAATGCCATGAGCTCTGATTTTACCCACCAATCTCCTATGTGGGACCTTATCAGATGCCTTCTGAAAATCGAGGTACACTACATCCACTGGATCTCCCTTGTCTAACTTCCTGGTTACATCCTCAAAAAACTCCAATAGATTAGTCAAGCATGATTTGCCCTTGGTAAATCCATGCTGGCTCAGCCCAATCCTATCACTGCTATCTAGATATGCCACTATTTCATCTTTAATAATGGACTCTAGCATCTTCCCCACTACTGATGTTAGGCTGACAGGACAATAGTTCTCTGTTTTCTCCCTCCCTCCTTTCTTAAAAAGTGGGATAACATTAGCCATTCTCCAATCCTCAGGAACTGATCGTGAATCTAAGGAACATTGGAAAATGATTACCAATGCATCCGCACATGAGGCTGTTTAACAAGATAAGAGCCCATGGAATTACAGGGGAGTTACTAACATGCGTGGAGCTTTGGCTGGTCAGCAGAAAACAGAGAGTGGAAATAAAGGGTCCTATTCAGACTGGCTGCCAGTTATGATTGGAGTTCCACACGATTGGGGTCAGTGTTGGAAACACTGCTTTTTATGATGTATGTCAATGATGTGGACTATAGAATTAATGGATTTGTTGCTAAATTTGCCTATGATACAAAGATAGGTAGAGGAGTAGGTAATATTGAGGAAACAGAGAGCCTGCAGATAGACTTAGATAGTTTAGGGGAATGGGCAAAGAAGTGGCAAATGAAATACAATGTTAGAAAGTGTATGGTCATGCACTTTGGTGGAAGAAATAAACAGGCAGACTATTATTTAGATGGGGAGAGAATTCAAAATGCAGAGATTCAAAGGGCCTTGGGAGTCCTTCTGAAGGATACCCTAAAGGTTAACCTCCAGGTTGAGTCGGTGGTGAAGAAGGTGAATGCAATGTTGGCATTCATTTCTAGAGGTATAGAATATAAGAACAGGGATGTGATGTTGAGGCTCTATAAGGCACTCGTGAGACCTCACTTAGAGTATTGTGTGCAATTTTGAGCTCTTTATTTTAGAAAGGATATATTGACATTGGAGAGGATTCAGAGAAGATTCACGAGAATGATTCCAGGAATGAAAGAGTTACTGTATGAGGAACATCTGGCAGCTCTTGGGTTGTATTCCCTAGAGTTTAGGGGAATGAGGGGGGATCTCATACAAACATTCTGAATGTTAAAAGGCCTGAACAGATTAGATATACCAAAGTTGTTTTGCATGGTAGGGGAGTCTAGAACAAGAGGGCATGACTTCAGGATTGAAGGACGTCCATTTAGAACAGAGATGTAAAGAAATTACTTTAGTCAGAGGGTGGTAAATCTGTAGAATTTGTTGCCACGAGCGGCTGTGGAGGTCAAGTCATTGGGTGTATTTAAGGCAGAGATAGATAGGTTCTTGATTAGCCAGGACATCAAAGGGTATGGGGAGAGGGCAGGGGAGTGGGGATGACTGGAAGAATTAGATTAGCCATGATTGAATAGTGGACCAGACTCAATGGGCTGAATGGCCTACTTCTCCTCCTATATCTTCTGGTCTTATATTATTACCTGGGTGCTGAAGTCATGGACACCAAAGTACCGGTTCAAACAGCTATGAATTATTCACACACCTCGAGCCTGGCACTGTTTAGCAGTTCATTCAAGTATTTGCTCCAAGGGTGTTTCATGAATTGTCCTCCCCCCAAGCCCAACCCCACTTAACAAATAACAAACACTAAAGACCACTAATTCACTTAATGAGTGAATTGACTTTGTTTCTTACATCCTTCATATACATGAGGAGTAAAAATCTTTACATCTCTGTCTAAATGTGCAATGTGTAATCATAGTAATTTATAATAAATAGAACAGTCAATGTAACATAGAGTACACTCAAAACAGCGTGAGTTCTTCAGTCTGATGGCCTGAAGCTGTCCCAGAGCCTGTTGGTCCTGGCTTTTACGCTGCGGTACCGTTTCCTGGATGGCAGCAACTGAAATAGATTGTGGTTGGGATGACTTGGGTCCCCAGTGATCCTTCAGGCCCTTTTCTCACAACTGTCTTTGTAAATGTCCTGAATCATGGGAAGTTCACAACTACAGATGCACTGGACTGTCTGCACCACTCTCTGCAGAATCCTGCGATTAAGGGAGGTACAGTTCCCATACTAGGCAGTGATGCAGCCAGTCAGGATGCTCTCAATTGTGCCCCTGTAGAAAGTTCTTAGGATTTGGGGGCCCATACCAAACTTCCTCAACTGCCTGAGGTGAAAGAGGCGCTGTTGTGCCTTTTTCACTACACAGCTGGTGTATACAGACCACGTGAGTTCCTCGGTGATGTGGATGCTGAGGAATTTGAAGCTGTTTGCCCTCTCAACCCCAGATCCATTGATGTCAACAGGGGTTAGCCTGTCTCCATTCCTCCTGTATCCACAACCAGCTCCTTTGTTTTTGCAACATTGAGGGAGAGGTCGTTTTCTTGACACCACTGTGTCAGAGAGATGACTTCTTCCCTATAAGCCACCTCGTTATTGTTTATGATTAGGCCATCAATGTAGTGTTGTTGGCAAACTTAATTGGCAGATTAGAGCTGTGGGTGCTGACACAGTCATGGGTATACAGGGAGGGGACTTAGTACACAGCCCTGAGGGGCTCCTGTGTTAGAGAGTCAGAGGGGTGGAGGTGAGGGAGCCCACTTTAACAGCCTGCCGGTGGTCTGACTGGAAGTCCAAGATCCCATTGCACAAGGCAGGATGAAGGCCGAGGTCTCCGAGCTTCTTGTTGAGCCTGGAGTGAATTATGGCGTTGAATGCTGAACTGTAGTCCAAGAACAGCATTCTCACATAAGCATCCTTATTCTCCAGATATGTAAGCATGATATGTAGAGCTGTGACTATTGTGTTGTCTGTCGATCAGTTGTGTCGGAGGGCAGTAGTATGAAAAATCTTATCCTCCCCCTCCCCCCAGCTCACACCACACGTTTTCAGATCCAGATTCAGATTTGCTAATCACATGTACATTAAGGCATACAGTATGACACAGCATTAAATTGAACTGAACTAAACTGAACATTCCTAGGCTGTTTCAAGGACCCTGTGGTTTAATATTTAATATTCTGTGTGTTATTCACTCATTTTTTTCCATTGCGCAACTTGTTCCTTTTTTTTTGCACGTTGGGTGTTTGATGTTTTCTTTGAACAAATTTAACTGTTTTCCTTTGTTTCATGGCTGTCTGTGGGAAAACGAGCCTCAGGATTGTATGCTGCATACATACTTTGATAATAAATATACTCTGAATCTCCAAAATAGAGTGTTTGCATTAACAACCAGCACACCCAAAGATGCAATGGGGACAGAGCATAACAATCAATCCAGCATCAGAAGAGCATGCACACCGTTCTCGGAAGAACAACACAGAACACAAGATAGAACATACCAAGGAACAAAGCAAAAACAGCAAAACGTTCACTGTTCCTCCCTCCCACCCACCCACGCATATACACAGTCCTTTAACCCCAGGACAGGCTGTCTTCAGCTTCCAGACACCAGTGGATAAGGACTCGCAGACATTGGGCTTTTGAGTTACCCTGTAGATTCCAGACTCAGATCTCCAGCCATTGACCTTGAACTTCTGCCCGACATTCGGGCTTTGACCTTCAGTGTCATGCCAGGGCTTGCCAACAATAATGAATAAAGAGCCTGGATGAGGTCCAGAACTCCAGGCATCGAACTCTGGTCTTGCCGATTCACATACCTAGGGGTCCACCGCCACTCGTGCCTCCTGCCCGCGCAGAACTCTGACCCCAGAACACACTGATGCCTTCCGGTCTGCTGGCCCGACATCTGACCACATGAACGTTGCTGATCATCAAACGCAGAGCAGAGGCTTGATCTCGAAACCTAACTCCCCTCTCTGTCCCCAAAACCACCCGATGAACTTTAAAAAAATCAACCCATCCTCTGTGAATTTCCACCTGCATGCTTCAAAATAGTGCCAAAAAAACAAACAAACCGATAGAGGTACAGTGTATCCAGCAGCATCTGTGGAGGCAAAGGGATAGCTGATGTATTGCATCAAAACTATTCATGGGGATTCATTTGTCTAATCTGTGAAATCTCTTGTGCCTCCACTTCGGTTTAGTATACTGACTGGAGCTAGCTCTCCACTTTAACAGAAGACTGTGTGACCTGTGGTCAGTCATTGTCAGTTTTGGGAGGGTGTTGGGAAAGCTACAGATGGTAATAAAAAGCTATTATTATCATCAAGCGCTAAGAAGTGCAGCCTTTGGATCAAAGAAGGATTAAGCACATAAGCGAACTACCGGCTGTGAGAAAACCTGAGAGGGACTAATGTCCTTGTGGGTAGATTTGCTAGAGCTGCTGGAGAGGGTTTAAATTAAGCTGACAGGGGAATGATAGGATAAAGCCCTTCACACCATAGAGCGTACCTACACAAAACATTGTCACAGGAAAGCAGCATCCATCATTGGGGACTCCCACCAACCACAACATGCTCTCTCCTCACTGCTGACATCAGGAGGAAGGTACAGGAGCCTCAGAACTCACACTACCAGGTTCAGGAACAGTTAATACCCCTCAACCGCCAGGCTCTTGAAGCTAAGAGGCTAACTTCACTCAATTTCATTTGCCCCATCACTGAAATGTTCCCACAACCTATGGACTCCGTTTTCAAGGACTCTTCAATCTCATGATATCAATATTTATTGCTTATTTATTTGTTGTTATTACGGTATTTATTTCTTTTTGTATTTGCACAGTTTGTTGTCTTTTGCACACTGGATGTCCGCCCAGTTGCTGTGGTCTTTCATTAATTCTGTTATGGTTACTATTCTGTTATGGATTTACTGAATATGCCCACATGAAATGAATCTCAGGGTTGTATATGGTGATATGGATGTACTTTGATAATAAATTTACATTGAACTTTGAATGGAAACTGGAATGATAGGGCTGAGGATGGGGCAGCTGGTACACAAGTTGATGCAGTGGGCAGTAAGACTAGGAGAATGCACAGGCTGATGATAGGGCAAAATTGCAGTCAGAGCAACGAGTCAAAGAAAGCATGGAGTATTGAAAAGGGTGACAACTATAGGACAGAAGGTGTTATATTCAAATGCACACACTATACAGAATAAGGTAGATAATCTTGTGGCACAGTTAGAGATTGACAAGTATGACATTGTGGGCATCACTGTGATGTGGCTGAAAGAAGATCATAGTTGGGAGCTGATGCACCATCAATAACTCTCAGAGACGGGAGGCGAACAATAGGCTTTTATTAGCTGCAAGAGACCACGATTAGCAGCAAGAGACCACCACACAACATCCTGGAGACTGAGGGAGGAGCAGTGCCTCCAATCGCCTTTATACAGGGGTCTGTGGGAGGAGCAGAGGGGCGTGTCCAGACAGGTATACACGGTTTACCACAGTCACCCATGCCAAACAGGTCAAGGGCTAGAGGTCAGACTAGGAGTGGTCCACTGGTCCTCCAGGTTTGGGGGTTTGGCTCAAGGTAATCAACACTGACAGGTAAAACAAAACAGTTACAGAAACATTAATGAAGGATCCCTCTACATCAGAGTGTGACGGTATTCCTGAGTCTCCACCCGGGACTTGCATGAGTGACAGTAGTGAAAACCGAGAGGAAGCTACTGACATGCTGAAGGAAGCCCTGAACACTGCCAGAGATGGAGAACCTTCATTGCTGCCCTCAATGCCAGCAGTGTAACGGGCAATAGGTAGGTAGAATAACAACCATAATAAAATCAACATAAGGCCGCACCAACTTGGGTGATAAACGTCTGCAAGGTGGATGATACTTGATTCAGAACCTATTCATGTTGCAGGCATGAAGATACATAAGGAGAGATTGTCTTCTGGATAATGATATCTGCACCTATCATATTTCTAAAGTCTGTGTTCCCCAGCCAGTACCAGGTTGAACAGGTAAAAAAATGTGGAATTGTAAGGTGTTGCACGCCAAGGAGCCAATGGCTTAGTCAGACGTCTCATAAGATACAACTGGGAGAGTGGGAAGAGTGAGGCTGCAGATTAAAGTACAGGATACATTAAACGCTTCTGACCTTGCTCCAGTTCAAACTGTGTACCATTGTGTACAATTCACTCGCCACACCCCACACAACGGCACCTCTCACATTTGGACACGTTTATAGATTTCAACTCGCCCGTGAAATCAATCTGTGACTCATTAAAAGACGATTGCACGTGAGCCCACTGCACCTGAAATGCATGTAATTCCAACAGAAAGCAAACAAGAACAAGAGAAAGAGAGGACTAGCTTGAAAATGATGGACATCCCCAAAATGCTGCAGATGTTGAAAATGCACTACTAAAACATTTAGCACCTCAGAGACACAGATAACACCTTAACAGATATCTAGCTGCAATCTGAATAAAGGTCATCAAACCAGAAGCTGAAGTGGCTTTGAAACAGGAAAATGGCTCCACCACGGTCATGGTTATCTGGAACAATTGTAGCATTATCAACACTGTGATATACTCTGCCATGGACCGTCCCAGAGAGGAGGGATGGGCATGGGACTTGCAACCCCATCCTGTAAAAACTCAGAGCTACAAGAACCACCAACAGTAGCTCCACAACCCTCATCCATGGGAGAGGAGCGACCTTCACCTAGAAGACACGTGAAATTGTGTGGTGAAAATGGAAGCCATAGGGCAATTACCCTTCTAATACCCCAGGTCAGAGGACTCTGGTGAGCTGCTGTCGGAGGCCTATACCCTAGTAAGAGTGATGGTCGTACGAAGAAGAACACTGTGAGAGTTGAGTGGCCAAAACCACTGCGGCCGAGGGTGCGATAGCATGGAATCTAGTGCAATTGCTTTACAGTGCCGGTTCAATTCCTGCTGCTGTCAGTAAGGAATTTGTCCACACTCTCCTCTGGTTTCCTACCACATTATGAAGATGCGTAGCTGGAGCTAGTAAGCTGCGGGCGTGCTATGTTGGCGCTGGAAGCACGCAACACATACCGGCCACCCCAGCACAATCCTCATTGATTTGAGGCAAACAACAAATTTCACTGCATTTTTCGAAGTTAAAGAGGCCTTGGAAAGGTGATAGTTATTTGAGGAAGCTGACAAAAAAAAGCAAAAGCATGTGAAAGCAAGCGCAAAATCGACACTCAGTGGCCACTTTATCAGGTACACCTGCTCGTTAATGCAAATATCTAATCAGCCAATAATGTGGCAGCAACTCAGTGCATAAAAGCATGCAGACATGGTCAAGAGTTCAGTTGTTGTTCAGACCAAAGAACAGAAAGGGGAAGAAATATGATCTAAGTGAATTTGACCATGGAATAATTGTTGGTGCCAGTCAGGGTGATTTCAGTATCTCAAAAGCTGCTGATCTCCTGTGATTTTCACCATAACATTCTCTAGGGTTTACAGAGAATGGTATGAAAAATTTAAGAAAAACATCCAGTAAGTGGTAATTCTGTGGGTGAAAATGTTTTGTTAATGAGAGAGGTTGAAGTTGAATGGCCAGAGTGTTTCAAGCTGACAGAAAGATGACTGTAACTCAAATAACCACACGTTACAATAGTTGTGTGCAGAAGAATATCTCTGAATGCACGGCACATCGGACTTTGAAGTGGATGGGCTACAGCAGCAGAAGACCATGAACATATACTCTGGGTACTTTATTAGGTAAAGGAAGTATTTATCAGAGTGACCTCTGGGTGTAAATGCTTCATTTTCAACAAATAACCCTGGAAATTCTTCCTAATAGTTCCATCAAAACTAAAGGATAGGCTATGATATTGATCCAGTTTCAATAACATAAGAAAAGTGTCCAGATAATTCAAAAAAGAAAACTGGAAAATACTGTGAAGCATTTGGATTGGAAATGGATTGGTTTCCCGGGAGAAGCAAAGGTGATTCACCTTTGCTAGAATTCCTGAGATCAAAACTACAGTAAGCAAAATAGCTAATAACAGCACCAGGGAGGATCTTTGTGGATCTCACACCTTCATTCTGTCCCCGACCTTCTGCTCTCCCACCTGTTGTGTATTATTACTTTCAGTAATATTTGAGTGATCTTTGTATATGTATAGTGTTTGACTAAGCATTCTTGTTAGTTTAAGTAATTCATTCTGGGTTATATGTATAAATATGTGAATTACATATGTCATCACGTTACTTCATGATACATGTGTGCCTCACTTAAAGTAAACTCAAAGTTAGACCTGCATTCCCGGACTCTCAAGTCTTCTCTGGTGCCTGTGACCCCAAAATACGGTACGGTATTTAGGCGGCATGTTCAATCATGGTAACTGGGTGCCATGGTAGCTTTGTGGTTAGCGTAACACATTACAGCACCAGTGATTGCCGACTGAGGTTCGATTGCGCTGTTTGTAAGGAGTTTGTACATTCCCCCGTGTGGGTTTCCTCCACGTGCTCCGGTTTCCTCCCACACTCTAAGGACGTACGGGTTAGGGTTAGTAAGTTGTGAGCATGCTGTGCTGGTGCCAGAAGCATAGCAACCCTTGTGGGCTGCTCACAACACAATGCTCAGATTGTATTGGTCATTGACACGTGGCACATGTCTTCACTTCTTGTTTCGATGTACAAATAAAGCTAATCTTTCTCATTTTAAGAGCCCATGAACCTCCATTTTAAATATTACCGATGACTCGGCCGTCAAGTACTTGAAAGAAAACACTGTTTGAATGTGAGATGTTTCCTTTCAAATATTAATATCACCAAACAGAATCTGGAAAATGTGAAGTTCCTCTGGACTCAGCTTGTGCCTGAGCAGACACAAGATGTGCTTTTGATAAGCTTTCTCAAGCCTGGTTCTGATCTTGCTGTGGTATTTGTATTGAAGAAGCCAAACCCGGTAAAGCCATGCTTGTGTTGACTTCGGCCAGTGCAATCAGATGTTAACAGAATCACCTGAAACTCACCTGAGCTGGCAAGAATGGGGAGAGTATATTGTAAACTCTGATGATGTGGTGCCCATCAAATCAGCAAGGATCATGCTGAGCAGCCCACAAGTATTGTCACGTTTCCAGCACCAACGCAGCATGCTCACACCTCACTAAACCAAACCGCACGTCTTTCAAATGTGCAGTAAACTGGGAAACCCTACAAAAAATAGTGGATACGGCCCAGCCAGTCACCAGTAAAGCCCTCCCAACCATTGATTACATCTACACAGAGAGTTATCGCAGGAAAGTATTGGAGAATAAAGTTGCATTGTTCGCTGTGTAACCAAAACTATGTAACCAGCCTTGTGTTTGCTATTTGCTATGTATCCAATTTATTGGCCAGAATGTAATCTCTGTATTGTCTCTGTACTATTGAACGCATCAGTGCCTTAAGAATGTAGCTAACAGTGAAAGTAAGTATGTAGAGATAACGGCGGTAGGTGTGATGGTATGGGGACCAGTCAAGGCCGGCAAGGGGGACACGTGTTCCAGGGAGTAGACTAGAACAAGTATGGGCTACTGAGCAGAAATATTGGTGGCAAATCGAGAAGCTGGAGATAAGCGTTGCAAGCGGATAGGGTATGCTAATGTAACTGAGATAGGAGATAAGGGTATGCTAATGAAACTAAGATAAGAAATTACGATAAAGAATACTGTGTATTAGGCTCGGCGGGCAATTAGTGTCTCAGCGTTCATTAATTGTCTCAGCTTTTGTTTGCAAATAAAGGCTTAGACTTCTCAAATAATCTTCTGCATCTCCTGGTTATTTCAAGAAACCACGACAAAAGCTGCATCCATCATCAGGGATCTCCACCACCCAGGTCACACTCTCTTCTTGCTGCTGCAGGAAGAAGATACTGGGGCTTCAGTTCTCACACCACCAGGTTGAGGAACAGGTATTACCCTCAACCATCATGCTCTTGAACTAAAGGGGATAACTTCACTCACCTTCACTTGCCCCGTCACTGAAATGTACCCATAACCAATGGACTCAGTTTTCAAGGACTTTTCAGTCTCATAATATCGATATTTATTGCTTATTTATTTGTTGTTATTATTTCTTTTTGTTATTTTTACACTGTTTGTTGTCTTCTGCATTCCAGTTGTACACCCATCTGGTGCAGTCTTTCATTGATTCTGTTATGGTCATTGGATTTTTGAGTATACTTGCAAGAAAATGAATCTCAGGGTTGTATATGGTAACATAATGTACTTTTGATAATAAATTTACTTTGAACTTTAAAATGAAGAAATTGCAGCTTCATTATTGTCTCACCCTAAATACTTTATCCTTAGAATGATCTTAAAAGGGGAATAAAATGGAATCATGATATAACTCAATTCTGCCAAGCTCATCGCCCAGACCTCCAAGTCCTGTGTTCTTTCCAGTGACAAAAGCAGTAATAAAGGTGTTGGTGCAGATTAGAAGTGAAAACTGAAAGAGTTAAAATGTGTGGAGTGATCAGATTAAGGAAGCAGAGTTCAACATTTAACATCGATAACCCAGCCTTAGATGTGAATTTGCACAGATGTGTTGTCACATGAAGGAGATCAAACGGAGGTGAAGAATGAACACATGGGGAAATGACCTGAGAATTGGTGTGAAACTGCACTGTAGTCTGTGTCTCTAAGACAAATCGGGGAATATAAAAGAACATAATGCTCGTGGACCTTTGGAATCCACCAGGATATGGACATGGGAATTAGACAGCAAAATGCAGTCAAGAGCATAGATAAGATCATAATTATAAAGGGTGCTGACAAAATCTAATCTAAGAAAAAATCCTATTGTTTATATAGATATTTGAAACATTACTAATTAATTCTAATTAATTATTACAGCCATCAGCTCATTCATTCTCTTTGCACCATTAGCACAGTCCTTTACAGCACCAGCATTCACCAATACGGTTTGATTCCCATCAATGGCTGTAAGCAGTTTATATGTTCCACCATACCCCTCCCTCCGACCACGTGGGTTTCCTCCAGGTGCTCTGGTTTCCTCCCACATTCCAAAAACATACGAGTTAGGTTGAGTGATTTGTGGGCATGGTATATTGATGCTGGAAGTGTGGTGACTCTTGTGGGCTGTATACAATGCAATTCTCAGATCATATTGGTCATTTGCACAAACAAAGTTTTGATGTACATGTGACAAATAAAGCTAATATTTATCTTTTCAAGAACCTGTGAACCTCCAGTTTAAATAGCCCCAATGATTCAGCCATCGTTTTCTTACAAATGCTTGCAAGAAAACAATGTTTAAATGTGCGATGTTGCCTTTCAAATATTAATATCACCAAACAGAATCTGGAAAATTTAAAGTTCCTCTGG
This sequence comes from Hemitrygon akajei, assembly GCF_048418815.1. Lineage (NCBI taxonomy): Eukaryota > Metazoa > Chordata > Chondrichthyes > Myliobatiformes > Dasyatidae > Hemitrygon > Hemitrygon akajei. Next base: position 18,391,595 of record NC_133128.1, on the reverse strand, counting down.
TTTCAGCTTGTGCCTGAGCAGACACAAGTTGTGCTTTCGATAAGCTTTGTCATGACCGGTTCTGATGTTGCTGTGGTACTTGTATTGATGTTAGCTCCCACATTCCGAAGATTTACGGTTAGAGTTAATGAGCTGTGGGCATGCGATGTTGGAGGCGGAAGTGCGGCGACATTAGTGTGGGCTGCCCCAGCACAATTCTCGTTGATTTGATACAAATGAGTCATTTCACTGTATGCTTCAATGTACATGTGACAAATTAAGCCATTGAAGCTAACAAAGCAAGCTTTCCTTAGATTTAGCTTTGATTCAGTGTCAAATATATATTAGTGAATTTAAAGTGCAAACAGAAAGCATGGTCATAAAGTTCAGTTTTAATCAGGTAAAAATTATGGGAAGAGCAAATATGATATTTTAAACAAATAGGAGTAAATTATGGGGATTGATAAACTTCTCAGTCATAGAAACATAGAAACATAGAAAATAGGTGCAGGAGTAGGCCATTCGGCCCTTCAAACCTGCACCGCCATTCAGTATGATCATGGCTGATCATCCAACTCAGAACCCTGTACCTGCTTTCTCTCCATACCCACTGATCCCTTTAGCCACAAGGGCCATTTCTAACTCCCTCTTAAATATAGCCTATGAACCAGCCTCAACTGTTTCCTGTAGCAGAGAATTCCACAGATTCACCACTCTCTGTGTGAAGAAGTTTTTCCTCATCTCGGTCCTAAAAGGCTTCCCCTTTATCCCTAAACTGTGACCCCTCATTCTGGACTTCCCCAACATCGGAAACAATCTTCCTGCATCTAACCTGTCCAATCCCTTTAGAATTTTATACGTTTCAATAAGATCCCCCCTCAATCTTCTAAATTCCAGTGAGTATAAGCCCAGTCAATCCAGTCTTTCTTCATATGAAAGTCCTGCCATCCCAGGAATCAATCTGGTGAACCTTCTTTGTACTCCCTCTATGGCAAGAGTCCTCTGAGGACTTCATTCCATTGCCTGTAGTTTGGTTTTAAACTCTCACCAATGCTGTTATGTTGTGGTATTTCAATCACCAGCTCATTACGTTACCTACTGACTGCAGTACTGGCAGTTTACATTTAAACAGCAAGTATGCATGGCCTTGGGATATCCTAAACATAGTACACACATAAACACAAGAAATTCTGCAAATGCTGGAAATCCAGAGCAACACACACAAAATGCTGGAGGAACTCAGCAGGTCAGGCAGCATCTATGGAGATGAATAAACAGTCAATGTTCCAGGCCAAGATCCTTCTTCAGGATTACATTCAGCAGCTTCATATTTCACACAGTCGCTGTTGGAAACTTGGCAGCCAAACTGCACACTCATACACATGGCACACTCGCACAAAGACGCACACGTTGACACATAGATACATTTCCACATTCACACACGGACAGATTCTCTCGCACACTTGCACACATATGTAAACACACACACACACACACACACACACACACACACACACACACACACACACACACACACACACACACACACACACACACACACACACACACACACACACACACACACACACACTCCCCCCCCCCCCCCCCCCCGAGTGGATAGCCAAAGACTTTTTCTCAGGGCAAAAATGTTTAATAATAGAGGGAAATTTTAAGGTAATTGGATGAAGGGAAAGTGGGCGGGGGGAGCAGACAGAAGCTCTTTACACAGAGAGTGGTGGGTGCATTGAACGCATAGCCAGGTAGAGACAGATACATTAGAGGCATTTAAGAAAATGGAGGGCTATGTAGGAGAGAAGAGTTAGATTGATCTTAGAGTAGGTTAAAAGGTTGGCACAACGTTATGGCCCAAAGGGCCTGTTCTGTGCTGTGTTGTTTAATGTCCTGTGATGTAGAAATAGTAGTAATGTAATCACTTGAGCCGAATATGATGTTGTCCTATGGCATTGTCTATTGGTGGGTCCTCAGGTGAATGTAGACACTGATCTGGGATCCACATATTCTCATGTCGGGTGAGTTTGCTTAATAGAGAACGCCTGTGCTTGACCTTGTTTAACAGGGGGAAACTGATGCATGGGCAGACACCACACGGTCATTGGCAGATCCGAGTCTTGATCCACTTGTTTATTTATTATTATGTTTTATTTTATTTCTTATTATTTCTCTCTCTCTCTCTGCTAGATTATGTGTTGCATTGAACTGCTGTTGCTAAGTTAACAAATTTCACGTCACATGCCAGTGATAATAAACCTGAAACTAATTCTGATTCCTCTGCTGAGGTCTTGGTTGGATCAGGGCCGGATTAACCTAGTAGCAAAAGTAGCACATGCTACGGGCCCCGCATTTTCAAGGGCCCTGCGCTAAATGCAGTCTGGTGAAATCGGCATCTCTCACCGTATTCTCACGACGATCTGGCAACGCCGTTGTTTTCATGTCGGGGGAGCTGCATGCTGCGTGGTTGCAGGCGTGTGTTGGCTCCCTGCTGTGTCGTGGTGATCTTTGCGCTATCTCCCACTCTCCCAAGCCGCTGGAGGATGCGCCGCCGCGGTGAGCCTGCGGCAATGTGTGACTCAACAGTTTTATGTGACCCAGTTCATGATTCCTCATTTTTTTCCTGATTTTAGGTAGTCCGAACCAGCTCAGGAACATACAAGATCGGATTAGACTGTGAGTTTCACGTCGCTAAATGTATCGGTTCCCACCTTGTGAAAGAAATGGAGACTGAACAAAAGTATTGGAGCATTTCTAAAGCAAATAATTGAAGTTGTAAAGTTTTTAGCAGAACGAGGCCTTTCATTTCACGGTAGTGTTGGCTCTCCTCGTAATGGAAATTACTTGGTTGTTAGAATTACCGGCCGAGTTTGACTCTTTTTTGGCAGAGCATATAAATGTTCGTACAAACAAAGGAAGGGGACATAAATCATACCTACCTAAAACAACATGTGAGGAACTCATCAGTCTGATTGGATCCAACATACTGGATCACATTATCGGTGAAGTGAAGAAGTACAAGTATTATTCTGTTTCATTGGATTCTACTCCAGATATATCTAATGTGAACCAGCTGACTTTAACTGTGCGCTATGTTTTGTTGTCTGGACCAGTTGAAAGATTTGTGAAGTTTTTGGATATGGAAGGTCATAGTGCTGAACAGCTTGCTCAAAGTTTACTTGGCTTTTTAAAGGAAAATGACATTGATATAAACGACTGCCGTGCTCAAAGTTATGACAATGCCAGCAACATGAGTGGCAAGTATAGAGGCTTACAAGCACGAATTAAAGAGCTGAATGAGTTTGCGGATTACATTCCATGTTCTGCACATTCGCTAAATTTGGTTGGAAAATGTGCTGCTGAATGTTGTCAAGAAGCATTAATTTTCTTTCAATTTGTAGAAAGCCGGTATACAATTTTTTTTCTGCTTCTACTTATCGGTGGGATCTCCCTTCTGTTGCATTATCTGACGGTGGTGCTCATTTGCCCATTGTGAAAGGAATGTCAGATACCAGGTGGTGAGCTCATGCAGAAGCAACAAAAGCACTTTTACACAGCTTTTCTGCAATAAAACATGCCTTGGATGACATTTCAAATAACAACGATCAGAAGGCAGTGTGTCGACAACAGGCTCGTGGACTACTTTCAACCATGGTGAAGTTGGAAACAGGAATAATGGTCACATTGTGGGATCAAGTATTACAGTGTTTTCAAATGACCAGTGCTTCTTTGCAATCTTCAGGCCAAGACTTGAACACAGCTTGTGCACTCTATGAATCCTTGCATGGATATATTCAAGCTATGCGGTCTACTTTTTCAGACATTGAGCAAAAAGCCAACAATCTGACTAAGTGTGAAGATTATCAACAACAAACTCGAAGAAGACACAAGCAAAATTGCGCGTATGATGATTTCGGTGGTTCCAGCACTCTTGATCCACTTGTTGAATCTCAAACTCCTTCTCAGAAGTTTAAAAGCCGAACATTTCTTGCCATTATTGACAGCTTGCTTTCTGCCCTCCCTGCCAAAAAGGCAGAAAGCTTATCTAAAGGTGAATGGTGTTTTTGAATTCCTTTATCAGTTATAGTCGTTTACACCTGAAGAGATCGTAAAGAGGTCATCAAATCTTATTAAATCATATCCGGAAGATCTGGAAGAAAGTCTTAACGAAGAATTTGTGCATTTTACTGAACTGTTGAAAACTGATCTTGCTTCTCATATTGGCGGCAAACAAGACCTTGTAGAGTGTCAGTTGTACCATTTGATAACTGACAATTCTTTGGAGTCATGTTTTCCAAATGTAGAAAATGCCTTGCGCATCTATTTGTCGCTCATGGTTACCAACTGCAGTGGAGAACGCTCATTTTCAAAACTGAAAAGGATTAAAAATGAACTGAGGAGCACCATGGGTCAAAACAGATTGAAAAATCTCACTCTAATGAGCATTGAACATGAACTTCTGCATGAAATAGACATTTCCAGTATCATCAACAAATTTGCTCATGCTAAATCTAGAAAATCTAACTTTTAAATTGTAGTTTTGTTACTTTTGACATTTGAAATTGATACCTATGTGTAAATAATACTAAAGTATCAGACATTTGTCGTATTATCTGGCTGTATAGCAAATGAACAAAATTGAATTAATTTACTATACAAGTAAATAATTTATGTTTTAATACTTACGTGCATTTTTAAAATTTAGGGCCCTTTTATAACATATGCTATAGGCCCCGCACTAGCTTAATCCGGCCCTGGGTTGGATCGCTCTTTATCTGGAACCTCCCCAATCACTTTATCGGCACGAGTGACCCTACCAGGGGCTGCACTCCAGACAGCTTCACTTTCGGGATGTCGGGAGCTCACAAGCCTCTGCACCACGACAAGGTGACAAACCTTGGGAAGTCTAAGATGTCCACACAGATATACACACGCACACACTGCGATGTGATAATGACAAAATAGTCTTTCAGTGATGTGGGTTAAGGGATAACATTGTCTGGAATGTAAGAGACAATTCCTTGCTTTTCAGTACAACCACCTTCCAAGAGGACCACAACCTTGTTGTGGTTTGAAGGCTTGCGTGCCTCAGTGACCTGGAGAACTAAGCTGGCTGGAGTCAGGGCTTAATGATTTGGCTCTTGATAGGGTCGCCCATGCCAAGCAGGTCAAAGGGTAGAGGCCAGACTAAGAGTGGTCCAGTGATCCTCCAGGTTTGGAGGTTCAGCTCAGAGTTAAAAACCCTGACCGGTCAAACAAATTTTTTACAGAAACAGCAATGAAGAAGCAGCTGTGTGGGACAGAGATGGAGGACTTTCATTGCTGCCCTAAACACCAGCAGATCAGCAGGCAATTATTATTATTATTGTTACTGTACCACCATAATATTAAAGGATGACTCCAGTCACCAAAACAATATGATAAAATTCTCCCCAAAGATGAAGTTCTCACATAGGAACTGAGGTAAATATTATAAAAAGTTTAAACAGCTTTAATCCGAAAAATATTAGCCTTAATTAGATGTAGCCTTTTAATCAGAATCAGAATAACTAATAAAATGGCCACTGAGTGTATGTTCATGGTCTTCTGCTGCTGTAACCCTTCCACCCCAAGATCAAGGTGTTGTGCATTCACAGTTGCACTTTTGCACATCACTGTTGAGGTGTGTGATTACCATATTTGAGTTGCTGTCACCTTCCTGTCAGCTTGAACAAGTCTGGCCGTTCTCCTCTGACCTCTCTCATTATCAAAGTGTTTTCGCCTACAGAACTTGCACTCATTGGATGGTTTTTTTTTTGGCGTCATTCTCTAAACACTAGAGACTGTGTCGTGCATGAAAATCCCAGAAGGTCAGCAGTTTCTGAGATACTTGCACTACCTCGTCTAGCACCAACAATCGTTCCACGATCAAAGTCATTTAGATGGCATTTTTTTCCCCATTCTGACATTTGGTCTGAATAACAACTGAATGGCTGCATTGTTCTATGCATTGAGATGTGGCCACATGACTGGCTAATTAGATATTTGCATTAACGAGCAGGCTGTGTCTAATAAAGTGGCTACTGAGTGTATAAATCCCACTTCTAGCTTTCAGTAACACAAAGTACACAGCAGCAATGGGCGGGTTTTGTTATTCATTAACAACAGCATAAGCTGCTGGTGGCTGTTATGTACCGTAACTCCAAAACATAAAACTAATCGAAAGAAAAACACGGAGCCGGTGATAACTCCCGTTCATTAGCTCATTTTACTTTAGTGAGATAGATAGATAGATAGATAGATACTTTATTCATCCCCATGGGGAAATTCAACATTTTTTCCAATGTCCCATACACTTATTGTAGCAAAACTAATTACATACAATATTTAACAGTAAAAATATGATATGCATCTAAAATCACCCTCTCAAAAAGCATTAATAATAGCTTTTAAAAAGTTCTTAAGTAGTTTACTTAAACACACATGACATGGTGGTGTAATGACGTATTCCATTTACATACTCCTTGTATATAACCTGTAATGAATTATGTAAACAAATACTTAATCAAACAATATCTTTACAATATTACTCAAATATTACTGAAATGTTAAATACACTACCCACCTCCCTGCTTAGCTATAAACTCTAATTCAATATAGAATGCATCACAACTTGAATATGTAACGCATTGCTCTCGAGTCATCTATATATACTATACAATATACATATAAAAAATACAACACCTATATAGACATCAATTATTCTTACAGAAACATCTGCATAAATGTTAAATTGCCCCTTTTAGACCTAAAGATTTAATCACTGTGGAAGATTTCTTACTCTCGTGGGATAAGTCTTTCCTGACAACAAGGGTCACTCTGCTTGGCAAGTGAGACTTGTGGCTATGAAACTACTTCAGCATCTGTGGCCTTCTCCGTAATGGTTTTAGGAGTTGACGCTGGGACTGCAGGAAGTGCTTCTGACAGCTCTGGTCACCCTTCTTCTCTAAAATGTTGTCTCTGCTCTCCTCAACTAACCGAAGTGTCGTCTCCTGATGACATCAGACGTAATCTCCACTGTGTAGAACAGTGGTCCAGTTCTGCCTTTAATCTTTCCAAGTACCCAGTTTTGATCTTCTCTGTAGTCTCTAGCCAGGAATAAAATATCAAGCCTTCTTGTTTGCAGAGACTTCAATTTGTCTCAGTTGTTTATCCTGCGTATTCCCGAGACTGGGTTTGAAGAAATGAAAGTGTGAGTGCGAGGGACGACCCAGGATAGACATAGCTGGTGAGTTGTTGGTTGTGGAGTGTGTTGCATTGCAATATGCAAGGAGAAAATTAGTGAGCTTCTGATTCAGTGTCAGTGTAGTGTGTTCTGCTGACATTGCTTGCAGTGCATTCTTTAGATTCTGGACAAACCTTTCTACCAAGCCATTTGTAGCTGGGTGGTATGGTGCAGATGTAGTATGTCTTATTCCATTCATTTTCAGGAAGACTGAAACTGTTCTGCAACAATCTGTGGTCCATTGTCACTGACTAAGTGTCCTGGAACAGCAGTCCTTGTGGAGAGGCTTTTCAAAGTGTGAAGCTGTGGTGGAGGCTATTGGGAACATTTCTGGCCAATTTGTAGCTGCATCCACTTTTACCAAGAAATTTGTGTCCATGACTGGTCCAGCAAAATCCACCAGAATCCTCAGCCGATGTAGGCCATTCCCAGGGATGGAGAAGTGTTGCTTTTGGCATCTTCTAGACGTGTTGGCATCCCAAACAGTGCATGGCAAGCTGTTCAATCTGCTGATCTATACCAGGCCACCAGACGAAGTTTCAAGCCAACGCCTTTATTTTGACAACGTTTCAATGACCAGCACGCAGCTCCTCCAAAACTTTAGCTCTCAGCTTCGATGGTACAACAACTCTCAATCCCCACTTAAGGCAAACTCCATCAAGGGCAAGTTCATCCCAGCACTGGTAAAAATGGGGGAACTGGAATTTCTGCTGCACATTCCAGCCATTTTGGGTTACCATGTAGACCTGAGACCATGTGGGGTCTTTCCTGGTTTCCCTCTGGATCATCTCTGCTGTAATCATGAGATTTTCAATTTGCATTCAGGAGAATATGACAAGCGGAGGATCCTCCCTTGTAAGTTCTTCTGGTATTACCTTTTCCAAGGGTAAATGGGACAATCCATCCACATTTCTATGATTAATCGTGCTCTTGCGTTTGAGCTTGTACTTGTGCCCTCTAAGAAACAGAGCCCATTTCTGCACTTGTGTTGTTGCTGTTAGTGCAACACCATTCTGTGGACTGAAAATGGACACTGATGATTGATGATCAGTAATGAGGGTAAACTCTCTTCCATACAAGTACTGGTTGAAACGTTTTACAGCACAAACCAGACTCAATGCCTCTCTGTCAATCTGTGCATAGTTTTTCTCTGCAGCAGTAAGGAAATGTGATGCAAAGGCTACGGGGTGTTCTCTTCCATCACTCATTACATGTGACATAATTGCACCTATACCATAAGGCGAGAGGTCACAGGCAAGCTTCACTGGATGATCTGCATCATAATGTGTCATTACAGTGTCTGACGTCACGATTTCCTGTACCTTTTGGAAAGCCATTTCACACTGCTTTGTCCATTGCCATTTCTTCCAGGTCTGTAATAAGGAGTTCATGAGGCGGAGCACAGTAGCCAAGTTGGGTAGGAACATGTGATAGTAATTGACAAATCCTAAAAAGGACTGTAAGTGAGACACATCTTTTGGCCTTGAGGCATCCACCACTGCTTAATTTTCTCAGCAAGCTGTGTAATCCTTAAGGCCTCAATAACATGACCACAGTAAATGAAGCTCGGTTTAAAGAATTCACACGTGTTGCATCGTGTTCTGAGCCCATAATCTTCTAATCTTCTTAACATTGTCTTGAGATGTCGTCCAGGTAACACTGAGTGTTGGGTCAGCCTTACAGCACCTGGTCCATAGCTTTCTGCCAGAGTGCAGGTGCAGATGCTACTCCAAAAAAATAAGCCTATTATAGTGATAAAATCTTTGAGTGTTTATGGTGAGAAACACTTTGGACTCTTCTTCCATCTCCATCTGTTGGTAGGTCTCAGCTAAGTCCACTTTGCTGATGCATTTCCCTCCAATAAAGGTTTGCAAAGATATCCTCCATCCTGGGCAGAGAGTATTTATTTACATTCAGTACTGGGCAGATAGTGACCTTAAAATCACCACAGACCCAGACAGACCAATTCCTCTTTGCTACTGGGACCACTGGTGTTGCCCATGGGCTCCACTCAACCTTGGGAAGAAATCCTTCAGCCTCCATGTGATCTAGCTCATTGGCTACTTTATCATGGATAGTATAGAAACCGGACAGACTTTGGATATGGTATTCTCATTTAACACTATTTTATCTTTGATATGTTTGAGTTTTCCAGTGCCATCCTTGAGCACTGTTGTGGCATCATCCAGTACCTTTTTTTAGCTCACTTTCAGTTGACTCTATTGCAGGGGATTTGGCATGCAAATGGTGGACGGGATCTCCAATCAAGTTGTAGTTGTCTCAGCCCACAATGTTGGCCCTCCTGTTTTCACAATATACAAAGATGAGAAAATCTGCAGATGCTGAAAAACATAGAAAATAGAAACATAGAAATCCTACAGCACAATACAGAACCTGCGACCCACAAAGATGTGTTGAACACATCCTTACCTTAGAAATTACCTCGAGTTACCCATAGCCCTCTATTTTTCTAAGCTTCATGCACCTATCCAGGAGTCCTTAAAAGACTCTATCGTATTCGCCTCCACCACTGTCGCCGACAGCCCATTCCACACACCAACCACTCTGCATAAAAATACTTATCCCTGACATCTCCTCTGTACCTGCTTCCAAGCACCTTAAAATTGTGCCCTCTCATGCTAGCCATCTCAGCCCTGGGAAAAAGCCTCTGACTATCCACACGATCAATGCTTCTCATCATCTTGTACACCTTTATCAGGTAACCTCTCATTCTCCATCGCTCCAAGGTTAAAAGTCTGAGCTCACTCAACCTGTTCTCATAAGGCATACACCCCAATACAGGCAACATTCTTGCAAATATCCTCTGCACTTTTGCTATGGTTTCCACATCATTCCTCTAGTGAGGCAACCAGAACTGAGCACAGTACTCCAAGTGGGGTCTAACCAGGGTCCTATATAGCTGCAACATTACCTCTCAGCTCTTAAACTCAAAAACACGATTGATGAAGGCCAATGTACCATATGCCTTCTCAACTACAGAGTTAACCTGCGCAGCAGCTTTGAGTGCCCTATGGACTCAGTCCCCAAGATCCCTCTGACCCTCCACACTGCCAAGAGTCTTACCATTAATATAATATTCTGCCATCATATTTGACCTACCAAAATGAACCACCTCACACTTATCTGGGTTGAACTCCATCTGCCACTTCTCAGCCCAGTTTTGCATCCTATCAATGTCCTGCAGTAACCTCTGACAGCCCTCCACACTATCCACAACACTCCCAACCTTTGTGTCATCAGCAAATTTACTAACCCATCCTTCCACTTCCTCATCCAGGTCATTTATAAAACTCACGAAGAGTAGGGGTCCCAGAACAGATCCCTGAGACACACCACTGGTCACCGACCTCCATGCAGAATATGACCCGTCTACAATCACTCTTTGCCTTCTGTGGGCAAGCCAGTTCTGGATCCACAAAGCAATGTCCCCTTGGATCCCATGCCTCCTTACTTTCTCAATAAGCCTTGCATGGGGTAATTTATCAAATGCCTTGCTGAAGTCCACATACACTACATCTACTGCTCTACCTTCATCAATGTGTTTAATCACATCCTCGAAAAACTCAATCAGGCTCGTAAGGCACGACCTGCCTTTGACAAAGCCATGCTGATTATTCCTAATCATATTATTCCTCTCCAAATGGTCATGAATCCTGCCTCTCAGGATCTTCTTCATCAACTTACCAACCACTGAAGTAAGACTCACTGGTCTATAATTTCCTGGGCTATCCAACTTGATGCTTTCCAAAAGCTCCAGCACATCCTCTTCCTTAATATCTACATGCTCAAGCTTTTCAGTCCGTTGTAAATCATCCCTACAACTGCCAAGGTCCTTTTCTGTAGTGAATATTGAAGCAAAGTATTCATTAAGTATCTCCGCTATCTCCTCTGATTCCATACACACTTTTCCACTGTCACACTTGATTGGTCCTATTCTCTCATGTCTTATCCTCTTACCGTAGAACCATAGAATATTACAGCATAGAAACAGGCCTTTTGGCCCTTCTTGGCTGTGCCAAACCATTTTTCTGCCTAGTCCCACTGACCTGCACTTGGACCATATCCCTCCATACACCTCTCGTCCATGTACCTGTCCAAGTTTTTCTTAAATGTTAAAAGTGAGCCCGCATTTACCACTTCATCTGGCAGCTCATTCCACACTCCCACCACTCTCTGTGTGAAGAAGCCCCCCCCCCAATGTTCCCTTTAAATTTTTCCCCCTTCACCCTTAACCCATGTCCTCAGGTTTTTTTCTCCCCTTGCCTCAGTGGAAAAAACCTGCTTGCATTCACTCTATCTATACCCACCATAATTTTATACACCTCTATCAATTCTCCCCTCATTCTTCTACGCTCCAGGGAATAAAGTCCTAACCTATTCAACCTTTCTCTGTAACTCAGTTTCTCAAGTCCCAGCAACATCCTTGTTAACCTTCTCTGCACTCTATCAACCTTATTAATATCCTTCCTGTAATTTGGTGACCAAAACTGCACACAATATTCCAAATTCGGCCTCACCAATGCCTTATACAACCTCAACATAACATTCCAACTCTTATACTCCATACTTTGATTTATAAAGGCCAATGTACCAGAAGCTCTTTTATGACCCTACCTACCTGTGACGCCACTTTTATGGAATTTTGTAACTATATTCCCAGATCCTTCTGTTCTACTGCCCTCCTCAGTGTCCTACCATTTACCTTGTATGTTCTACCTTGGTTTGTCCTCCCAAAGTGCAATACCTCACACTTGACTGCATTAAACTCTATCTGCCATTTGTCAGCCCATTTTTCCAGCTGGTCCAAATCCCTCAGCAAGCTTTGAAAAGCTTCCTCACTGTCCACTACACCTCCAATCTTTGCATCATCAGCAAATTTGCTGATTCAATTTACCACATTATCATCCAGATCATTGATATAGATGGCAAATAACAATGGACCCAGCACTGATCCCTGCGGCACACCACTAGTCACAAGCCTCCACTCAGAGAAGCAATTCTCCACTACCACTCTCTGGCTTCTCCCATTGAGCCAATTTCTAATCCAATTTACTACCTCACCATGTATACCTAGTGACTGAATCTTCCTAACAAACCTCCCATGCAGGACCTTGTCAAAGGCCTTACTGAAGTCCATGTAGACAACATCCACTGCCTTCCCTTCATCCACTTTCCTGGTAACCTCCTCAAAAAACTCTAATAGATTTGTTAAATATGACCTACCATGCACAAAGCCATGTTGACTCTCCCTAATAAGTCCCTGTCTATCCAAATACCTGTAGATCCTATTTCTTAGTATTCCTTCCAATAATTTACCTACTACTGACGTCAAACTTACCAGCCTACAATTTCCCAGATTACTTTTAGGGCCTTTTTTAAATAACGGAACAACATGAGCTATCTTCCAATCCTCCAGCACCTCACCTGCAGATACCAACATTTTAAATATATCTGCCAGGGCCCCTGCAATTTTAACACTAGTCTCCTTCAAGGTCTGAGGGAATACCCTGTCAGGTCCTGGGGATTTATCTACTCTGATTTGCCTCAAGATAGCAAGCACCTCCTCCTCTTCAATCTGTATAGGTTCCATGACCTCACTACTTGTTTGCCTTATTTCCATTGACTCCATGCCAGTTTCCTTAGTAAATACAAACGCAAAAAAACCCATTTAAGATCTCCCCCATTTCTTTTGGTTCCATACATAGCCGACCACTCTGATCTCCAAGAGGACCAATTTTATCCCTTACCATCCTTTTGCTCTTAATATACCCATAGAAACTATTTGGATTATCCTTCACCTTGACTGCCAAAGCAACCTCATGTCTTCTTTTAGCCCTCCTGATTTCTTTCTTAAGTATTTTTTGCACTTTTTATAGTCCTCAAGCACCTTATTTGCTCCCTGTTTCCTATACATGTCATACATCTCTCTCCTCTTCTTTATCAGAGTACCAATATCCCTAGAGAACCAAGGTTCCTTATTCTTATTCACTTTTCCTTTAATCCTGACAACAACATACAAACTCTGCACTCTCAAAATTTCTCCTTTGAAGGCCTCCCACTTACCAGTCACATCCTTGCCAGAGAACATCCTGTCCCAATTCACACTTTTTAGATCCTTTTTCATTTCTTCAAATTTGGCCTTTTTCCAGTTTAGAACCTCAACCCAAGGACCAGATCTATCTTTATCCATGATCAGTTGAAACTATGATCACTGGAACCAAAGTGTTCCCCTACACATACTTCCGTCACCTGTCCTAACTCGTTTCCTAAAAGGAGATCTAATGTTGCATCTAGTCGGTACCTCTTGCTCTTCAAATACTTGTAGAATGCCTTGGGGTTTTCCTTAATCCTGTCCGCCAAGGCCTTCTCATGGCCCCTTCTGGCTCTCCTAATTTATTTCTTAAGCTCCTTCCTGCTAGCCTTATAATCTAGATCTCTATCATTACCTAGGTTTTTGAACCTTTTGTAAGCTCTTCTTTTCTTCATGACTAGGTTTCCAACAGCCTTTGTACACCACGGTTCCTGTACCTTACCATCCTTTCCCTGTCTCATTGGAACATACCTATGCAGAACCCCACGCAAATACATTTGCCACATTTCTTACGTAAGTTTCCCTGAGAACATTTGTTCCCAATTTATGCTTCCAAATTCCTGCCTAATAGCCTCATATTTCCCCTTACTCCAATTAAACGCTTTACTAACTTGTCTGTTCCTATCCCTCTTGAATGCTATGGTAAAGGAGATAGAATTGTAATCACTATCTCTAAAATGCCCTCCCACTGAGAGATCTTGACACCTGACCAGGTTAATTTCCCAATATCAGATCAAGTACAGCCTCTTCTCTTGTAGGCTTATCTACATGTTGTGTCAAGAAACCTTCCTGAACACACCTAACACTCCATCTAAACCCTAGGTAGATGCCAATCGATATTTGGGAAATTAAAATCTCCCACCACAACAACCCTGTTATTATTATTACACCTTTCCAGAATCTGTCTCCCTATCTGCTCCGCAATGTCCCTGTTACTATTGGGTAGTCTATAAAAAACACCCAGTAGTGTTATTGACCCCCTTCCTGTTTCTGGCTTCCACCCACAGAGACTCCGTAGACAATCCCTCCATGACTTCCTCCTTTTCTGCAGCCATGACATTATTTCTGATCAACAGTGCCACATCCCCCACTTCTTTTGCCTCCCTCCCTGTCCTTTCTGAAACATCTAAAGTCTGGCAGTCAAAGTAACCATTCCTGTCACTGAAGCATCCAAGTATCTGTAATGGCCACAACATCATACCTCCAAGTACTGATCCACGTTCTAAGCTCATCCGCTTTGTTCATGATGCTTCATGCATTAAAGTAGACACATCTCAAACCAAGCAACACCCACAAAATGCGGGAGAAACTCAGCAGGTTAGGCAGCATCTATGGAGAAGAGTAAACAGTCTACGTTTCAGGCTGAGACCCTTCATCAGGACTCATGATGAAGGGGTTCGGTCCAAAACATCGACTGTTTACTCTTTTCCATAGGTGCCTGACCTGCTGAGTTCCTCGAGCATTTTGTGTGTGCTGTTTACAATATATAATAATATACAATCAAATGTGTCTTGTATTTGTTGTGTTTCACAGTTACAATGAAATTATCTTTCTCTAATACATCTTTTCTCTAGTATAAGTTCTTAAGTTGGATATCTGCAGGCTTCGGTTCAGTATCTTTGAAATGCCCTTCAAACTCATTTTGTGGAATGACTGAGACAACCTAGCCAGTGTCCAATTCCATTTTCATTAGCCATATTGCTTGTCTATTGCTAGTTTTGCACAATATAAATCTCAAGGCTACCCAGTCCTGTGTCTCTCTCATCATTATTAGATTTTTCATCAACAGTATGCAGATTAATGCTCTTAAAACTGCAACTTGACTTTTTATCTTTTTCATTTCCTTGTGCAGTCTGTTTATTTTTGTCTTCCTGACATGTTCTTTGTATGTGTCCTACCATGTTGCATTTTCTGCAGGTTTCACCTTTAAACCGACTTTGGTCTGGTAATACAATTTGTTGGGCCAGGGAGATTTCTGTTTAGACTTTGCAATTTTGTTCATGCTCACTGTTATTCCTGACTTAAAACTCAAATGTGTCTCTGTCTACTGTTTCCATTGACACAGCGATTACAACTGCACTTTGCAACATGAATTATGCTTCAGTCAGCAGCTGTTTCTGAATGATTTTTTTGTTGGATTCCACAAACTAAATGATCTCCCAGTGCATCACTGAACCAGCAATGTTCAGACAATCTCTTCAATTCAGCCATGTACGCTGAAATGAACTCCCCCTCCTTTTGATTCCATTTATGAAACCCAAAGTGTTCTGCGATCAACAATGGTTTTGGTTCTAAGTGTTCCTGCATTACTTTCACGATATCAGCAAAGCTCATTTCAGCTGGTTTAGTTGGAGCAGTTAAACATCTAAACAAACTGTATTTTCTTCCACCATTTGCCCTCAGCAAAACTGACACTCATTTCCCATTGGATATCCCATTTGTATTAAAATATTGCTCAATTCACTCTGTATACACAACCCAGTTATATGTTGTGCAATTGAATGTGTCTATCTTTCCAATGGAGCTAGTTATTTCTGTTTTTTTTAAATATATGATTATTATCACCAAATGCTCAGTCCTGAAGAAGGGTCTCAGCTCAAAACATCGACTGTTTATTCATTTCCACAGATGCTGCCTGACCTGCTGAGATCCCCCGGCATTCTGAGTGTGTAACTCTGCAAATACTTGGTCAGTTTTAAAGTTTTAACAATGTTCCAGCATGGACTAGATGGACCAAATGGTATTCTTTCTTATTTGTCCTTGTAAGACTTCATAAGCCCAGCAAATTCTAGGTCTTCCCCATCTTTGCATAGTTACACTTTTCAGATGGTATCACACATTCAACATTCCATTGCCCATTATCAATGTACGCTGATTTGCATTCCATACAGAGTCATAGTTATAGAGCAACCTGGTACAGAAATAGGCCCTTCAGCCCATCTAGTCCATGCCGAGCATTTAGTCAGCCTAGTCCCATCGATGTGCACCAGGACCATTGCCCTCCATCCCCTCCCATCCATGTATTTACCCAAATTGCTCTTAAATGTTGCAATCAAACCAGCATCACCATCTCTGCTGGCAGCTCATTCCACACTCTCACCACCCTCAGAGTGAAGTTCTCTCTCATGTTCCCCTTAAATATTTCATCTTACATCATGAATACATGAAATCTAGCTCTAGCCTCACCTCTCAGTTTAAAAGAGCCTATCTGTATTTACCCTATCTATACAACTCAAAATCTTTGACAACACACACAAAATGGTGGAGAAACTCAGCAGGCCAGGCAGCAACTCTGGAAAAGAGTACAGTCCACATTTCGGGCCGGGACCCTTCGGCAGGACTGGAGAGAAAAGCTGAGGAGTAGAGTTAAAGGGTGGGGGGGGGAGGGGAGAGAGAAACACAAGGTGACAGGTTTCAATAGGTACATTTAATGTCAGAGAAACATATACAATATACAACCTGAAATTCTTTTTCTTCGCAATCATCCACAAAAACAAAGGAGTGTCTCAAAGAGTGAATGTTAAATGTTAGAACCCAAAAGTCCCCCCAGCTCCCCCCCATGCACAAGCAGCAACAAGGCAATGAACCCCCCCCACCCCCACTAGCAAAAAGACATCAGCACCCTCCACCGAGCACTCAAGTGTGCAGCAAAGCATCAATAAAGACACAGACTTTGCAGTACCTCAAAGACTACTCGTTCACCCGGCAATTCGATATACCATAAGCTCTCTCTCTCCCTAATAAGGGAAAAAGAAGTGTCCCCATTTGACAGTGAGAACAAACAACTCGCGAATTTACGTTAAAAGTCTGTTGCGTCTCTTTTTCTGGTCCCAGAAAGGCCCAGGTCTTTGGACACACAACCCCCAGCACCAAACCTGCTGCTCCCGATGTCCCGTGTTCTCTTCTCAGTCAGAATCAGTCCGTCTCCAGAGCTACGAAAGCTGGAGAGGGAAGGATAAAGTAAAGAGCTGGGAAGTTGATTGGTGAAAGAGATAGAAGGCCGTGGAAGAAAGAAAAAGGGAGGAGAAGCACCAGAGGGAGGCAATGGGCAGGCAAGAAGATAAGGTGAGAGAGGGAAAAGAGGATGGGAAATGGTGAAGGAAGTGGGGGGGGGGGGTGCGGTCAGGGCCATTACTGGAAGTTTGAGAAATCGATGTTCATGCCATCAGGTTGGAGGCTGCCCAGACAGAATATAAGGTGTTGTTCCTCCAACCTAAGTGTGGCCTGATCATGACAGTGGAAAAGGCCATGGATAGAAAAATCGGAACGGGAATGGGAAGTGGAATTAAAATGGGTGGCCACTGGGAGATCCTGCTTGTTCTGGTGGACGGGGCATAGGTGCTCAGCGAAGCAGTCTCCCAATCTATGTCAATTTTCACCGCTCTTTTAGGCGGTGTTGTTTGGAAGTATCATTCAAAGACAAAATGAAACCTGTGGATATTTGAAGGCCATACCGGGTGGCTGGTTGTGAGTGGAGGGATGCAAAAGGATGTGCTGGTCGTTTACATAAACAACGCACTTCATTGTATGTTTTGATGAGTTTTATGCTTATTTAGAGACACAGCGTAGAACAGGTCCTACTGACCCATCGAGCTGCACCACCCAGCAACCCAGCTACTCAACCCAAGCTTAATCACCAGACAATTTACAATGGCAGTACTTCAACTCCCCGAGTACAGGCAGAGACTGAAGACTGAAGCACCAGTAGCAAGGACCAAGAAAGTATGGACCAGGGAGGCACAGGAGCGCCTAAGGGAGAGCTTTGAATCGGTGGACTGGACTGTGTTCAGGGAGTCATCTTTGAGCCTGGATGAATCCGCCACACACAGCTGTCACCAACCTCATTAACACCCGTAGATGAGTGTGTGTCCATGAAAACAAACTGTACATTCCTAAACCTAAAGCCGTGGATGAACCAGACGGCTCATAGCCTGCTGAGGGCTAGATCTGTGGCAGTTCAGCCTGGCGATCCAGGTCTGTATAAGAAAACCAGGCAGAGGGCAATTTCAAGAGCCAAGAAACAATTCCCGGAGAGGTTAGAAGTGACATTGGATGCACGTCAACTCTGGCAGGGTCTGCAGACCATTACTTCCTACAAAGCAAAACCCAAAATCATGAATGGCAGTGATGCCTCACTATCAGATGGCAACACCTTCTAAGCTCATTTTGAAAGGGAGAATAAAACTACAGCTATGAGGACCCCTACAGCACTGTTGACCTGTGATCTGTCTCAGAAGCCGACATCAGCCTCTCTTTCAAAAGGGCGTACACTTGTAAGGCAGCAGGGCCAGATGGAGTACCTGGTAAGGCTCGGAAAGCCTGTGCCAACCAACAGGCACCCACTGTAACAGTGAGAAGGTCCTACCTACTTTAAAAGGGCAACAATTATACTAGTGCCCAAGAACAGCAGCATGAGGAGCCTCAACGGCAGAAGCACTCACATTTACCGTGTTGAAATGCTTTGAGAGGTTGGTCATGGCTAGCATCAACACCTGTCTCAGGAAGGACTTGGACCTGCTGCAATTTGACTATTGTCACAATACATCTACTGCTGACACGATGTCAATGGTTCTCCACGCAGCCATGGATCACCTGGACAATGCAAGTACCTATGTCAGGATGCTGTTTATTGACTATAGCCTCAGCATTTAACACAATTATTCCTACACTGCTGATCAAAAAGCTACAGATCCTAGGCCTCTGTACCTCCCTCTGCAACTGGATCCTCGACTTCCTAACTGGAAGATCACAACCTGTGCAGATTGGAAATAACATCTCCACCTCGCTGACAATCAATGTGAGTTTAGTCCACTGCTCTACTCTCTCAACACCCATGACTATGTGGCTAGGCTCAGCTCAGATGCCATTTACAAATTTGCTGATGATGCAACCATTGGTGGCAACATTTCAGATGGTGATGAGAGGGCGTGCAGGAGTGATACAACATGTAACTGAGGGGTGCTGCAGCAACCAGGTTGTACTCGAGGTCAGCAAGACCAAAGAGCTGATTGTGGATGTCAGGAAGGGTAAGAAGAGGGAATACAAACCAATTCTTATAGCGGGATCAGAAGTGGAGAGAGTAAGCAATTTCAAGTTCCTGGGTGTCAATATTTCTGAGGACCTAACCTAGACACAACATTTTGATGCAGCTATAAAGGCCGCAAGACAGCTGCCACATTTTATTCGGAGTTTCAGGAGATTTGGTTTGTCAACGAAAACACTCAAAAACTTCTACAAATGTAGCATGGAGAGCATTTTGACTGGCTGCATCACCATCTGATATGGGGGGGTGCAGGGGGAGCTATAGCACAAGATCGAAATAAGTTGCTGAAACTTGTAAAATTAGTCACCTCCATCATGGGTACTATTCTCCATAGTATCCAAGACATCTTCAAGGAATGGTGCCTTGGGAAGGCGGCATCCATCACTAAGGACCCCCACCACCAGGACATGCCCTCTTCACACCGTCACCATTGGGAAGGAGGTACCGAAGCCTAAAGGCACACACTGAACGATTCAGGAACAGCTACTTTCCATCTGATTTCTAAATGGGCATTGAACCCATGAACACTACCTTATTACTTATTGTTGTTTTTTGCACTACTTATTTTAACTATTTAATAGACATATGTTTAATGTACCACATTTTTTCTCTATATTTATTTGTCATGTATTTCATTGTGCTGCTGCCGTAAAGTTAACAAATTTCATGACATATGCCGGTGATATTAAACCTGATTCTGATCCATTAACCTACGGCATTGGAAAGGAGTTCATAGTGCCTCTCTGTAAATGTGTTTCCTCCATTATTATCCAAGTTGAATAGGGAGTTAACATTGGCATGTGGCAAAGGTAATGTCGCAGTAGTTATGGGGGATTTCAACATGCAGGTGAACTGGGAGAATCAGGTTGGTGCTGGACCACAGGATAGGGAGTTTGTAGAGTGCCTACGGGATGCATTCTTGGAACAGCTTGTACGAGAGCCGACCAGGGACAAGACTATTCTGGATTTAGTGTTATGTAATGAACAGGATTTGATACGCGATCTCGCAGTAAAGGAGCCATTAGGAGGTAGTGATCACAATATGATAAGCTTTTATCTGCAATTTGAGAAGGATAAGGGCAGCTCGGAGGTGTCAGTGTTGCAGATGAACAGGGGAAACTATGGAGCCATGAGGGAGGAGCTGGCCAAAGTTGACTGGACGGATAGCCTAGCAGAAAAGACAGTGGAACAGCAATGGCAGGTATTCTTGGGAATAATGCACAAGGTGCAAAATCAGTTCATCCCCCAGAGAAGGAAGGATTCAAAGGGGGGAAAGGGGCCACAGTGGTTGACAAAGGAAGTCAGAGATTGCATAACATTAAAAAAAAAGGAAATATGATAGAGCTAAGGTGAGTGGGAGGACAGATGATTGGGAAGTTTTTAAGGAACAACAGAACTTAACTAAAAAGACAATACGAGGAGAAAAAATGAGGTACGAACGCAAGCTAGCCAGAAATATAAAGGAAGATAGCAAAAGCTTTTTTAGGTATGTGAAGAGAAAGAAGATAGTTAAGAACAATGTTGGGCCCTTGAAGAATGAATTGGGTGAAATTATTATGGGAAACAGAGAAATGGCAGAAGAATTTAATGAGTACTTCAGATCTGTTTTCACTAAGGAAGACACAAGCAATCTCCCAGA
Organism: Hemitrygon akajei; assembly: GCF_048418815.1. Lineage (NCBI taxonomy): Eukaryota > Metazoa > Chordata > Chondrichthyes > Myliobatiformes > Dasyatidae > Hemitrygon > Hemitrygon akajei. The sequence continues at coordinate 18,370,549 of NC_133128.1, read as the reverse complement.
TGTATGGATGGGCCAAGGACATAGGGTAACAGAGGAAATGAAACAGATTGACATTCGGAAGGAAACGGTGATGAGAAGACTGATGGGACTGAAGGCTGACAAATCCCCAGGTCCAGATGGTCTGCACCCTAGGGTACTAAAGGAGGTGGCCCTGGAAATTGCAGATGCATTGGTAATCATTTTCCAATGTTCCTCAGATTCAGGATCAGTTCCTGAGGATTGGAGAATGGCTAATGTTATCCCACTTTTAAAAAAGGAGGGAGGGAGAAAACAGAGAACTATCGACCTGTCAGCCTGACATCAGTGGTGGGAAAGATGCTAGAATCCATTATTAAGGATGAAATAGTGGCATATCTAGATAGCAGTGATAGGATTGGGCTGAGCCAGCATGGATTTACCAAGGGTAAATCATGCTTGACTAATCTGTTGGAGTTTTTCGAGGATGTAACCAGGAAGTTAGACGGGGGAGATCCAGTGGATGTAGTGTACCTCGATTTTCAGAAGGCATTTGATAAGGTCCCACATAGAAGATTGGTGGGTAAAATCAAAGCTCAGGGCATCGGGGGGAAGGCATTGACATGGATAGAAAACTGGTTGGCAGATAGAAAGCAAAGGGTAGCGGTGTATGGGTGTTTCTCGGAATGGCAGGTGGTGACCAGTGGGGTGCCACAGGGCTCTGTATTGGGACCACAGCTGTTTACCATTTACGTTAACGATTTGGATGAAGGCATAAAAAATAACATCAGCAAGTTTGCTGATGATACTAAGCTGGGTGGCAGTGTGACATGTGATGAGGATGTTAGGAGAATTCAGGGTGACTTGGATAGGCTGAGTGAGTGGGCAGATACTTGGCAGATGACGTTTAATGTGAATAAGTGTGAGGTTATCCACTTTGGGAGTAAGAACAGGAAGGCAGATTATTATCTGAGCAGTGTAGAGTTAGGTAAGGGAGAAATACAAAGAAATCTAGGAGTCCTTGTTCATCAGTCACTGAAGGTGAATGATCAAGTGCAGCAGGCAGTGAAGAAGGCTAATGGAATGTTAGCCTTTATTACAAAGGGAATTGAGTACAAAAGCAAGGAAATCCTTTTGCATTTGAACGGGGCCCTGGTGAGACCACACCTGGAGTATTGTGTACAGTTTTGGTCTCCAGGGTTAAGGAAGGACATCCTGGCTGTAGAGGAAGTGCAGCGTAGATTCACGAGGTTAATTCCTGGGATGTCTGGACTGTCTTACGCAGAAAGGTTAGAGAGACTGGGCTTGTACACGCTGGAATTAAGGAGATTGAGAGGGGATCTGATTGCAACATATAAGATTATTAAGGGATTGGACAAGATAGAGGCAGGAAATATGTTCCAAATGCTGGGAGAGTCCAGTACCAGAGGGCATGGTTTGAGAATAAGGGGTAGGTCATTTAGGACAGAGTTAAGGAAAAACTTCTTCTCCCAGAGAGTTGTGGGGGTCTGGAATGCACTGCCTCGGAAGGTAGTGGAGGCCAATTCTCTGGATGCTTTCAAGAAGGAGCTAGATAGGTATCTTATGGATAGGGGAATCAAGGGATATGGGGACAAGGCAGGAACAGGGTATTGATAGTAATTGATCAGCCATGATCTCAAAATGGCGGTGCAGGGTCCAAGGGCTGAATGGTCTACTTCTGCACCTATTGTCTATTTAGAAACATAGACAACCTACAGCACAAATCAGGCCCTTCAGCCCACAAAGCTGTGCTGAACATGTCCTTACCTTAGAAATTACCCAGGGCTACCCATAGCCCTCTATTTTTTAACGACATATCGGTACGGTATGTAGGAAGAAACCGAATCACCCGGTCATACAAACCCCTTACAGACACAACCAGAATTGAACTCCATAGCCCCAAGCTGTAATAGTGTCATGCTGACCGCTATGCCACCATAGTGCCCCAGTGAATACTTGCATGTTAAATAAATCAGGCTTGATCCTAATCTAATTTGTAGATGGGTGTCGAGCTGCTAAGAACCATAGACGAAGACCAGCGAGTAGCTTCAGAATGGCAGGTCCCAGGAACAGAGGTCTGTGCCTAGGCAACACCCCTTAGGTCAAAAAGTCCAGCAAGTCTTGTTCAAGGTCCCATCATCGGCAAGTCCAGAATTTGAGGTCCTGTGATCAGTTTGTCTTGGCGGTGATCCTGAAGTTCGAAGTCCGTAAGTCAAAAGCCTTACGTTGATGAGCCAGAGGTCAAGGCACGATGGCCAAAGCCCTTGGTCTGTGAGTCCATGATTCTGCTTGAGACCAGAGGCAGCCTGTCCTGGAGCTGGATGACTGTGTCTGGGTGGATGGAAGGCAGGAAAAGGCTGTTCTGGTTATCATTGTTTTGTTCAACATTATGCTATGTCAGTAATGGATTTTGTAATGACATTGCAGGTTGCCCCAGCATATCCTTAGGGTCTTAGTTTTTATTGCAAACAATGCAATTCACTGTACTGATGTTCATGAGATAAATAAATGAGTCTGAAATCAGTCAATATTTACTGTTTATTATTTTTTCTTTCTTTATATATTTGCACTTTGAATGCCCCAGATGGTACAGTCTTTCCTTGATTTATTGTTTTTTTTTCATTTATTCACTTACAGGACACGGGTGTTGCCAGCTAAGCCAGCATTTATTGCCCATCCCTAGTTGCCCTTGAGAAGGTGGTGACGAGCTGCCTTCCTGAACCGCTGCAGTCCCCGAGGTGCAGGTACAGCCAAGGTGCTGTTAGGGAGGGAATTCCATGACTTTGACTCAGCGACAATGAAGGAACAGCGACGCTTCCAAGTCAGGATGGTGAGTGACTTGGAGTGGTGCTGTCCCCAGGTATCTGCCGTTCTCGTGCTTTAGGATGGTAGTGGTCACGGGTCTGGAATTTGCTGCATTAGGAACTTTGGTGTGTTGTTGCAGTGCATCTTGTAGATAGTACACATCGCTGCAACTGTTCGCCGATGGTGGAGGGGTTGGATGCTTGTGGAAGGGGTACCGATTAAGTGGGCTGCCTTGTACTGGATGGTGTCAAGCTGTGAGTGTTGATGGAGCTGCACAAATCTAGGTGAGTGGTGGGTATTGCACTACACTCCTGACCCGAGCCTGTTTTGGTTATTATTCTATTTTGAGCATGCCTGCAAGAAAACAAATCTCATTGTGGTGACATATAGGTACTTGGATCCTAAATTTACCTTAACAATTAAAAAACTGGATCTATAGTCTGCATTGTGGATGATACACTAAATCTTTGCTTTGCTTTGGACTGGGCTGTAATGCTACACGATTAGTTTATGACTTTCTCTCTCAGTTGTTGCCTGCTTCAGCAGTTTGACCCCAATTCCAACCTCCCTCATCAGTTTACACTTCAGCCCGCACCTTCCTCCATTTCACTCTGTGGCTGTATCTGATTCTCCCTCCCCATCCCACCTCCTCGGATTTCACAGCACCATAGCAGTGAGAAGGTGTCATAGACACACAGTGGCCACTTTATTAGCTGCCTCCTGCACCTAATAAAGTGCTCACTGAGTGTATCTGATATCTTTGACCACTCGTAGCTATGGCTTTATTAGCCAAGTGCCAAACAATCCAATTCCCTCTATAAATCTCTCTGGCTTTTTCCCCTAAATTATTTAAAATCTACCTCCTTGGCTAAATGGCAATCTTTCTATGATGCAATCTTCTAAAGCAATTTTTTTAAACTACATGGAAGACATCATATAAATCGATATAACACACACAGTGCTGGCTGAATTCAATAAGTCAGGCAGCATCTATGGAAGGGAATAAACAGATGTTTTGCACCTTCATCAGGCGGGTTTCATCCAAAATCGTCGACTGTTTATTCCTCTTCATAATGCTGCCTGACTTCGTTCCTCTAGCACTTTGTGTGTGTGCTCAAGATTTTCAGCACCTGCAGAATCTTTTGTGCATATAAGTTTATGTTGTTTATCTACATAATTCCAAAATGTTCCATCATAAGGTATTCTGCCATCTAGCCACCTGCTGTATCCTAACTCCTCACCCAGCAACCTTTTATCTGCCTGAGTCCCCAGTAGCAGCCAGAACACGGCGAATTTATGATAAACCAACTTTGTATATAATTTCCATTCTATCATGTTGTAACCAACAAGGAGCTTTCAAAGTTACTTCAAAACAGACTGCGATCTGAAGGAAGTGAAGTATCTGTCCCTTTCCTAAAGTCCTGGGATTGGCCATCAATATGGGATACACACAGCCATAGAAGTAAAACACCACATTGTGATTTATCTCAAGTGCCTTTGGAGATATTGATGCAAGGGACAGCAGATGCACAGATGCAATGCTGAGAATTTAGAAGGCTCCTGTGAGTAATTACTAGAGGGATTTGTGTAGTCAGGCTTTGGGAGAAATAATTACAACATGACATTATAGTTATAAGAGTAAGAGGTTAAGTCAGGAATGCTCTCCATTTACTTCAGTTTAAAGAAGCCTGATAACACAGGTCAATCAGAAGTCGAGGCCTGAGGACTGAAGGCGGGGTCTGCGAGTCCCCCGGGGAAGTCGAGCCCTGAGGATTGAAGGCAGGGTCTGCGAGTCCCCCGGGGAAGTCGAGGCCCGATCCCCATGTCCACAAATCCACCAGAGGCTGGAAACCTGGAGTCATGCATGGGAGGGAGGAAAGGGGCTTACTCTGCTGTTGTTTTGTTGCTATTGTTCTGCTGTTTTTTTGCTTGTGTTGTTCTGAAGGTTGATGAGGGCAGGACTGCAGACGTGGCCTATAAGGACTTCAGTAAGGCCTTTGATAAAGTTCCACAAGGTATGCTACTGTGGAAAGTTAGACCTGGAGCATCTACAAACAAGGAACAGACTAATTTCCTCCCTAGACACTGCCTGACCCGAGTTCCTCTACCATTTGTACGTTGCTTCATCACAAAGTGAAAATTTTTCATTCAATGAACAGAAATATTAAGTGTTCCTACCAGCATACAAACAGGAGAGAGTTTAATTTTTTTTAAGGCATCATTAATACTTTGTACAGCAAATAATAACTAAAACTTGACTATACACATTCAGATACAAATACCAGTAACACTGTAAGGACAGTATGGCCGACTTCAACCTACAACCAAAGTATCCAAAAAAAAGTCAATGGCACTTTATATGCACTTTTCTGTACATTGGAGAATCACAGTGAAACACAGTTTTATAAAAATACATATTTTTAAAAATTTCAGAGCACTGTTCACTTGCTGTCTGACTGTGCACTGTTCTTTCCACAGTCATCGTCCATTTTCAAGCTATCCACAGTGGTGGGATCGTCCTCTGTTCTGGAGCGTTTCGCGTCTGGAGACTTGCAGGAAGGGTCACTTGGCGGAGAAGGTCTCTCTGAAACATTTAAGAGCATTCCTTGGTGTTTTAGTTGCAAAATGCAAGTTTGACCAACTGGTTACAAGCTGACATCAGACCATGGCTTGGTTACAATGTCTCCACATTGGTAACCCCCAGGAGAAAATCAAATGAACCAGGTTGGGGGAACAGTGGGAGAGCACCAACCAACACTGAAGCTACAAAAAGAGAAGGTCTCAGTGTAATGGAAAACCTCGATGGTCAAGACAATATATGTTCTTGAATAAATGCAGTAAGTTTTTATTTATGCATGTTACTGGCATTTTATTAAAACATACAGTCCTTCCAGGCAACTATAGTTCAATAGAAGGCTTGCCTGTATAAAGTCATGGAGTTGTACAGCAGTAACTATGCATGTATGCCAAGCATCTTGCTTATCTAATACCAGTTTCATACAAAATGCTGGCGTATGGATGTTTCTGAGTGTCAAAAGCATGCAGAAAACATTTTTTTAACAGTTTCGACAGCCAGTTAAGCCATGTGTACAGCTTAGCCGGCAGTCAAATCTTTATCTGCATTTCTGTGAAGAGGGATTGCCATGGTTCGAATTCAAGACTGGATTGTTCTGCAAGAAAAGCTTTGGTCGGGGGAATCTGCATATTAAGAGCAGTCCGAGTGAATAGGTGGGTGCTAGGCACCGGTTTCTGTCCACTGACAGGAAATCCTCAAGCAGTCATCCCTCGCTTTATTTAGGAATACATGTTAAGATTTCTTTCCTTTTGCTTCTATAGAATCAGACCACTACAGCACAGAAACAGGCCCTTCAGTCCATCTAGTCCATGCCAAACTATTATTCTGCCTAGTCTTAACAATCCGCATCTGGACTATCGCCCTCCTGAACCCTGTGAGTGAAGAGGTTCCCCTTCATGTTCCCCTTTAAATATTTCACCTTTCACCCTTAAACTATGACCTCTTGTTCTAGTCTCACCCAATCTCAGTGGGAAAGGCCTGCATGCATTTACCCTGTGTATACCCCTCATAATTTTGTATACCTCCATCAGATCTCTTCTCATTCTCCTATGTTCCAGGGAATAAAGTCCTAAACTATTCCACCTTTCCCTAAAAGTCCAGTAGCTCTATCCCTGGCCAGCTTCCTTCTAATCCTTTACTACAGATGAAGGGGCTTGACCTAAAACTACCATGCATTTCCCTCCACAGAGGCTGCTGGACTCTTTAGGGCTGATTTATACTTGTGCGTACGGGCTCCGTAACCCTGATTTTCACTTCTGCGTTGCTCTACGCCACAGTGAGTATGCGTTGGTGTGTGCCAAAACTCTAGTTGGTGGTGGGGTTTCTATGCCACTGTGTTGAGTTTCTTCGTGAGAGACATGGACGAGGAAATGTATTTCAAACATTTTCGCATGTCAACAGGTAGATTTGATGATTTAGTTCATCTATTTCATATCGGTGTACGCACAGCCTACAGACACGGCGGAGAAGAAGCAACCGGAAATAGCAGCCCACCGAAGAAACTATATTGGTGTTACCTATAGCCTATATCAACGTGTGTTAATTACCAATAATGTAATCCCACTCTCTTTGTACTATTATGACTGCTATGTATACATGTTTAAAACTTAATAAAAAGATTGAAAAAGAAATGCGTAGGAGGAAATGCGATGCTACCAAGCGGACCAATCACAGTTGTTGTGGCCTGCATCGCCACGATGCATGATTAACTTTTCTGGAGAGGTGCATGTCACCCTATGGCGTAGGGTACAGTGTAGGGTACGTGATACCTACAGTGGAGATGTGATGCACAAGTATAAATCAGTCTTTAGAGTTGGTCCAGCATTTGTTATTTTGCCCAAGTTAGGCTTCACTGACAAACACCATGCTTGATGTTCAGTCTGATAGAAATCGAAATGCTCACCATGTTCTGCTTGGGTTACTGCTGGTGCCGCTGTCTGCTGAGACGAGCTGGGGTTCGCAGGGGTGAGAGAGATTCGCCTGGAAAAACAACCACATAAGCTTTAGAATTACAAATCATCAGGGTATTATTACACAATGATTATCTTATAGAATTCAAATGCCAACCAAAATATGGGGCAAGCTGTTGATATCCTACTGCCCACTCTGCAAGTGAATTTTCTTCCTCATAACATGTAATTGGCCAGAACAATCTATTTGTGGGCAGATAAAATCTACTTCGACCTAAATCAAAGTAATATCTTCTGGCAAGAGTTCCTCTAGCCAAGAGCCACTTTGTCTGTTCAAAGGGGAAAGTAATGTGGGAGAAGCTTACGGACCACTTGAGCTGGGTTCAGGGTAGGTTTGTCCACTGAGGCAAGGAAAAAATGGTAGGAAAAGGGAACCGTGGCTAACGAAACACGTGAGGCAACTCATCAAGAGGAAAAAGGAAGCATATGTTAGATATAAGAAGCAGGAAGTAAGAGGGGCTCATGAGAAATATATGGTAGCCAGGAAGGAGCTAAAGAAAGGACTTGGGAGAGCTCGAAGGAGGCATGAGAAGGCCTTGGGATGTAGGATTAAGGAGAACCCCAAGGCGTTCTATGCGTATGTGAAGAATAGGAGGATGACGAGGACGAAGGTGGGACTGCTAAAGGATAAAGAGGGCAACATGTGCCTGGAAGCGGAGGAGGTTGGGGGGGTCCTAAATGAATATTTTGCTTCAGTATTCACAAGTGAAAAGGATCTTGATCAGGGTGAGGTCGAAATAGAGCGGGCCTGTGTGCTAGACGATGTGGAGATTACGGAAGAAGTAGTGCTGGATCTTCTTAAAAACATCAAGATTGATAAATCCCCATGGCCGGATATGATACACCCCAGGTTGTTGTGGGAATTGAGAAAGGAGATCGCTGGAGCATTAGCTATGATCTTTGAATCCTCTTTGGCTACAGGGAAGTGCCAGAGGACTGGAGAATGGCAAATGTAGTTCCTTGTTTAAAAAAGGTAATAGGGAGAAACCAACCTGGGAACTATAGACCGGTGAGTCTTACATTGGTGGTCTGCAAACTACTGGAAAGGATTCTTAAGGATAGGATCTACGAGCATTTGGAGAAGTACGGTCTACTCATGGATAGTCAACATGGATTTGTGAAGGGAAGGTTGTGCCTCACGAGCCTGATTGAGATTTTTGAAGAGGTAACAAAAGAAACTGATGAGGGTAGGGCAGTGGATGTGGTCTACATGGACTTTAGCAAGGCATTTGACAAGGTCCCTCACGAGAGTCTCATTCAGAAAGTCATGAGGCATGGGATAAGTGGAACCTTGGCTGTTTGGATAAAAAATTGGCTTAAAGGAAGAAAGCAGAGGGTAATTGTGGAAGGAAAGTATTCTGCCTGGAGGTTGGTGACTAGTGGAGTGCCACAGGGATCTGTCTTGGGACCCCTGCTATTTGTGATTTTTATAAATGACCTGGATGTAGAGGTGGAAGGATGGGTGAATAAGTTTGCAGATGACATGAAGATTGGAGGAGTTGTGGATAGAGCTGTAGGTTGTCGAAGGTTACAAGAGGATACAGACAGGCTGCAGAGTTGGGCAGAAAAATGGCAGATGGGAGTTCAATCGGGTTAAGTGTGAGGTGATGCATTTTGGAAGGACAAACCAGAAGACTGAGTACAGGATTAATGGTCAGTTACTTAAGAGTGTGGATGAACAAAGGACCTTGGGGTTCAAATCCATACATCCCTCAAGGTCACTGCGCAGGTTGATAGGGTAGTTAAGAAGGCCTATGGGATGCTAGGCTTCATTAACAGGGGGGACAGAGTTCAAGAGTAGAGAGGTCATGTTGCAACTCTACAAATCTCTGGTGAGACCGCACTTAAGAGTATTGTGTTCAATTCTGGTCACCTCATTATAGGAAGGATGTGGAAGCTATGGAGAGGGTGCAGAGGAGATTTACCAGGATGTTGCCTGGTTTGGAGAACAAGTCATTTGAAGCAAGGTTAGCAGAGCTGGGACTTTTCTCTTTGGAGTGTAGAAGAATGAGAGGAAACTTGATAGAGGGCATATGTACAAAATTAAGGGAGGGAAGTTTAGGGGAGACATCAGGGTAAGTTGTTGTTGGTTTTTTGTGTGTGTGTGTGTGTGTTTTTGTTTTTTTTTGTTTTTTTTGTGTTTTTTTTTTACACAGAGGGTTGTGAGTGCCTGGAATGACTTGCCAGGGATGCTGGTGGAGGCTAAAACATTAGGGGTATTTAAGACCCTCTTGGACAGGCACATGGATGAAAGAAAAATAGAGGGTTATGGGGTAGTGTGGGTTTAGAACTTTAAGGATTATATGGGTTGGCACAACATGGAGGGCTGAAGGGCCTGTACTGTGCTGTAGTGTTCTATGGTTCTATGGTCACTTATCGTTTCCTGTCAGAGTCACCTTATGTGACTCTTGTCATCTTATGCTATACTGATTGTATAGCATTTCTTATGTACATATAATCAGTCTACGCACAAGTTAATATTACATATCTGACTAGGCCATCTCTGGAGAATTGCGCACAGTACCGGTCACCCCACTAGAGGAAGGATGCTGAGGCTCTGCAGAGGGTGCAGAAGAGGTTTACCAGGATGCTGCCTGGTTAAGAGGACACGTGCTACCATGAGACGTTGGATAAACTTGGGTTGTTTTCTCTAGAGTGCCAAAGGCTGAAGGAAGATCTAATAAAGGTTTATAAGATTATGAGAGGGATAAAGTGCACAGAGAATATGTTTTCCAGGGTTGAAATGTCTAATACCAGAGAGCATGCATTGAAGTTGAGAGGGGTAGGTTCCAGGGGGATATGAGTGGTAGATGCCTGGAGTGTGCTGCCTGGTATGGTGGTAGAGGCAAATACATTAGAGGCTTTTAAGAGATGTTTGGATAGGCACATGGATGTAAGGAATATGGAGGGGTATATAGCAATGGTGCAGGTAAGAAGGATTAGTGTGTGGATATTTTTGATTTGTTTTTCAGCTGGTTCAAACATATTGTGGGCCAACTGGCTAGTTCTTGTGCTGTACTCTTCTATGTACAGCCAGGCTCAAACAGCCAGACTCAAACAGCTTCTTAACATTGTGTTTTACAGGATTGCTTTTATATTTACATTTATTGTGATTTTTTATTGTGTCCTTTGTGCTTATTGTGTTTTTTTCTAGGTAAATTCATTATCAAAGTACAGAAATGTTATATCTGATCCATTCTCCTTTATACTCGTATACTAAGGAATGACAGTTAACAGTCTTGA